>NC_059372.1:3715287-4315287 GCF_019703515.2 Myxocyprinus asiaticus
TTTGAAGTATGAGGGTAGTTATGTTAATATTTTGACTTATTACAGAGCGGCTCGAGTCACCAAACCGAACGGAGAGAGTCCGTGTGGAGGCGTTTGGCTTGAATCCAAATGACAAATTCCTCCCGTGGACTTTGAGTTTAAAGGTAGCGTGTCATGCGAACAGTAGCGGGGAATCTGTGGTCAGAGTCTGTGCTAAAACTGAACCAGGATGTGTCCTTCAGCAGGGGAAGAAACGAGGAAGGTTTTACTGGATTCAGGAAACTCCTCAGCTCTATGGTTATTCTTTAGTTTCCTCTGGGTTATATTTTTAGAGTTAAACATACACACAAACACACACTCGTCTGAATGAAGCTGCTGTAATTTATTCTGTTTGTTGGAGACTGCTAATCTAATCTATTAGGCTGTGTTTGCAATGGAATACTAGCTTACTACTTACTGAACACTACATAGTGTACACTGCACACTTCCTACTGTTTTTTTAAAGTAGTATACTGAACAGTATGATAAATGATTTTAGAGTGTAGTATGAAAAACATAATTGTTGTCACATGACCTCAATGTGTTGCATGTTTAATTTAGAAAGTAGTGTCGAACATTTGATGTGTCCCAAATACACAAAACTAAGTAATATTTTCACACTTTTTGCATAATTTGGCAAAATGACAGCCTGACTGAAGATCCTGGGGATATTTCTCTTGATTTTTGTATTTTTCATGTCTCATATTTCATCTCATGAATATGGAAGCCCTCATAAAAAAAATCTTGCTTTGGTAAATCAAAATTATGAGATAAAAAGTCATAATTATGAGAGGACTTTTTAATCTCGTAATTTTGATTTAATATCTTTTATGAATTTGTATCTCATAATTATGACTTTTATCTCAAACTTTTGACTTTTACTTGAAAATTATGACTTTGTATCTGAAAATGTGGACTTTTTAATCCCATAATGTAGATTTTTTATTTCTAATTATGACTTTTTACTTAAAAATGATGACTGTATCTCAATTTTTACTTTGTATCTGAAAGTTTTTACTTTTTAATCCCATAATTTTGATTTTTTTTATTCAACAATGACTTTTTGTCTCATAATTTTAACTTTTTATTTGAAAATTCTGACTTTTTATCTCATAATTTAGACATTTTATGTAAAAATTATGACTTTGTATCTGAAAATTTGACTTTTAATCCCATAATTTTGATTTTTTTTATTCAACAATGACTTTTTATCTCATAATTTTGATTTACCAAAGCACGATGTGCCGGAAATGGGCTTCATGCTCTTCACTGACACTTTTGTCCACTTGGTTAAGTACACTAACTTTTACACAAATTTTATTAGGGGCAAAATTGTTTGGTATGGTGGAAATGACATCACAACTGTCATTTTCACATTCACATAATACATACTGAAATGGTTTATGTTTATTTCACTCTTTGTTTAGATAATCATAGTTTTAAAGTTGAAAGTCTGGGTCTTGGACAAGGCTAAAACACTTCAAAAAAAAAGTTTCAATCTGTTTGTTTTAATAAACAAAATTAACCCCTGGGACATGAAAGTGCCCGAAGTTGAAGAAACACCCAAAATCTCTTCACTTTTGTCAGGAAGATGAAAAAATGAGGCAAGAAACAGATATTAAAAACTGCAGGAAATGACCTGTGCATGCAGGAAAGTATACATGCTGCATACTACATAAATAGTAAGTACTGTATCGTGTAGTGTGCGGCTCTGAACACAGAGTCTTTGTTGTTCTTTCATCCATGAAGGACATGAAGGTGATACACAGTAACTAGGACTTCTAGAAGAGATTATAAATGTTCCAGAACAGTAACTAATGTTCCTGGAATGCACATATATTCCATATTAAAGCAATGTGATAAAGACTGAAGGAGATTTTGCAGCTTTGAGGAGTTTAGCGATTAACCGTTTGCATTCCTTGAAACTGTATTCCTAGTGTGTGGTACAGCTGATCTCCTGATTCCTGTGAATATCTACCAATGGGAATCGTAATATTTGTCCATGAGTTTCGGAATTGTCTATACATTTGGAATGGCATACTAGCACACTACTGGTATATTTCTGGCAGTATGCAGTATGCACATTTTATGCATGCATGGAATTAGGGCTGAAACAATTAGTCAACGTTATCGACAATGTCGACAATAAAAAATTGTCGACAAACATTTCCGTTGTCGACAGTCCAGATGCACTCTAACCTTTCCAAACAGCTTCAGGTGATGTAGATCGCAAAGTATGAGGGAATTATAATGCAAAAATACAAAATAAGTAACTATAAAAGCACTCTCGTTGTGGAATAAGTGGAGCCGGAGCTCTTTAAAGGAAACACCCCGGCGTTACATCTTTAATGCAGCTATATTTAATGCATTATAGCTTTATTAAAGTTCAAATAATACAGAAGCAGATCATGTAAATAACTTCAAACTCTGAAACTGGCATTTCTCTGTGTGGTCAGCGCCTCTTCTATGAGTTGTGTGAATGTCCCGATCTAAGGGGGAGAGATTGAAACTGCACCCGTCTGATGCACACTCTGTCACGGGACGCTCGTCCCTCGAGCGCACACGCTTAATGCAGCTAGATTATAACGTGATGACTCGTGACTTATTGAATCCTAATATATGCGTCACTGTGTGTTTCTTATCGTGAAGAACACTGGCAATACGCAGCTTTATTAATAAGAGAGAGTTTGTTTGTGAGTTAAAGATGGACTGAATTGAACAGAAAGATGAGAGAGGGTAGTCTTCGCCCCATTATACACGCCAACAAAATATATTTTTGATTTGTTTTTGTTTTGGCTTGTTTTCCAATATAAATATCTAAAACTCCTTTAAAACATTGTACATTTACTTTAGCAGCTATAATGCAGAATATTTTTTTTTTTATCTGAGAATGTTGAGTATAATATTAAAAATACAAATATTTAAAAATATCTAAAAATCCTTAAAAAAAAGATGCATTGACCTGAGAAGCAGCATATCAGATATTTAGACTTGATTTTAGAGAATATATCTTGAATAGAAGTGTATTTTGTCTTTACTGGACTCGTAGAAGTATAAAGAATGAAAAAATAATCTTACAAAATACACGTAAGACACATTCTCTTAAAGCACGTCTAAATATCTTATATGTTGCTTCTCAAGTAAATATATCTTGTTTTAAGGATTTTTAGACCATTTTAAATGGAAAACAACACAAAAACACTTGATAACAATAGGATTTTTTGCAGTGAATTTCTTTACTGAATTAAACTTAATAAAAAGTGTTTTTCCCTTTAATTCAGTGAATGTCATTTAGAGGTATTTTTAAAGATGATTTTGTCCTCTTTATTGTTAGTAAGCACATTTAATGCAACCTTTTAAGTCGGGCACAAGCTGAATAATCGGTTAAGAGCTAACGATTAATCATTACAGTAATCGCCAAATAATCATTCTAATAATCGTTAGATTAATCGATGATCAAAATAATCGTTAGTTGCAGCCCTACATGGAATACCTGAAAGACCTACTACATTTGCCAACTACAATTTTTAGCATTTACTATATTGCTACTCACTATTTGATCAGACTGCCAAAAGTTTTAACTTTTTAACTTTTAAATAAAATAAAAAAGAAAAGAAAAAAAAACTGTCAGTATTGACAGTCTATGGAATTTTCCATCAATGCAAGTCTATGCGATATTTACGCCAATTTGATCGTACGTTATTAGACAATGGTAATTCTGATCAGTTAGAAAATGTACAGCATACAAAGTCAGAACAGTCTGAAGGTATGTACCAAGTTTGGTTGATGTATCTTGAAAGCTTGGTTTAGGAATTTTGCAAAAACCAATTGCAGCGTTGCATGAAGGTTGCATTTGTGTGATTGGTTTAGGGATGTTGTGATGCTATGTAAATGTAATATAAATATTCTATGTGTTTGATTGACAGGTGGTGGGTCTGTATCGTCTGTGCGGTTCGGCAGCAGTGAAGAAGGAACTGCGAGAAGCGTTTGAGAGAGACAGTCACACTGTCGAGTTGTCGGAAAACAACTACCCAGATATTAACGTCATTACAGGTACTGTATATAAACCTTTCATACTCACACTACATATACATCACACACACTTTACTAACATACAGTACACTGAACTAAAACCATATTAACACACTAATACAAAGAACAATCCAATTTTTCTTAAATTTGGGCTAGTTTTTCATTCAGGCATAGACACACACTGCCCTAATTTTTATCACACACACACACACACACACACACACACACACACACTCACACACACAGACACACAAAATATTTAAAGATTTCCTGTTTCAGTGGCATACTCAAAATTAAAGGCGATGGAGGGCACAAGCACCATGGGTCCATTTCCACCCAGTGGCTTTCAGAAAACAATGCAAGGTGGACACATGCATTTGGCATTAGACATTATTCTAAAAAATTTTGAAACAATTTGTGTAAATATAAGATTTTAAAGTCTGTTGTAAGAGCCACACTTCCTGCTGCCAGGTGGTGGCGCTATGACCTTGACCCAAAATAGTCACATCCATGTGAATAGTCCCCAAGACTAAACATACATCTCAGTTGTGATCTAAATCACACATTGCACACAGAAGATATGAGACACTTCCTGTTTCCCATTTTTCAACATTAATGTCTCGCCATGGCAACACCATTCGATATATCAAAAAGCTGTTCACAATTTAGCATCTTCAATGTCTTGGCATAATGTTGTCTAAATGTGGTGACAGTCTAATGAATCACCTAGGAGGTGAATTTAAAAGTTCAGAGCCTATGATTTTCAGAAAATCCAAAATGGCCAACTTCCTTTTGGGCGAGCTAAGGACTGTAAGTATGAAAGTTGTTCGGCTCGATGAGAACAATATACATACCAATTTTGGTGACTGTAGGTGAAAATGGGGATGCTACAGAGGCTGTCTTACATGCCCATTTGATACCTGATAACTATCACTGGCCAACAGGTGGGCCATTTGAGTGTGGCTAAAAAACAAATGCTTTGTTTTATATAAAAAATTTCATCATTGTTCACATACTTGGTATCAAATTAAATTTAAAAACACAACTTTCATCTTCTGCAGTATATTTTGCAATTAGTACATTACAGTGAAAACATATTTTAAATTGTTAAAAGAGTGCATTTTTAAAACATGCAACATGCAACAGTAGGCTACTTATGTTTCACATTCTCTGCTTATGATCCAATCCAATGATTGAAGAAAAAACAGCATGCATTTCATTAGGCTCGTTTGAGATGGGCAAGTTCTGTGCAGAACCGATCACCGGTGATCACCGATAGGTGCATGCCGGTTAGAAATCTGTCCGACTTGCTGTGATATCATAACCACATATGTCAAAAATACTCCCGCAAGAGCGATCAAATTTGTGTTGATACGACAAAGCAATCAAAAGTTATAGCATTAAAAAAATTATTTTTCATAGTGTCCCAAAATGTCTCCATGTGTCTAAAAGCCTCTCCAAACAAATAAAACGATAATTGTACATAAGAACTAATGACACATGCAAACACAACAATGACTAAAGGTTTGCATAGCATGCAGACATGATTTTAGTAATGAGATTTAACAGAATGAGTTTCATTCTGTGCCATTTGAGTCATCATTGAGTCTGTGTCATGTATTTGGCGCCATCTCCTGGTGGTCATATGTAACATTGTGCTTCATGTGGATTATCTAATGATCTATGCATCTGATTACCTTGTGTGTGGACTCGTTTGAAAGATAATTGCTTCCTTTAAATAATAAAAGTTCTGTTTATTTTTCGTGAAGTTATAATCAAAAAAGCGGCATATAAGCAACAGCAACATAATTGTCAAAGACATATATTTAGCTATTACTCGCTATATTTTTGTCTGTGAGTAACAAATAGGCTGGTTGTATTCTACTCTTTGAGAACTTTCCAACAACATGTGACACATGACTATTTGATCAGTTTGATGTTTTTACTGATTGCAATAATATTTACGGTGCAATTTTTTGTTTGATAAATTATTAAAATGGAACACTTCTAATTTGTCTGCAGATTTCAAAGCACTTGTTCAGTTTTGGTCATAATGCCTACATGCATTGTGTAGTAAAGCTTCTAAGCTTTCAAACGATACCTATTTTGTGTTGGTCAATGACTTTAGTTATTCATATTTTGACAATTTATAAGACATATTAATTATTGTCTTATTTAAGGGTAAAAAAAATTTTTTTTCACATTAAAATAATAATAAATTCGATTTTTTTAAAGATATTGTAGTAATGGTAATTTGAGGGAAAATGTGTGTTCTGTCATGAAAATAAAGCCACAATTTAAAAAATCTCAATGGTTTAAGAAACACCCAAATATAATAAGTAATTTTTTTTTGTTTTTATTTTGTTGCGTTTCTTTTGTTAGTCTGTAGTCATTATAGTTCGCTTTATATGAAAACAAAAGATGTCTACAGTACGTCCTCATTTAGATTGTGTGTGTGTGTGTGTGTGTGTGTGTGCATGTGAAGAGCTCAAGAGAGGAGATGAACCAGAGGTCAAAGGTCAAGAAAGAACCGCAAAACACACACTGTAACAAAATTGGCTCTTTTCATTGTTTTCACACACAGAAAAGGAAGTCCAACGTTCACACATAAGATTTGGCGGGCGTTTAGTCTGATGAGAACTTTAAACTCAGTTGTGTGTTAATCTGTGTTTAGTGTGTGTATCTCACAGATGGACATCTCTAGTGTGTGTGAGTTTGTTTATTTGCCTTCTTTTAAGCCAACATGTGGCCCGATCAAAGTCCCATCATGCACGCCTGCTGCTACCGTCCAGACATTCAACCCTGAGAGAGAGGAGGTGTCGTATTATGTTTCCCCTGAAGTCCTCTTATAATGTCAGTCAAGGTTTCTTGCTCCAAAAATGACGCAATTGAGTTTTTCATGACTATTTTTTCATTCTCTCTCTGACACTTAGAATTAAACAGGCTGTTTTTGCTACTGTATCTTTAAGAGATCTATACAGTATGTAAATAGTGATTCTCATGATTCTCTGTCAAGTAAATGTCCTGGTGATATTTAACCCCAAATCAATGCAAATGATAATAATGTCAAAAATCTTAATGGTTCTAAACATAAACTTACTTTTCTACATGCAGAATAGAATTTCTTATGTGTTCTTTTGGGTTTGGAGTAGAATAGGACCATATCTGTTCAACTCTAAAAATTACTAAAATAAAACATCCTGAATGTATCTTAAAAGTAGTCCATAGTATTATATAAACATAGTTTTAGAGGACACAGTTTCAGACATCACAACAATACAGGACAAAAAAACTGACTGTAGATCAGTCCTCAGTTATCCATATGCTGCCCTTCCCCCCTCACAGTGTGTGTGTGTGTGTGTGTGTGTGCATGCGTGATTTTGCCCTGAAAAGACATGCAAAGACATTTACAAGTGTGTGTGTGTTAGTGTGTGAACTCACACAGATGGTGTTTCATTCACTGCGGTGAGATTAATTGACCCCACGAGACCCCACAGAAAAAGAGTGTGTGTGTGTTGTGAAAAAGTGCTATAAAACATGTGTAACACCACAACATCACAAGCTCAAGTCTGATCGGCTGGCTTTACACAATGTTCAGGAGTCAGTGTGCACAAGTTTATGTCAGTCTGCTTGAAAACAAAGTTGTATTTACAAGTTTTCAGACTGCTTCAATTAGCACTTCTGAAGAAGAACTAGTCGTCATCAGATCTTTAAAAGTTACACAGCTTTGTTGGAGGCTCAAGCCACAAGCAGAACTGTAAATTCCAGTTTGTTTTCTGAGTTAGATCTAAGAAATAATTACAACACATTTAATTTCGTCGTAAAGAAATTGTAAGAGAGATTATGAGGTCAGATGACATCATAGTGCCTTTAATCACATGGAATATATCAGGATTAAAAAGGTTTATTCTCCACTTTTCATATTTTGTAGATGTACTATACATGTACTAGAATAACACCATGTTTTTGGAAATTTACCATGGTAATACCATGTTTTTTTGGACATGCGCTACGATAATGCCATGTGTTTTGGACATTTACCATGACAATACCACATTTTTGGACATTTACCATGCTTTTTTGACATGTACTGTGATAATACTATTTTTTTGGACATTTGCTATGGAAATACCATGTTTTTGGACATTTACCACAGTAATACCATGTTTTGTTTTTTTTTTGGACATTTACCATGGTAATACCATGTTTTTGGGACATGCACTATGATAGTACCATGTTTTTTGGACATTTACCACAGCAATACCATATTTTTGGTCATTTACCATGGTAATACCATGTTTTTTGGACTTGCACTATGATAATATCATGTTTTTTGGACATTTACTACGGAAATACCATGTTTTTGGTCATTTACCACATAATACCATGTTTTTGGACATGCATTATGATAATACCATGTTTTTTGGACATTTACCATGGCAATACCATGTTTTTGGACATTTACTATGATGATACCATGCTTTTTGGACATGCAATATGTTAATACCATGTTTTTTGGACATTTATTATGGCAATACCATATTTTTGGACATTTACTACGATGATACCATGCTTTTTGGACATGCAATATGCTAATACCATGTTTTTTGGACATTTACTATGGCAATACCATGTTTTTGGTCATTTACCATGTAATACCATGTTTTTGGACATTTACTACGATGATACCATGCTTTTTGGACATGCAATATGCTAATATCATGTTTTTTGGACATTTACTATGGCAATACCATGTTTTTGGTCATTTACCATGTAATACCATGTTTTTGGTCATTTACCACGGTAATACCATGTTTTTTGGACATGTACTATGATGATACCATGTCTTTTGGACATTTACCATGGCAATACCATATTTTTGGACATTTACCATGGTAATACAATGCTTTTTGGACATGTACTATGATAATATCATGTTTTTTGTACATTTACCATGGTAAAACCATATTGTTGGATATTTACCATGGTAATACCATGCTTTTTTACATGAACTATGATAATACTATGTTTTTTGAACATTTACTATGGTAATAGCATGTTTTGGGACATTTACCATGGTAATACCATGTATTTTTGGACATGTACTATGAGAATACCATGTCCATGTCTATTAAATCATGTATCCCAGATCGGGGTGAGGGTAGGAGTCTTCTTGAGACCATCAGGCTGGCCATGAAATGGGATGCATTCATCACAGCCTGTGCCTCCTAGGACCTCAGCCACTGCCTCCACGCCTCAGATGAGGAAGAGGAGAAGGAAGAAGCCCTTCCCATTGGCTGAGCCCACTGTGGTAGACAACCTGGAAGCGTTGGTTCCCTTCTCCTCCTCTGTTCCCCTGCTGCTGCCAGCACTCATTACCACGGAGGCCACTCCCTTGCCTCTGCCAGCTTCCATGGTCATGGAGGCCGTTCCCCTCCCGCTGCAAGCGTCCACGGTCACAGAGGCTGTTCCCCTGCCGCTATTAGTGTCCATGGCCATGGAGGCTACTCCCCTGCCGCTGTCAGCGTTCACAGCCACGGAGGCTGTTCCCCAGGCACTGCCAGCGCTCCTGACCATGGCGGCCGTCGACGAGCCTGTCCAGTTCCCTGTGGTCATCAAGTCTGTTCAGTTCCCTCAGGCCATTGAAGAGCCTGTCCAGTTCCCTGTTGTCATCAAGTCTGTCCAGTTTCCTGAGGCCAGTGATGAGCTTGTCCTGTTCCTTGTGATCATCGACAAATCTGTCCAGTTCCTTGAGGCATCCCCGAGCCAGTCCAGTTCCCTGTGGTCATCAAGTCTGTCCAGTTCCCTGAGGTTTTCAACAAGCCTGTCTAGTTCCCCGTGGCTGCCGTCCAATCTGTTCAGTCCCAAGTGGCCACTGCCCAGTCGTCTGACCCCTGCCCAGCAGCTGCCCAAGTCCAGTCTGACCCATGCCCAGTGATCGTCCATGTCCAGTCAGACCCCTGTCCAGCGGCGCCACCCAGTCTGCTGCCCTTCCTGTCCTTACCACCCTCCTCTCTTTCCTCGTTCCCTACCTAAAACCTCCTCCCTAGCCTCCGGACCCCGCCCCCTACCTGGATCCATATCCCTGGCTGCCAGACCCTGTCCCTTTCCTGAGGCCCCTTCCAAGGCCACCGGACCCAGTCCCCTCCCTGAAGCCTCCTCCCAGGCCGCCGGACCCCGCTCCCTTCCTTAAACCTCCTCCCTGGTTCCTCCCACTGGTTCCACCTTGGACTGCCTTGCTGGTTCCTCCCTGGTTTCTCTCCCTTTCTTTTGTTCTTTCTGTTCTGTGTTAGTGCCTATTCTGTTTGTCTTGTCTGGTGTTTGATGTTCCTCTTTTGGGATGCCAGGAGGCGTCCGTTTAAGAGGGGGTAGTGTCAGGATCATGTCATTCTGTCAGTCTGGGTTTTTGTGGTGACGGGATCCTGACACTCTTATTCTGTGTCTGTGTTGAGCGCATGGCTCAGGGGTTCTCTCTTGACCATGTGCTCTACCTATGCCTGTTTTTGGTCTCTGGTCTCTGTGTGAGTGCATGGCTTTGGGTTTTGGTTTCCCTGCCGTGCGCTCTTCGGTCAGTTTTGTGTTTTTTGGGTCTGGTGTCGGGATCCAGACACTCATACTCCATATCTTATTTTCCTTCCCACCCTCCCTCCCTCATCAGTCCCTCTTGTATTGGTGTATCTGTTGTGGACGCCAGGAAGCGTCCGTCAGGGGAGGGGTACTGTCACAGTCGGGCCTGACTATCTGTCTGTCTTGTCTGAGTGTCATGTCTGTGTGTGCCATATCTGTGTGTGTCAGTGTTTCCCCTCATGTGTTTCAGGTGCCGCCGGTGGGTGATTGGCATTTCCATGGGAACGCTGAGCGCTCAGTTCTTCGATGATATGCGTTTCCATGGGAACACTGATTGCTCAGCTCATCAGCGGACCGACGGCACCTGTCCCTCATTATTTACCTCCTTATTTGAACCCCCCTCGTGTTTCTTGTCTTTGCTGAATTATTTTGTTTGTTAGCGAGTGTCTCAGTTGGTCTGCTCCCCTAATTCGGTTGGTAAGGCTTATAGCCCTCAGTCGGTTCTAGTATTATACTAGTTCTGTTTTTAGTTCACCTTTTTCTCCATCAAGAGAGTTTTGTTTGTATTTTGCCTTTTGTTAAATAAAGCTCATTTTTGTTTTCCATATCTGCATTTGGGTCCTTCATCACTGATACTATTGTGACATCAGCTCTGGCTCTTGTTTAATGTCACCCATTCAGACTATAATTGTTCAGGTGTGAAACCTGCCTCTGGAACGTGACCAGCCTAGTATTGTTCCTCACCCCGACATTCCGGGACAAATTCCAACACCTCTGTAAAAAAAATGCTCCACAACAATGGGGCTTCCTCTGACTCTCAGCACACTGATCCAGTGAGACTCCAGTGCACAAAGCCCTCAAGAGATGCAATAATGACTGTCTGTGATAGTTTCTTTTATTTGTCAGCCGTTTAATCTTGCCTGCAAGGCACATTTATCTGTGAATGAAATGAACATCAGCTATTTTTAGACTGAGAGTTGGCTCATATCTCCAGGAAAGTTAGAAAACTAGTTGTCAAACTTTAAGACAGTGTACACAAAGTGACAAATTAATAGTTATGTTAAAGGCAAGGTAATATATTGGATGCTCACTTATTCCAGTTTAATGTGCATTGGGAAAATGGACTACATTACAATGATTAAATATCAGCTGATTAATCAGTCAATCTCTCTCGCTCTCTCTCTCTCTCTCTCTGTAGGTGTGTTGAAGGACTATCTCCGAGAGCTTCCTCATCCACTCATTACTAAAGAGCTTTACGAGTCGGTTCTGGATTCCATGGCAAAAAGGCCACTGCAGATCGGAACCGCCGGCTGTGAGAACGACCTGGCCGACTCTAAACACGCCGTCAGCTTGCTGGAGATTCTGCCCGAGGTTGAGAAGGTACCAGAATGTTCTGGAAGATATTTAGCCCCAGAAAATTCAACAGAGAGCAAACAAAATATTACATAACCACTTTATGGTGGTGTAGTGGACTAAAGCACTGAACTGGTAAGTGGAAGGTTGTTGGTTCAATCCCCACAGCCACCACCCTTGTGTCCTTGAGCAAGGCACTTAACTCCAGGTTGCTCCAGGGGGATTGTCCCTGTAATCAGGGCACTGTAAGTCGCTTTGGATAAAAGTGTCTGCCAAATGCATAAATATAAATGTGTGTCTTCCTGTGTCAGGTGACCTTACGGAAGCTTCTGGATCATCTGAAACGTGTGGCGTCTCATCATGAGGTGAATAAAATGACGTGTCAGAACCTTGCGGTGTGTTTTGGTCCAGTTCTGCTCAGTCAGCGACAGGATGCGTCCTCTCATGGGAACCGGGTGTTTATTGACTCAGAGGAGCTGGCCAGTGCTCTACACTTCAAAAAACACATCGAGGTGCTTCATTACCTGCTGCAGCTCTGGCCAGGTAAGAACAGATTCATGACAAATAAACTAGGGATGTGCACAACTACACATTTCGAGTAGACAGCTAATCAGTCTTAAGGAATCCCTGATTAGGCTGGTTTCACATTCAACTGATCCAATCAGATTTGTGCTGCAAGACAAAAATGTAATTTATAGATTCTATGTACTGTACCCCTCTCTTCTGTTCTACTCCTGCTGTATGCGTGACTTCTTTGAGTATGAAGGAGCAGTACACTAAACTCAGTCTATAATTACACACATTCCTGTCTTAACCTTCAACTGTGGCCGACCCGCCCCCTCGCCCGCCCTGCAGAACAATCGCCCTGTGTTGAGGGGCCTCTCTCTGAAAAAGAGCCTCCGTCAGGCGTGGAGAATGTGCATGAGGCCAGCTACACTCGTCCTGCGGTGTGACCGGATATAATACCGTGTATTTTTGGACATGTACCATGATAATACCATGGTTTTTGGTATAGTAGTAATTTTTGAAGTAAATTGGAGTTGAAAAGTAAATACCATTGTACATAAATATGGTAATCTTTCTGAACCATGGTTTACATCAGAGTACCCTGGTATTACCATCTGAGCCCATCAACTTGTTTTAACTTATCTTAACAGTTTGTTTGTTTGTTTGAGAAGATAACCAGTTAAACCTGTGTGTGCCTGCTGTAATATATCTATTTTTGTTTATTTTGTTGCTTTATTTGTTTGGCCACATCAAATATCAGCAGAGGGTTTAGAGGGCAGATTGGGACAGGTAAACTGGATTAAACTGGTGTGCTTTGCGTGTCCTCCGCTAGCTATCTTGCTAACATGCAGTCTTTTTCAAATACAAGCTAAACACAGTTCTAGCTTGTCACAGTTGTTGCTCATTCCTGTCATTCACCTGGTCTTTGGATTAGTATGACCTTTGTGGAAAGTTTAGTAGAAGGTGTTGTAAAGTTTTAGAGTTTGAAGTAAAAAATAAGTGTTTGAGGTTTAGCTCAAACATTAAGTTAGGCTAAGTAAAGTTAAGTGGTTAGGCGGTTTGTGCTTTTTGGGGGGTTTTAGGCATGTATCTCAGTTTGTACTGCATACTTTGAGTATTTTGCAAACTTTGAATATATTCTCTCATTATCTGCAATGTTGCATCAAATTGTACTCAAAGTATTAAACCTTTTGTTTTCTCTTTATTGTAGTTGTGGATGCTCAGGATAAGTCTTCATCTCCATCACCTGCCCCAGTGGAGTCGCTCCCAGTGTTCCCAGTGGTGACGGCTGCCATGAGACGAAGGAAGGAGCGCCCACAGGTTCTGAATCTAACTGATGCAGAAATGGTTGGAGTTTTACGACCTAGAACCGGGCGCCTGGACAGTCCCAGTAACCGCTACGCCGGCGACTGGAGCGGCTGCCGGGAGCCATACCTCCAACTGAGCTGCCCGGAGGAGGCTGACTATGATGATGTTCCCAGTGAAGAGCCTCCGAATTCAGGAAAGGAGGACTTGTCGAAGGGTAATGAAGATGTGGTCTCTCAACAAGAGCTGCCTGAGGTGAACGAGGTAACGGAGGTATTTGAGAAAATGCAGATAGAGGAGGAAGAGGAGGAGGAAGAGAGCGAAGGAGAGGAGGGAGGAGGTTTGGACAGGCTACAAGTAGAGGAACCCCTCCCCATCAGCAGGTGTGATCAGATCCTACCAGATCACGAAGAGCATCGACTGAAAGAGCATACCTACCAAGCCTACATGAAAATCCAGGAGATCAGCCCGGTACTGAGCAACAGGGTCAACCTGCGGGACCTGCAGGAGAGCATTGACACTCTCATCGGCAACCTAGAGAGAGAACTCAACAAGAACAAGCTAAACGTTGGGTACTGACATTGGGCAACTTAACTAGTCCGGCTCAGCCTGAAAGATCTGCAGGAGGGCATCAAGATGCTCTCTGGTAACCTGGGAAGGGAACTCAACAAGAACAAGCTCTTTACCAGACAGTCGAAATAGTGGAAATATGGTGTTTCCTTGGAGAAATGAGTGCTATGGTCTATCACTGTAGACATTCACCAAGACATTCCTTAATTCTGATTGTTTTCATTTGTCTCCTGGTCTCCATTTTGTTGATCTCATTGTATTTCTTCTTGTTAGAAGAACCCATTGAACCCTTGAGGGGTGCAACAGGTGCCTTCATTGTGTTAAGGTGGTGCTGACGGCATTGAGAGCTTTTTAATTTCTACATTGGTACAATTTGTTACGATGTAAACCAATGCACTTACGAGGCCTGTTGTCAGAGGCATGGCTGGGAGTTCAGGTACAAACAGGTGTGAAGCCTTACTGGGGGTGAACTAGGTACTACACATGCATTCTAGGTCCTGAACCTACACCTTTTCAGAAGCTATTCAAAACGGTTCCTGAAGGTCTAGATTCTTGTAGAATTGAAATTAAACTAATCAAGGTGTTGGGGTTCACTTCAAAGTTGAGCAGTGTTTGAACTACATATTGCTTGAAGAGACATCACCAGGAGAAGAACTGAGCACTCCTACCCTAAACTCTATGCCCTAAACCATAAATTCTGCCATTTATGGCCTAAACCCTTAATGTCCTACACACTATGTCCAACTCCCTACACGCAGAACCCTATACCCTAAACCCAAACTTTGATCTCTGCAATCTACACCCTACCAGAGGGTGCTCAGACCTGTTCTTGGGGATCTAGATTTTTGCAGAATTGAGTTCAAACTAGTAAAGGTCTTTGGGTTCACTTGAAAGTTGAACAGAGTTTGAACTAGATTCTGCTTGAAGATACATCACCAGGAGTAGAGTTAAGTACTCCTACCCCACATTCTACGCTCTACGCCCTAAACCCTACATGTAACAACCTAAACCCTACATGTAACAACCTAAACCCTACACCTACATTCTGAACCTGGAGCAAGGTGTAGGGTTGCTCCAGGTTCAGAGTGTAGCAGGGTGTTAACCCTAGACCCTAACCTTTACCCTAATCCTTGCCCTACCTTAACCCCTAAACCCTACACCCTTTCCCTCAGGGAGCAACTCGTGCTGCTGGTCTATAGGATGGAATGAGAATGTGGTTTAATGAGATTAAAACAGAGAAAATATGAGTTCCTTTGAAAAATGCTTCAAACTTCCCCCTAAACAAGCTATGGACAGGTGAATATAAATATTCTTGTAATAATGTAGTAATTTGTAAAGGACAAATTTAATAATAGTTAAGCAGCGCTTTAAAATTTTTTTAAAGATTAAGGAATTAAAAAAAAAAAAAAAAGTAAAATCAATTAAGCTTATTTGGCTCTTGAAAGCGCTCCACCAAACACAAACACGCCTGTCTCGGAAAGGACATAAATGAACAACAACATCAATAGTCTAAAGGCTGGGGTATACTTTTCCGCATGCCGTTTGCTTCAGCCTTTCAAAGTATACTCTTTTGACCGCGCACAGACACGTTCGGGCTTATGGATGTATTTGCCGCATGCACACTAAACTGCTTTGTGACACACTTTTAACACAGTCAACGGCAGGCGCATTTCCAGACAATGCACGCAGACGTGTACCTTCCGCATGCCTAGAAAAACTGAGCTGCTTGTGGACAGTCTAATGAGGAAGTTTGCAGCATGCGCACTTTGCGTGAGACTTAGCGGCACGCGGAAAACTGATATACTTTGGCCTTAAGATACCAAGCATTGTTATGCATCCTAGCAACAGATACCATGCTAACAGTAATGTCCCTCTTTTGATCATTAAATTTGTAAGTGCATCATTTTTCAGCAGTCCGGGGATACAAACTAATCAGTATTTGACAGACACACGTATGTATGTATGAATATAGTCAGAATATGTTGTATTTCAATTCGTACACTTCAGTTTGTGCATATTTATGCATAGCTAACTTAGTAGTATTTGGCCTGTAGATCAGCCTGTTATATTATTACATAGATTGAACAAAAAATATACATATATATATAAATTCAATCTATGTAATAATATAACCCACAGTCACAGAACGAGGGGATTTTGGGTCAATTTATGGTCACGAAAGTGCATTGAGGATTGCACGGTCAAAAGCTTTATGGTCAAAACAAAAGTGTTTCTCAGTGTCTCCTAATGCAGGATGTATTTATGCTTGTAGATAGAGATTATTTTAAAGTTGGTTATTTTTTCCATTTGGCAGCTGCTCACATTTATGGCATGGTTGTAAATTTGCAGTTACGGTACTTGTGAATATAAGACTATGAGTCTTTACATAAGCTGTCCAGTTTCTGATTGTGTTTTTAGCCTGATGATAATCACCACAGCTATAATAAAGAAATATGGACTACAATCTCATCTTAAAAGGTCTAAATAAAGATTTTTGAGGATTTATTACAGCTGTAACAGCTTAAACTTAATAACTAACTTGGGTTAAAATGGAAAAACGAAATTGTTTTCTCAGTATTTTTCCCACACTGATAAAACTGGTCGACTACAGGTTTGTTTTGTTTACCATGGTCTCAGTTTCGTCAGTCTTAAAGGGGCAGTCACACTAGAATGCATATGGGCAACACGATATGAGGTTACTCTCCAGGGCTTCTGTTTTAAACAAATTATGAATAATTAATAATATTAAATTCAGAATGTTAAAATATGCATTTAATCCAGTTTTCCATGACAATGCAAAACATGCAGTGTCTTTTCTTATCTGAACTTTGCATTCTTTTAAAACAGAACTGATGTGAAACCACCAAAATGAGTCTTTCAGATAATAAATTGGACATCAGGTTTTCTCTGTTTTAAAAGTTAAGCCTTTTTGATATGCTGTATGCACGATTAGATGGTTGCATTTTATTTAAACACACAAGAGACAGATTTTAAGTCATAACCCACCATTTGAGAACCACTGATCTACTGGTCAAATATGTTTTTGCTATGTCAAATTCAAAGGTCAGAGTTCAACAAACTTAGTTTGTTGTATAGTAATAACGAAATGACACAAAGTCTAGTGTGACCGCATCATTAAGAGTATTTGATGAAAGTTTCTTTAAAAGTCTGATTTGGGATCAGATACCCTCACTACACGTCTGACCTCTGTCGTATAGAGATCAGGGACAGGACTGATCCACGATCAGTTAGAAGGAAACTTCTTACGATGGATATAAAGATGTGAGCTGCTTATTGAGAAAACATTCCCCTCTTTGTTTGCTTGATGAAAGTTTGACTAAAGCAGATATTCTTTGTACTGATATTGAGAAGTATATGGTGACATTAAAGTTTATGTTTCATGTAGCCCTGCCGACTCGAATGTTCTTTTTGAAATGCTTTTGAAATGAAATGTTTAGCAGATGTGAAGGCAAATGTGAATTTTTCACCAGCCAGAATGAGTCACAGAATGAATCCTATACTGCACCGGACGATCTGTCATATCAGCTCAGTTCATGTGATTTCATGTCACACAGATGGCTGATGAATCAACACCAGTCTGATATATCAGGTGAGTCTATGTCATACAGTGGGGTGCATGCACTCGAGTTCACCCACAAAACCTGATGATCATGTTTTCCAGCATAATTTGAGAATGTTCCAATAAGCAGAGAGTTTTGCGTGATTCAATGGAAATCCGACCATCTGTACAAAGGAGTTAACATGATCAATATCAGAAAATTTGCTTATACTTGATTAGTGGCCAAGAAATAGTGTAGAATCTGAAATTATTCTCATTTTGTAATTTTTAAAATGCTTAAAGGTGCTGTAAACGATTTTAGCCATTCTACATCCATGAGACTGCGCCATTGAATTAGCCACGCCCCCATTTCCAAATGCCGCAATCCAAAGATACCTAATTAGTTATTGAGGCCGACATCAAGCAGAATCGTTGATAAAAACAACAGCAGCAAAATAGCGCCCTCATCTGACAACTGTTATGAACAACATGGCATAAATATGGCAGTAAGCCACAATAATTGGCTGAAACTACAATACAATGAGAATGCACAAAATTATTGGCAGGTCGAAAGCGTCAGAGACTAAGGACACATTTTTGTTTTCTGTTTACAGGGTCTAGAGCTGTCACGGAGACCAGTGAGATATCTTACGACACTTATTTCAGTAATATCTTAAGGGGACAATTTTTTGCAGACCTTTCCATGAAAAAAATCACTTACAGCACCTTTAAACTTTATTTTTATTATAAGTTAAATAATAATAAAAAAAAAAATGTATACTAGATTTTTAATGTGGCCTCAGACTTTTTAAATATATTTCTTTCCAACCAAAAGCTCGCAAATAGGAACGTTTTTGCTCTTAGGTTATTCTTTTATAGTTCTGAAGACTTAGCATTGTCTTTAAATTGTTTAACTTGGGTCAAATGTTTTGGGTAGTCTTCCACAAACTTCTTACAATAAGTTTCAGGAATTTTGGCCCATTCCTCTGGACAGAACTGGTGTAACTGAGTCAGGTTTGTAGGCCTCCTTGCTCGTACAAGCTTTGAAACACTATCGGACTGTGGTCAGGGCTTTGTGATGGCCACTCCAGTACCTTGACTTTGCTGTCCTTAAGCCATATTGCCACAACTTTGGAGGTATGCTTGGGGTCATTGTCCATTTGGAAGACCCATTTCCGACCGAGCTTTAACTTCCTGGCTGATGTCTTGAGATGTTGCTTTAATACATCCACATAATTGTCCTTGCTCATGATGCCATCTATTTTGTGAAGTGTACCAGTCCCTCCTGCAGCAAAGCACCCCCACAACATGATGCTGCCACCCCCATGATTCACGGTTGGGATGGTGTTCTTCGGCTTGCAAGCCTCACCCTTTTTCCTCCAAACAAAACGATGGTCATTACGGCCAAACAGTAAACTAAGATTTTATTAAACAGCTTATTAACATTTTGCAAAGCAAATTCAGAGGAGCGTGTGTGTGTTTGATTTGTTTGTGTTTCCAGTTCAGTGAATCGTTTGCACTTCCTCTGTCACCATTAGTTACGGTTAGGGGGCTTTCTGTTAGGCCGATCACATCAATGTGAAAGTGTGAAGTCACCTGTGTGCGGTTTATATCAACACATTCGAGAGCTGTTGCGTTGCTCTGAGGTCAGCTTTTGTGGGCTGAACCCAGTTCAGTGGATCACATTTAGTAGTTCACATGTGCGTAACTAGAAAACAATTAAGAAGTCACCATTTTTATTATTATTATTATGGATTTAAGATTATATAGGCTTGGAAAAGTCACAGTTTTAAAATTCCCTGATATTTCCATTTTTTTCCCATGACTGTGGAAACGCTGCAGACATAGACATGACATGTTTACTCAAGACTATATATATTTTAATTATTAATATATTATAAACTATTTTAATCATTCATTTATGATTTAATCCTTATATTTCAACATTCAACTATATTTCACTGAAGAGTAAAAAAAAAATCAAAGGTTAAAAACATTGACTAAATCTTAAAAACGTATATGTCTGTCCTGAGAGGGTCTGTTGTGCTGTTTTACTGCGTTAATCGATATGATTCGAGCTGAACTTGATCAGTATTGTACATTCATATGAACGTGTCCATATGAAACCAAGTAATCTCTTATGGATTATCTTTTAGAGCGAACGTCAGCGAATTAACAGCGTATTTGATTTCGACGTGGAGGGGAAGTGAAGACGCACTCAGAGGAGAAACCAGACACTGAACGAAGAGAAAATCAATTTCCCCACAAAATACAACTTTTAATGTGTTTTCGTTTAGTTTTACATTCATAAAATTGCAATAAACATTCATATAAAGTAAAAAAAAAACAACTCTCAACTTTGAGTAAAACTGTGTTTAGCTATTTACGACAAGCAAGTTTAACACTGAATTTGAGGTTTGTGGTCTTCATTACCGATTATTAACTCATCAGTGTTATTGGTTAACTCGATGTTCTCCAGATTCTTCTAGTTTGGTGGTTCTAGAGTATGATGATGTTTTTGAGTGTGTTACAGGTCTGACGTGTCTTCTGTTCCCATCAGCAGGTTTGTGTCTTTCAGAATGAGCTTCTCCAGACTCAAATACTGTTCATATTCCTTCAGAGCTTCTGCCTGCAGCTCCTCGTCCTGTTTCTGTGGCAGCACTGGCTCCTGACAGATAACACATAACACAAGTAACCAAACACAAAGAAATCAATTTCATTTGGGTGTTTTCACTCTAGACTAGAGCTTTTGATACGATCCCAAATCCATTTGAATTCAGAATTTGGTTCGATTGGTTGGTGTGAAAGCTGTTTTCTCATCTCAGGTGTGCACCAAGATGAAATCACACATTTGTTCCCTGGAGTATGGGACATGAGGTATAAAAAGCAATCCGGACTAATTTGTGTAAGTGGACTGCAATTGATGACACATAATTAGTTTGACTGTCGCACATTTTCAAGATGAATGGAAAAGGTTTAACGTAAATGGACAAACAATGCAGAGATTTTCAATAGAATAAATTAATGCCGCTTAGTGAAAAAAGACACAAGTGCTGTTAAGTGCACACTACATGACACCAGCCCTTCTCTTTTGATGTTCTGAGTCAGCGACTGGTCCACGCCGAGAAGTCTCAGATCTCACGGCAAACGGCCTCAAGCCGCCTTTTCGCTGCATCCGACAAACGTCAGATGACAGACCGGAAGTCGTTCATTTCCAATGCGGGGCTACGTGGAGGCAACCATCTCTGGATGCAACATTTTCGGATCCGATTTGAGCTTCGGCTGCATTGAAATATTTCAACTTGAGCGACTAGACCGTATGCGACCGTTCCGATCAGATGTGTTGTATTTAAAACTATCAGCGCGAAGTGAGAAAAATCATCAGATTTTGTCCTAAACGTTGTTCTGAATGCCTGTTACTTCTGTATTTTGAGCAATTATGAATGTAGAAGTCAGAAATGATTGTTTACGTTAAAAATCTTTTGTTATTACAGTAAATGTGCGATTCAACGTGTACAGGTGCCATTTATTTCTGCACATGCAAAACCTACTTATTTTAAATGACATCTGTGAATTTCTGCACTAGGGGGAGAAACACGACAGTCGTATGTGAATGTCGGAGACAGTGAAAAGGCGGTGAAAATAGTGTGCGCACTCCTGCGACATCCCGAGTCTAGGGATTTTAAAACAGCTTAATATCTACGCGTCTTTTCGTCAGGTGTGGGCACTGTCCTGATGAGCGAGAGACCGACAATGAGCCACAGCCAATGAAATACAGGAGGAGAGCAAGGCATTGGGACGCAGGAGACACAAAATAATTAGACAAAAATAAATACATCACCCACATCTCCCTACCGCTGTCTTTATTGTTTTCAGCTGTTTTTCCTTTTTTCTAAGCGCGAATAAGTGCGAAAATGGGCGTGATTCATTCTTTAATGTTTACTGACATGTTATCAAGAATAAACTGCGCAAGTTTGTGAATTAATTTAGTTAGCTTAATTTTAGGGCTACGGTTAGGGTCCCAGTTTTTAGCACATTCATAATGATCAATGTATGTGAGAGACTCTCTCCTCGAAATCTGAACAAAAGTGGTCAAAAGAGACGACCAGGTGTAACGGTGAAGTCTCGCTTGTACATTTGTAATCGGATCGCAGTTTTTGGCGTCTTCTCCTCCTGAGTTGTAAGCTTGCTACAGTTGTAAACATTTAAACATGACCTCTAAATACACACGCATATATAACATAAAATAATGTATAATAATAATAATATTACACATACACATGAATCCAAGCCAGTGATGCAATTCCTTTCATTTATGTGATTAAAAATGTTTAATCTACCACCCCTGGAGTCATGAGTTTGAATCCAGGGTGTGCTGAGTGACTCCAGCCAGGTCTCCTAAGCAACCAAATTGGCCTGGTTGCTAGGGAGGGTAGAGTCACATGGGGTAACCTCCTCGTGGTCGTGATTAGTGGTTCTTGCTCTCAATGGGGCGCGTGGTAATTTGTGCGTGGATCATGGAGAGTAGCATGAGTCTCCACATGCTGTGAGTCTCCGCGGTGTCATGCACAACGAGTCACATGATAAGATGCGCGGATTGACGGTCTCAGAAGCGGAGGCAACTGAGACTTGTCCTCCACCACCCGGATTGAGGTGAGTAACCGCGCCACCACGAGGAGCTACTAAGTAGTGGGAATTGGGCATTCCAAATTGGGAGAAAAGAGGATAAAAAATAAATAATTGAGTACATTGTAAATATGATCATTACATGTTTTAGAATTGTGTGCAAATGTAGAATTTACTTAATATTTTCAAGTTTACAGTTAAACTAACTTATTCAACGTAGAAAGTACTTAAATATTTTCTGCTATATTTAATTAACCACAAAATAATTTTTTTCAGTATACAAAAGAAAGGAAAGTGAATTGTTTTTTGTCCTTTTTTGCTAAATCAAAGCTTAGCAGTGTATTACAATGGAACACACAAAACACACACACTGATATGAACATTTAAAACCACAAATATTTAGTGTTTGTCTCGAAATTCCTCCAAAGAACCCTCCAGAAATATGTAGCCAGCACTTCAATGGAGTTTGAGTGAGTGTGTGAAAGACAAACAATTTTAGGCCGTCTGACAGATGAGCGGCATACTTTCATATTTGGTAAATATCTTCTGCAAGTCTGAACGAATCTGGAATCACTCAAACACACATTCCACCTGAACTACTGAAGTGTGTTAGCAGTGAGGGTATACACACACACACACACACAGCTGTATTGTGTTTCTTAAAGGGATAGTTCACCCATACTGTCTTCATTTACTCGTTCATGGAGCTTGACAGCCCCTATTTATTGTATGCTTTCATTGGGAAAGAGCAGCTTAGACATTCTTCAAAATATCTCAGTTTGTGTTCCATAAAAGTTTGGAAAAACATGAGGTGAGTATTTGATATGAATATTCTTTTGTTTTCTCTCTCACCATTTTCCTCTGTTCTTCAGCTTCCATCTCCTTCTCTTTCTCGTGTTTGATTTTACGTTGGTCAAAGTACAGCAGCCGTTCCTCTTCCTTCTCAAAGTATTTCCACACATTCTTCCTCTGCAGGGAAAATACATCACTGTAAACTAACTCTGTGTACTATCAGTGTTGAGTATTCAGAAGTATTGAGCTTCATTCAGTTCATTTAACTCAAGGATTTTCTATGGGGTGACTGTAAAGTGACGTTCTCACCTCATTGTTGGAGGATCTGCGCAGGGTCCAGGGGATTTCAAGGATGTGAAGGATGCCGAGACCGTCTGATACCGCCAGAAGATGCTGCTTGGCTACATGAGTGTAACATTACACATTAATATCTTACAGCTACACTTGATTCTAGTCACTGACTACAAATAATGTTAAATCACAATATGAACTTCACAGTTCCCAAAGGAATCTCTCAAGTGTCCTGTAAGGAAGTATGGGTTGAAGAACGAACAGGTGTGACGTCATTTCGAACAAAATCTAGCCAAAAAGAAGGTGTTTTTGCGTTCGTTTCATTGGTTCGTAACAGCTTGATGGGGCGAACTTTTAGGAAAATTTCTTACTGGCTGCTAAACACCTTCTCACTGCCACTGGTCCACGTCATCGGTAGGTGTGACCTGGAGCTCCACCTACCTAGAGGCCAACAGCTAATTTAGTTTACATTGTTCAGTCAACATGAACACACCGGCGTGTTGAGTTATTAACAAGCTGGTGCAGACATACCTAGATCTGTACGTTTGTTCACGTAGAGACATTTTCCAAGACCATGTCATGCGATTTTTTTTGTTTAACTAGTCTGCAAAAGCAATCATATCTACTCAAATACTCTTAAGTGCCCATTCACTCATGTGCCACCTGCAGCAAAAGCCAATCACACATCTGCCCAAAGTAAGATAAGCTTATCATCATTCTGTTGTCTTTATTCTGCCCATTAACACTCTTTTATACACCCATCTTTGCAGTAGTATCAGTGTCATCATAAATCACAATAACAGAGTGTAATCGGTGCATATTATGGCCACGTATAGCATGTTAACGTATTACCGTTATGAATTCAGAATGTAAACAAGACAAATAAACATTTTCTACTGCATATATATTATTTTAAATCGTTATTGATTGGTTAAAACACCTTCTTTTACCGACCTCATGTGAATTCTATGCATAGAATGATATCACATTTTAATGTCACATTAGTTTAGGTTTTTGTATTTAAATGCTCCTCTAAACGCCTCCAACAGCGGTGTGGTGGGTGTCTGAATGTTCGCAAACAGTATACCGTTGCACAGCTGTTTCGAACTTCTTTTTACCTCTGAATGAAGAAGAGCTTCTCCGGAAGTATATCGGGGCCTTAACTCTACAGATTTTATTTTATCATTCGTTTTTCGTCATTTCGGTCAGATTTTAGCTCTTTAAAAATGTACAAATTCCATGTATTCCATTAATAAATATTAGGGCTGTCAATCCATTAAAATCTTAAATCGAATTAATTACATGATATGCTGATTAATTAATCAAATTTGTTGAGGTGCACTGCCACCTATTGACGCGGCTCGTAAAAACAGATGTACTTCAAGCTTGAATTGCTCGTATGGTCGGAAAATACGTACTTGTCTTACAGAAATTACGTACGCATCAGTGGGCATGATTAATTGCGTAAAAAGTTTTATGCGTTATTTTATATATAAGTAATCACACTAAATTAACAGCCATAATATATATAATTGCATATTATATTGCATATATACAACATATTTATGATTTATATGCATCATTTACATTGATATGTAGAAACGTGCTAAAAACTGGCACTGTCTCTGTCTCTTTAAGAATAGGGGCAGTTCAGCGAGTGTCTCACAGAAATGTTTCGGTTGAGCGTATATTAATGAGAGTGGAGTCCAATAGCTTTTTCATGCATGATTAGAATTAAATGTTTAATTTGTTTTTGTTTTTGATCAACAACTGACTGTAAAGTACAGAAAGGATATTAAAATAGACATTATTAAATTACAAATGGATTGTGTGGATCTTGTCTTCGGACACACATTACACGGAACGAGTCAAAGCAAACTTTTACTCTCAACATGCAATGAAAGGATCTCGCTGCTGAACTACTCAATCACCGGCGGGTGAAATCGGAAACATTTACCAGATATTTTTAGTTACATACCAGGAAATTTGGTGATTCACTCGCATTGTAGATCATACAACCCCTGTTGTCGATGCTGTATAGCGTACAGGGGGTCATAATAAAAGGTAAACATTAACCACTCACTCCCACTAGTCAACTAGTCTGCTAAAGTAAATGGGTAGTCGTGCAAGCCCTATCAGGAAGTGTGTGTATGTGGCTTACAGGAAATGCTCCTGGCTTTGATGCAGGTAATGGGGGTGATGCTGATGTTCTGGGTTTGTGACGGTTCATGTGTTTTCTCCAGCAGGTCCCAAACTTCGATGCTTCCGTCTTCTTTCCCGATGAAGAAGACCGCCGGCCGTGACAGGGACCACTGACCGGCCGTATACATCTTCTGTGAGCAAGACGACATGACGATCGGTCCGTTCTAAAACGTCATGGAAGAAAACTCTTTGAACGGAAAAGGCAAGACAGAATCATGATGCACTTTCAAAGATATAAAATGTATTTTAAGAGCCTATGAAATTGTGAAATCAAACTTTTAGCAGATATACAAAAAGTTACAGACACATTTAAAATGTACTAAATGTACTTTTTAGTCTTCCTCTTCAGGGAAAAATGGACCAAAAATGATTAATGACTCATCTTGCACTGAGGGTTGTATATCATTTTTTTCCCAATCAAATACTCTCTAGAATGAGATTGGCCTTCACCCTAATAGAGCGCATCAGTGCCCGCCCACTTTTTCAGCCGCCATGGTTCCGGAAGTATTTTTCCCATTCGTTTTTTTCCATTGGGATTTCATAAAATTCATCACAAAAAACTTTTGAGCCATGAACCAAACCAACCAGCTAAGAGGTGAATCACAACATCACAAACTTAGATTCAAAGCAAAAAAGTATTTGAAAATTGGACAAAAAGACAAATCTTTAATAGGGGAATGAACTACAATCCCCTGAAGCATTGCGAATGATGTAATTGAATTAAAAATGACTATAAAACTATAACTAGGTCTATCGAGGTGCCTCATGGGAGTGGGCGATCGCTGCAGAGCTCTTTTGGTGCACTTTGTTTGCTTTGATTCTCTGATTGGTGGATTTTTCCCCTCAGGATCATGGGTAGTGTAGTTCTTCATCAGGAATTTCGCTGAAATAATGAAATAATGTGGATGAAATAATGTGGACTGATGGCTTCAACAGAAGCATATCCATTAGGTCTGTCTTTATAAGTTATCGTTAAAAATTAATTCGCCTATGGAAAAAATGAATGGGATTTTTACTTCCGCAATCAGACTGTTGCGCTCTAGCTAGCAATAGCAAGTAGAAAATCATGTTGATGTTTTTTCAAGGATGTGACATAAATTAAAGGCTGTTGGCTATTAAAAAAAAAAGGCAAATCCTTTTGATAAGTCCCTTCCAAACTTACTGTTTTAATGAAAAAATATGTCAACACAGGAAAGAATTGCATTTGTCAAACCAATTCATGGGGTTATTAAATCGTGACAATTATAAAGAGGCTCTTTATGTTAACAGGGGTTGGTCAAATATTTACAGTGTATAGAGGAAGTTTTATTCAGGTGTTTATATCTCTATAAACTGCTGCAATCATTATAATAAAAGAGCAAAGTCTGCTGTTGGCAAACATAGAGCGCAGATAAACGACTGAACAAACAAGCACTGTGATGAAGTGGTGGCTCGGTGGTTAAGGCTCTGGGTTACTGATCAGAAGGTCAGGGGTTCAAGCCCCAGCACTGCCAAGATGCCACTGTTGGGCCCTTGAGCAAGGCCCTTGACCCTATCTGCTCCAGGGGTGCTGTATCATGACTGACTCTGCACTCTAACCCCAGCTTAGCTGGGATATGTGAAAAAAAGAATTTCACTGTATATGTGTGATATATAATTATAATCGGTTACTTTTGCACATCACTAGGTCACAGGTGTGTGTATCTCCCAGTTAGGTTTTAGTGCTAGAACTTTAAATTTTTGTATGAGGATTTACAATCCTGACCCTGTTGTGGACAAACCCCAACTCTGGAATTAAAGGGTAAATAGTTGTCGAATACAGACTTGAATGCAACTGATTTGAGTCTGATTGTATATGATATGATTCTGATGTGACCTCACCATGACCCCTTCCTTCCAGATGGCAAAACTCCAGCTGCCAACCGTCAGAATAATGTCCCTGAAAAATGGAGAGCGACTCACAGTGTTCACCAGAGTGTCGTGTAAGATGAACCGGTGGGTGGGTTTGGCACCTGAGAGATAAGACAGAGGAAATCTGAGCTTTACAAAGAACATCCCAGTCATATCAAAAATAAAATATAATGTCCAAAACATACTCTGAAGTCTTGTTAAAACACTTTCCACACTCTCACTAGTTGATGTAATTGGTCTACTAACAATCTTAGGCAGCTCACTGGAGTTTAAAGAGTGAAAATGTGTCTCCAAATAACAACAGCGAGCTTCATTACGATCGAGCATTCACAGTAAATGACCTGTGCTGTACTGACATGTAGCTTCTTTCCCCACAGCAATAATGAAACACTATATCCTATTACAACAATCATGGAAATTACTTTAATGTAATTGCCACGGGTTACAGGCTCAAGATGGCGGTTTGGCCGAATTAGGTTTGATCTCTGCCAGAACCCTTCATGATGAGAAAAAACCACGAGATAACCTGTCTGTGAGAAACCACAATGACTTTCATTAACATTCAAAGAGACTGATTTGATGTTTGGACAGCGTGAGGTCTGTTTAATTGACTCATTGAACATTCATCATCGTCTAAGACCTGACATGTGGTTTCCTCATTAATCGTGAAGGAGTTTAACATTGTTTTGGTCATCTAAAGTTGATCAAGGAAATCTTCGGCTATTTCAGTTTTATGTCAGTGAATCTGATTGTATTTGTGCATTTTTGTGTTGAAGCATTAGGGTCATTCTGTGTCACATCAATCAGAAGTCCACGGCTTATTATTGTACTGGTTTAAATGAAGAGCCACATGCGTTGCTTATTCTTAATAATTGTGTATTTTTGGACTCTCGAAAATCGAGATTTTGACTTAACTGTTTTTGTGTGAATAAATAAAGGTGCATTTCTAGTTTCAACATTATTTGTACTTCAGATCTTGGTTTGGTTGGACAAGAAAAAACGATTCATAACATGTGACCCACATTTGGTTTTTGACCAGTGAAAATGGGCGAAATTGAACAATTTATGTATGGTGGAGACACTTTGAGAGCCCCATATCTCTGTGATTTAACAATATGGGGCCTTAAAAATTAAGATTCAAAAAGGAAAGTTTGTTCTGAACCAGAATCTAAAAGTATTTTAAGATATCTTTAATACTTCTAGAGTTATAGGCACTCCAACTTTGGAAAAACAACACAAAACAGAGCTTTTTTTCCATTTTTGGACTCATACCATTGGCATATAATGCAACAAGGGGTGCTGAAGTCAACTGATTTTAGTAATAGACCTACTTATCTCTGTGTAAAAATAAAATAATGACAATGACAATTTTCTAAAGGTGTTTTTTGACCTGTAGTTTTGCTCCAAAGTCATAGGCGAAAATTGTCATTTTGATCCCCCTCTACAAAATAATGGATTGCTCAGTAAATATTGATCCATAGCGTTTAATATTTTGACTTTCATCATCATTTCTGTTTATCTTTCCTCAGAAAAAGTATCAACAAAATCAAAAATTTCAGCAGAAATTTGGTTGATTTGACATGGAATATCCCAATAGTGAGGTACTGTTGTTAACTGAAAGGATTATAAATTCCTTTAATGTGTTTAAGTTGCAGATAGCAGAATCTTTTTATCCAAAGTGACTTGCTTTTCACTTTCTACCGGGACCCCCTGGACCAGCTGGAGGTTCAGGTTCTTGATCAAGAGTGTAATGTTGATAAGCAAACTCAACAACTCTCTCTTACAGGGCTTAAATCTTTCATTTACCATCCCAAATCCTCAACCACCAATGACTCCGTCCATCTATATGTGTGTTTTTGTATATGTGGTGTTCGAATATGTTCTGGTTTATCTTACTGTACAGTCGTCCAGAGTCGTTGTCTTTCTCCATTTTCCAGTCGGTGTAAACGAGTTCTCCGTCCTGAGAGAGGGACAACAACACACTTTAGTTTTTAGATAAAACCTGATTTTAAGGGATATTTTATTGTAGCTACGTTATTGTACAATAAAATAAAGCCACAAAGAGCAACAAGACAGATTTCTGAGTGCCTAAAATCCCCATAACAAATTGATAAAAAGATTAATAAAATACACCAATGTTTGTCACAATAATCACAATAAACAATTCTGCCACCAAGTAAATCTAGTTCAGAAGCATAACTGAAGGCAGTTTATGGATACAAAGCAAATTAATATAGAATTCAAACAACACATTAATGTAAATGTTCAAATGATGTATGATCACAAATGTGTGACGGCTTTGAATGTGGCTCATCCAATCAGATTTCAGAGCTGGAATCAGTTTTCTAATATATGTTTTGTAGAACAAATCGACTAATTCAAGCACACAGATTAGTTTTGGGGACTCACCTCTGTGCCCACATACAGTTTAGTGCTGATGTGTTCTAAAGGTTTCTGCTCTTTGGCTGATGGCACCCGCAGCTGCCCGAAACCAGAACCATCTTCACGCTCAGAGTTCTGTGGAGGTTTATCTGCTGTAGTGACTAAAGAGAGATGAGACCAGAATCCTAAATGAACACTCGCCATGCATCATATGTAAGTAAAAATTGTCTTTAGTTTTATTCAGACGTTTTTAGGAACTGGTTTGAATCAAATTCTGTTTTTGTTTTCTTTGTGAGTTAATCAAACCAAAAAGGTACAAACGGTCTTCCAACAAAAAGATCAATGAGTGTAGTTTGTCTCCTAATAAATTATAGCCGAAAGATTATTTACTATGTAATATTTATCTACAAAGACAAAAATATACCTAGTTTATTGTCAGAACTCCATAAGTGAATGTGTTCACATGAATTGTCACACATAGATAATTTTATGGCTAGTAATATATATATATATATATATAGGGGAATCTCACAACATGTTACATTTCACCCCAAAATAAAATAAAAAATATTTTTATTGAAGACAGTGAAGCCTATTGTGATTTTTTGGCATAATTTTCATAACAATTAAGCACATTTTTCCACTAAATTCTTAATAATGTAATGTGTCTGGACATTTTACTTTTAATTTTTAATTTTACTTACATTTTACTTTCATTTATTTGTAATTCTCATACTTTAATACAGTATTCTTGTTACATTATCACAGTTAATAATTGTAATGTAATGTATTTAAATTATTTTATTTCAAAGTTAATTTTGGACTGGTTCTAACATACTGTAAATTCTGAAAGAAATATAATAAGTTAACTGATTTGAAACTCTTCATTAGGATGATTTGAACTCATTATCTCAGCAGATAAACACTCTATAAAACACAGCAGCAGTGGCAGCGCTCGACTGAATCTGTCCGTCTGGAGCCCTGCTGTGATTTAGAGGTGTGAGAGCGGCTGCACAATGTTGTTACAAACACTAGAGCTTGTGTTGGGTCAGGGGCTTTGGGTGGGTCTGCTTATTTAAGAGAGAGCTGGTCGAGAAGCACATGCTTTGTAGGTCAGACGCCTTTCTGTATAATAACTTTTATCGGAAACTCACTCTACATCCAACTACTGTTCCCAAACATATTACATTTCACCGTCTGATATGAGTTAAAGTCTTCAAACCATTAACCAAAACATATGACTTTTACTCCCACAGAGAAAAATAAATGAGCCAACAAGTTTAAGTTTAACCCCAAACCTAAACCTAACTGTGATTTTAATGGGAAAATCAATGAGACCGTCAATCCGTGCATCTTATCATGTGGCTTGTTGAGTGTGTTTCCGCGGAGATGTAGCGCACGTGGAGGCTTCACGCTATTCCCCGTGGCATCCATGCACAACTCACCATGCGCCCCACTGAAAGCGAGAACCACATTATAGAGACCACAAGGAGGTTACCCCATGTGACTCTACCCTCCCTAGCAACCGGGCCAATTTGGTTGCTTAGGAGACCTGTCTGGAGTCACTCAGCACATCCTGGATTCGAACTCGCGGCTCCAGGGGTGGTAGTCAGCGTCAATACTCGCTGAGCTACCCAGGCTCCCTCACCATTCACTTGTATTGTATCTGAGGCTAACACTTCCTATAAAATCTCCTTTTATAAAAAGATGTCTATGAAAATATGGCATCGCAGATGGCTGCTTCGGTGTGGAGTTCTCTAGCGTTTTTGTTGCTTTTGTTTTATTGTCATGTTTTTTCGTCACTCTTTCCGGATCAGTTTTACCAGGGATGAACTGCTGAATATTCGGCAGAGCATACCTGATCATTTCTTGCCGGTGTTTGATTATTCGGAGTTCACAGCATCCAAAAGATGCATGCGAGGGAGGAGAGCCGGCACGCTTGTGAACGCGCTTCGTCAACGTGGCTTTAGGACTTCGCTGTCAAGTATTCATCTGGCAAATGTCCGCTCCCTCGCCAACAAAACGGACAAACTGCTTCTGCTCATTCAAACAAATAAGGACTTTTCTAACTCCGCAGCTCTGTGCTTCACAGAAACCTGAAGCCATCCTGGACAGCGCATTTCATCTGCTGGGCTTCCTGCTGCTCAGAACAGATTGCGTTGCGGAATCATCGGGGAAAATGAGAGGCGGTGGAACATGATTTTACATCAACGAAAGTTGGTGTACAGATGTAACAGCGTTGAAGAAGATGTGCTGTCCTAATTTAGAAGTGCTCTTCATCAACTGTAAGCCTTTCTACTCACCGCAGGAGTTTTTCTTGTTTATTCTGGTGAGTGTTTATATCCCGCCACAAGCGCGCGTAAACACAGCGTTGCAAAAGCTGGCTGATCACATCACAGACATGGAGCAAAAACACCTGGACTTACTTATTATTATTCTGGGAGATTCTGAGAAGCTAACCTCACCCGTGAACTGCCAAAATACAAACAATACATCACACGCCCCACCAGAGACAGAAATATACTGGACCACTGCTACACCACTGTAAAGGATGCATATCGCTCTGTCCCATGTGCAGCTTTAGGAGTCTCTGATTACTGTCTGGTTCATCTTCTCCCAACCTACAAGCAGAAACTAAAATCTGCTAAACCTGTAGTAAGCACTGTAAAGAGTTGACCAATGAAGCAGAGCTGGAACTACAAGCCTGCTTTGACTGCACTGATTGGAGTGTTTTTGAAGCTGCAGCCACAGATCTGGATGAGCTCACAGATACTGTGACATCATATATCAGTTTCTGTGAGGATATGTGCATTCCTACTAGGACATTTTTATCATTCAATAATGATAAACCATGGTTTACAGGAAAACTCTGAATGCTTACAGAAGCAGGGATCAAATCTTGTAAAACCAGGCCAGAAACACACTGACTAAGGAAATCAGAGTGGTTAAAAGAAGCTACACTGGCGGCCAAAAGTTTGGAATAATGTACAAATTTTGCTGTTTCGGAAGGAAATTGGTACTTTAATTCACCAAAGTGGCAGGTAGAATCACTCTGGACCCCACGCACCCTGCCCACTCCCTATTTGAACTGTTGCCCTCTAGCTGGCGCTACAGAGCACTCAGCACCAGAACACCCAGGCACAAGAACAGTTTTTACCCTCAGGCCATTTTCCACATGAAAAATTAAACTGCCTCAGGACTCCCCCATAGTGCAATAATGTAAATACATATCTCATGTACATATGTAAACCCACTCAGACTTAATTCAATAACTGTACATACACCTACCTTGCATATACATTACCACTTGCACATGTACATATGCCATTCTGTTACATGTCCTATTATTATTTGTATGTCTGTTTATACTCTAACATTGTTTTATATTCTGTGTCTCACTGTAATGTTCTGTGTGCACTCGTTTGTCCTACCACCAAAAAGGAATTCCTTATGTGCACGAGAACACTTGGCAATAAAGCTCATTCTGATTCTACATATATGTTCTTCAGAAGAATATCATACAGGTTTGGAACAACATGGTGAGTAAATGATGACAGAATTTTTATTTTTGGTGAACTATCCCTTTAACTAGTAATTGTCTTGCTTTGCATTAAAAAAAAAATCTAAACATCTTTTTTCAATGAATAAATATTGAATTAAGTCTTGTTTCAAGCATAAACCTTACTTAATATGGTAAGATTTATGCTTAAAACAAGAAAACACCATTTGCTGACTTTATTCAAGATATATTCTCTGAAAACAAGCCTCATTATAAACTATTTTGCCTCTCAACCTTTTAGGCATGAAGCAACTGATAAAACCCTTGTACCTGATAGGATATACTATCTGATCAGACAGATAGGAGAGAACAGGATAAGATGTTATCTCACCTATAGGGTAGTCGACAGTATTATCTCTCAAACTGAATTTAAGAGGACTGTATTCACCACTAGTGCCTATCTTTGGTAACGAGACCTACAGCAGACAGAGAGAACACCATTTAACCGAACAGAGATGCAATGTTTATTCAAAACTAATTTGCTATTAGACCGTTAACTCAATATGTGTGTATTATGTACTCGTATAAAAGGTTTCCAGGTCAGGTTGAGGTGTTTGAATGTATTCGGAACGCCGTGAGGGTTTTCTAGAGGCCTTTCCTCTGTTTTCCTTTGATTTCTCGTTTCCGTCAGAGACTGAGACGTGACGTGTGGAGCCCGTAGATCCCAGAACATCACACAGCTAAAACACACACAATGAGACAGTTTGATATGACACTAGAATTAAAAAAAAATGAATGTATCTGTGCGGTGTAGAGTAGATTTATGTTACAGCACCAGTCAGGAGCACATGTGACAATCTGAACGCTGATTTGACTTGTGTTTTCCTCTGGAATCCCTAATCTGGACACCTGAGACAGAGAGAGAGAGAGAGAACAAAAAATTGAAAAAGAAATGTGCCATCACTAAATCTAGCTGCCTAAAGTCAAGATGAAATCACAATTGATCTTAATAAATGTTCCTGGCCTTATTGTGCATGCTTCATCAAGCCATCTGTTGTAATTCTATGTAGAGGACAGTATTCAGTAGTTGACCGCCCGCGTGTACCTCAAAAGTTTCCGGCAGCCACTGGATATCTGTGATCGGAGCTTTGTGTCCATTCTCTATTCCAGACACAGCACAATACCGCACCACTGGAGGATCATTCGATTTGTCCTGCAGTCACAAACACACTCACACAATATGGGGAATATTATCTATTGTTTTTATATAGAACTATTGAAAGGATGTTTCTTCAACTTTGAGCGCTTTCATGTCCCAGGGGTTGATTTTCTTTTATTAAAACAAACAGATTTTAACTATTGTCTTATTTGTTATATGAGGGTCACATTAAAACTGACTTGGAAATGTTTTACCAGGCCTTCATCATTTATTTTAGGTACTTTTTAAATGTCTTTTATGTATAGATTTTACTGTTTTAGTCCCAGACCCAGTTTAATATTGAGCTATGAAAATACATTATAAATATACAAGTTATTACATTTTTAAGAGTATAATGATGATAAATAACAAACCATTTCAAAATCATTTCAATCAGTTTTTCAAAAATTACGACCGTCCCACAGGCGTGGCGTCATTTCCAACACAGAATTCTATTATATACAATACAGAATTTGAGATATGCTGGAAATGACACGACAAATGACATAAATCTCCTGTGATGCATGTACAGACACTGTTGGACATTGTTAGTAGACTAATTAAATCAATTAGTGAGAGTGTGAAAAATGTTTTAACAAGACTTTTTTGAAGTCCACAGTGCTAAAAATGCTCCAAGTTGAAGAAACACCCCAATGACTGCAAACCAACTCTAACGCAAAAGGAAAACGTTTAACATTTTTAAAATAATACAAAGAAAATCATTATTATTATTTTTTTTTCTCCAAATGAGGACATCCCAAATTTCCCCAAATTTGCCATTTTGTCAGATTTAGCTCAGTTCTGGGTACAATTTTGTACATTAAGTATAGCTAAATAAACACACACCTTTAATATCTGCCGATCTAATCTTCAGTGATTGTGTAATTGTGTTTATAGGGATCAGTTAAGCTTCAGTTAATTAAATTAGCTATGGTTACATGACCTACTGTGAACGACAGCTAGAGAGAGTCTCTGAATTACGGCTGTTTACACACACACACACACACACACACACTCACACACAGGTGATCTGATGACACCATATGGTTCATTGTGACAGTGAGTGTCAAGTTACACATGCAAACACAACAATGACTAAAGGTTTGCACAGCATGCAGACATGATTTTAGTAATGAGATTTCACAGAATGAGTTTCATTCTGTGTCATTTGAGTCATCATTGAGTCTGTGTCATGTATTTGACGCTATCTGCTGGTGGCCATATGTAACATTGTGCTTCATGTGGATTATCTAATGATCTATGCATCTGTTTATCTTGTGTGTGGACTCGTTTGAAAGATAATCACATCCTCTAAATAATGTTGTGATATTTTATGTTCCGTTTATTTTTTGTGAATTTATAATCAAAAAAGTGGCATATAAGCAACACCAACATAATTATCAAAGACATATATTTAGCTATTACTCGCTATATTTTTGTGTATTGTGAGTAACACAAATAGGCTGGTTGTATTCTACTCTTTGAGAGCTTTCCAACAACATATGACACATGACTATTTGATCAGTTTGATGTTTTTACTGAATGCAATAATATGTACAGTGCAACTGTTTTTAGAAAATATCAAAACTGAACTCTTCTGATTTGTCTGCAGATTTCAAAGCACTTGTTCAGTTTTGGTCATAATGTCTACATGCATTGTGTAGTAACGCTTCTAAGCTTTCAAACGACACCTATTTTGTGTTGGTAATGACCTTAGTTTAAAATACTAAAGTATTTTTTTTCTCGTGCAGCTAAAAGTGTTAATATCCACCAATCTAATTTTCAGTGATTGTGTAATTGTGTTTATAGGGATCAGTTAAGCTTCAGTTAATTAAATTAGCTATAAACAGGTGAACTCAGAGGTTACATGACCTACTGTGAATGACAGCTAGAGAGAGTCTCTGAATTACGGCTGTTTACACACACACATACACACACACACACACATACACACTCACACACAGGTGATCTAATGACACCATATGGTTCATTGTGACAGTGAGTGTCAAGTTACATAAGAGATGTTTGTGTGTGTGTGTGTGTGTGTGTGTGTGTGTATGTATATTTAATGTATTTAGTGTATTTCATTTGTATGTGTAACTTACTAGTGTGTTTATGGTGTTTTTGTCACCACTACGGGTGCCCTGCAGTCTCTCTATGTGTGCAGAGATATCCCATAATACTACCTGTAAACACAAGTTATACATTTACATTTACATTACATACAGTATGGACAGTTTTTGTGGCGTGCTGTTGAAAATAATAAGACTTAGACTCAATTCTTCCATTACAAACTGTTTGTTATTAGGTGCAATTTCCTGCCCCCCATAGACTTCCATTGTAAGTGCATAACTGTAAACACAATATTTGTTTTTTCAACATGAGGGATGAGTTCAAATTATTTTCTGTGTTAATTGACAGCATGTTAAAGATGCTGGACATATAGCTTAACTTAAATGGAACCTGGAACATTCTGGTCATTATTATAATCAAAACATAATGTATTTTGTTTGAATCAGCTGTGGTTTTATTAAACGGGACTTTGTTTTGTCAAAGCCATTGGAAGCCATTTTTTTTTTACCATCAAAGGAAAGAATCGAAAGATTAGAAATAAGTAATTTCAGCTGATATGAAGCATATCATATGATGGAGAGTTAAAGATAGACAAAAGAAGGAGACAGTGAGAATTAGGATAAAGTAAGAGAGCACCTGTCCGTTCAAGCAGCCGCCAGCGATGATATTTGGGTCTGACGGACAGAACTGGAAGCTCAGAACATCATCAGGAGATTCCAACTTCAGCTGCAAGAAATAAACACTAAATAAAACAAAGAACGAGCTGTGAACGGTTTGATTTCAAAGCTGCTCTTATTACACTCAATACATCACATCAACTTTACTGGACCCTTATACTGTGTTATAAAATCATCAGCTGAAATATTGAAACTTGCTGAACCTCAATCTGTGATGATGATGAAGGTTACCTGTGGGTTTATGGGGTCACTGAAGCTCCAGAAGAGAATGTAAGATGGGTTTAACATGAGTTTAGTGGAGTTATCAATCCGTTCCTCAAAAGACATTCTCTCTGTCATGGCCACTGCAATTGCACCTGACACGAACACACACATTTATTATGCAGAATTAATGTACAACAACATTACAGATATTGGTATATTGCATTTTTCTGGTTTTCTGTACCCTTGTTAATTATGTTTGATTACATTAATTAATTAACTTCATTAATTCATTTTTCTTAGTGGTACTTTATTAGTTTACACTAAATAATATTTTGCTCATTTTAATTGAAAAAATGTTTTTCTTTTTTTGGTTTGTTTTGCATTGTTCTGCTCTGCTTTTTTGTTTAACTTTTGTTTTTTGTTTTGTTTTGTTTTGTTTTTGCTTTTCTTTTCTTTTGCTTTGCTTTTGTTTAACTTTTGTTTTTTGTTCTGCTTTGCTTTTTTAACTATTTTGCTTTGCTTTTGTTTTTTGTTTTACTTGTTTTGCTTTTGTTTTGCATAAGTTTTTTATGCTTTGATTTTTAATGCTTTACCTTTGCTTTGCTTTTCCTTTTGCTTTAGTTTTGCTTTGCTTTTGGTTTTTGTTTTGCTTTTGTTTTGCTTTTGGATTTTGTTTAGCTTTGCTTTTGCTTTCTTTGCTTTGCCTTTGTTTTGGTTTGTTTTGGATTGCTTTGCTTTTGTTTTATTTTTGTTTTGCTTAGTTTTTTCTTTTTTCTTTTTCTTTTGTTTAGACTTGATTTTTGTTCTACTTCAGCTTGTTTGTTTTTTTATTACTTTTTTGCTTTGCTTTAGTTTGCATAAGGGTTTTATGCTTTTATTTATTTTTATTATTTTTTTTGCTTTTTGTTTTGCTTTGCTTTTTAATGCTTTTGTGTTGTTTTTTGTTTGTTTGTTTGTTTGTTTTTTGCTTTGCTTTTGTTTTGCACATGCTTGTTTGTTAATGATTGGCTTTTTTAGTTTTGCTTTCGGTTTTTACTGTGTTTGCTGTTTTGTTTTGCACTATACGTTTTTTATTTGTTACTTTTATATGTTTACTTCAGTTGCAGTTTTGTTTTTTACTTCATTTTACTTATTTTGCATTATTTTTAATGTCCGCAGCTAAACTACAAACAATTTAGCAATACAGATGGACAGTGTTTCTGACCGCTGATGGTAGGATGCCATTGGATGTGACTGATGGTCTTCTCTCTGCTGTAGTGGAGGTCAGTGAACGACTGATATTCCTTCAGCTGTGTTTCTGTTTTTCCCGTCAGTGTGCTCTCGTCTTCACACAGCGCCACCCAGTCATCACAAAACACATTCATGATGTGATTCTGCTGCAGGGCCATTTCAAACCTGACACACACCAGAGAGTGGAGCTCAACACACGGTTCCAGAAGTAAAAATACCATTCATTTCCTCTATAAAGAATCTGATATGTAACAATAATGTAGAAACCTTAACAGACAGATCATCTTAAGAGGTTAAGTGATTATAGATAGTTTAGTGGAAGCCACAAGTCAATGTGATTCCAACTTACTTTGAAAAAATGTTGTGTGTTGTACCTTATCACAACAGATTTGATGAAATTCTTCAGATTTTCAGATTGCAGGTGATTTTCTTTCTCGTCAGCGCTGAATTCTCTGGGCTCATACTGAGTACACATGTTCTTTGGGTACTTCCTGTAACACATGACCATCTCTCAGTGCATCAAGGTATGAAGGGTTGGGTTGTATCACTGTACACACCATTTTATTTGTTGAAATATACCACAGTGTCTGTGTGGAGGAGTGTTTGATGTTGCTGGTGGCCTGAACGCTCGTGTGTCTCTGCAGCTCTCTGATACTGAAGCTCTTGTCCTGGTATGATGGGCACTCCACAAATCCTTCCTTCCCGTCCAGAGCGCTGCAATCAGAGAAACGCACCGGAGCGCCGAAGTCTCGCAGCAGACGAGAGATCTTATATCTGAGCTGGACAGAGAGAGAGACAGGTACAGTAATGCCCTGTAATCTCAAACATGACACATTTATAGAACAAAAAACTCAAAACAAAACGAACCACTGAGGCTGGTGAATATGAACACTGTGTCTCTGTGGTGCTATCAAAATATTCCTCTGTTTGAGCAACATTGACTCAACCAATAGAGTGAGTTAAGGGGTTGAACAATTTGTTTGTTCAACTAAAGGAAGATGAGAGTAATGTTTGGGAAAGCTGTTTGAAAATTAATGTAATTCAGTTTGGTGGTGCAGAAATGACACACTTCAGTTTTTAATATTAATGTGTTTTTCTCTTACTTTGGGTCTGGAATCTGTGAGCGACTCTTCCTCGATCTCCTGCTCACTTCCCAGAGAAATCCACGGATGAGACTCTGGAGTTTTTGGCATTATCTCCTCCTCCTCTTCATCCTCCATCACCACCTCATCATCACCTTGTACTGATGGCTACGAACACAGTTGTACACTGTTAAACAAATCGATCTGTCTGTCTGTGTGTGTTGTGACGTGTCCTCACCTTCAGTATGTTCTCTTTGGCCTCTGCTGTGAGCACCAGGTAGAAGCTCTGGCCGTATGTGAAGTCTCTGTCAAACACCAGCAGAAGTTCATCTTCAGGATATTCCTGCAGGAAACAGACAGGTTTAATCATCACACTAACAACAAACACTGTGTGGAGATCTGCGTGTGGTGCATAATGACTTCTGTGTGCAACACTGTGAGTTGTGCAGATGATGTTGGTCAGAGTAGAAAATAATACAGAATAGAACAGAATAGAGCAGAAGATAATTAAACAGAATAGGACAGAGCAGAATAGAATATAATGAAAGAATAAAGTAGTACACAGCAGAATAAAATAGAATTGTAGAATAGAATATTACAAATTAGAATATAATTGAACAGAACAAAAGAAGAGAGAAACAGAATAGTATAGAACAGAGCAGAATAGAATAGTACAAAGCAGAATAGAATTAAACATAACAGAATAGAACAGCAGGATAAAACAGATTAGTATCGAGCAGAATAGAACAGAGTAGTACAGACTTTATCAAAACTATACTACTCTGTAGAGAATATAACAGTACCACAACTTTATACCATAACATTCAGTATTAAATAGAACTGAATAGTACAGAGAAAAATAGAATAGAACAGAATACAATAGAATAGAATAGAGCAGAATAGAATAGAATTGAACAGATCAGAATACTATCGAATAGAACAGAGCAGAATATAATAGAATAGAACAGTAGAATACAATAGTTCAGCACAGAATTTAATAGAACAGAATGGAGCAGAATAGAATAGAGCTGAATAGAACTGAACAGAGCAGAATACTATAGAATAGAACAGAGCAGAATAGAATTGAACAGAGCAGAATAGAATAGAGCTGAATAGAACTGAACAGAGCAGAATACTATAGAATAGAACAGAGCAGAATAGAATTGAACAGAGCAGAATAGAATAGAGCTGAATAGAATTGAACAGAGCAGAATAGAATAGAGCTGAATAGAATTGAACAGAATAGAATAGTACAAATAAGAATAGAGTTGAACAGAATAGAAGGACAAAATAGAACAGAGCAGAATATAACTGACAGAGAAGAATAGAATATAGAAGAACAGAATAGAACAGCAGAATAGAATTGACCAAAGTGGAATAGAATAGTTCAAATCAGAATAGAACTGAACAGCAGAATACTATAGAATAGAACAGAGCAGAATAGAATAGAACAGTAGAATACAATAGTACATCACAGAATTTAATAGAATAGAATGGAGCAGAATAGAATAGAGCTGAATAGAATTGAACACAGCAGAATAATATAGAATAGAACAGAGCAGAATAGAATTGAACAGAGCAGAATAGAATAGAGCCAAACAGAATAGAAGGGCAAAATAGAACAGAGCAGAATAGAAAAGAACAGCAGAATAGAATAGTTCAAAGCAGAATAGAATTGAACAGAGCAGAATACTATAGAATAGAACAGAGCAGAATAGAATTGAATAGTAGAATACAATAGTACAGCACATAATTTAATAGAATAGAATGGAGCAGAATAGAATAGAGCTGAATAGAATTGAACAGAGCAGAATAATATAGAATTGAACAGAGCAGAATAGAATAGAGCCGAACAGAATAGAAGGGCAAAATAGAACAGAGCAGAATAGAATTGACCAAAGCAGAATATAATAGTTCAAAGCAAAATAGAACTGAACAGAGCAGAATACTATAGAATAGAACAGAGCAGAATAGAATTGAATAGTAGAATACAATAGTACAGCACATAATTTAATAGAATAGAATGGAGCAGAATAGAATAGAGCTGAACAGAATTGACCAACGCAGAACAGAATAGTTCAAAGCAGAATAGAATTGAACAGAGCAGAATACTTTAGAATAGAACAGAGCAGAATAGAATTGAACAGAGCAGAATACTTTAGAATAGAACAGAGCAGAATAGAATTGAACAGAGCAGAATAGAATAGAGCTGAACAGAATTGAACAGAATAGAAGGGCAAAATAGAACAGAGCAGAATAGAAAAGAACAGCAGAATAGAATAGTTCAAAGCTGAATAGAATTTAACAGAGCAGAATACTATAGAATAGAACAAAGCAGAATAGAATAGAACAGTAGAATACAATAGTTCAGCACAGAATTTAATAGAATAGAATGGAGCAGAATAGAATAGAGCTGAATAGAATAGAATAGAGCAGAATAGAATTGAACAGAGCAGAATAGAATAGAGCAGAACAGAATAGAACAGCAGAATAGAAATGAACAGAACAGAGCAGGATAGAATAGAAGCAGAATAGAATTGAACATAGCAAAATAGAACAGAGCAGAATAAAGAAACAGAATAAAAATAGAGCATGTTAACACATGTTAAATTACATTGTAATATGGAGTAATTTGATGTCAATGATTAAGAGTTACTAGAACAGATCTTTAACCACTAAACTACACCAGATCAGTTTCAGAATCTCACCAGCACTGTGTGTTTAACAGGACTGAAGTCAGACACGGCCGCTCGAGTCTTCAGGTCCTGTATGATGTCTTCTTTCTTTAACAACTTGTAAGGGTTTTCCCCGGTTACATCCTCATCTGTCCGACAACCGAATAGCTCCTGTGTAGCGGAAGTCAGGACCAGAGGGAAGATATAGTCGGGGGGAGCTATGGGGGGGAAGAGTCACACTTTCATAAAATAACTAATATTATAAAAAACTTTGTTAAGAAAATATGGTCTTTCTATCAAGGATACATTTTTAGCCATTTCAAAAGAATATAGCATTTGGGCCATATTCTAAAATTTTCTAGATTGATATATCGGTTTTACCGATTAATCAGTGCCAATAGTTGCTTTTTGGAATAGTTGCTGATAGTAAAAAAAAAAAAAAAAGACTAATTGAAAGACTAAGAATTTTTTTTGTTTGTTTGTTTGTTTGTTGTTGCATTCTATAAATCGATTATTAAAAATATTGGCAGATTAGTCAGTTATCGGCCTTAGTTATCGGTATCGGCAAAATCCGCTATCGATCTGCCTCTACTTGTAATGTTAGTCATGGATTCTTACACTAAAAACAGTCATAATTTAGTTTTTCATACTATTTTTCACACATTCTCTGACCCCTTTTAATTTTTGCTACTGTACCTTTAAGGCCTCTATAAGTAAATGAGTTCTGTAAGTTTCAGTGTGTCACACAGTACATCAAACTCTTTTATTACAACAGAAAATTTCAGACAAATCTTGTTTTATCTTGATAACAGTCACAGCTACTGATCTGAGATCAAAGCAGACCTGTGTCACATACTGTACTGCAGTAAATCCACAGATAACAGCTCTATCTGAAGTCCATTTTACCAGATCCAAGATCAGTGAACGTCAGTAAACATAGTTTAACTTAATAACATAGTGTGTGAAGCTGTTTGCCTCTTCAAAGGCCAGACAGAGTCCCTCAGAACAGGAACATGTGTTTACAAGCAACTTCATGTAAGTAAGCAGGTTTTCTGTTCTGCCGCATGACCGGATAAAATACAAATCAAATCAAATGATCTACTATGATACTTTTATGGGGAACTTTTGTCAGTGTTGGAGCTCCCCATCCCAGTCCCCATTCACTTTCATTGTATGACCAAGAACACCTTATGTGTTCCACAGAAGAGAGTCAAACGGGTTTGGAACGACATGAGGGTGAGTAAATAATGGAATAAGTTGCATTTTTGGGTGAGCTGTTTCTTTAAAAGTATGTTGAAATGTGCATACTGTGATACTGTGTGTGGCAATGCCCCCCTAGCCCCCCTTAGACCTGGCCATATCAATGTATGTCATCTAAAGAGATCCGATCTGGATGTCTGAGGACAAAAGACTGGAAAAAAGGATGTCTGACTACGTGCCTCCAGACGTGATGTTTGTGTCTCAGTATATCTGATCACAACTCCTGGATGAATGGAAAATAAAAAGTAGATTCATGCTGAAAAGAGCCAGATTAGTAGTTTTCAACTGGTGGGATGTGACACAAAAATATGTTGCAGGTCTGTTTTGATGGGGCCACTGAAAGAAAACAATGCCAATTGCAAATAATACAATTCAAATAACCATACAGTATACAATGGCAAAAAAAAAAGTATGTGAACTCTTTGGAATTACCTGCATTTATATATAAATTTGTCATAAAACCTGGTTTGATCTTCATCTAAGTTACAATAATGAACAAAAACAATCTGTTTTAACTAATAACACAAATTATTGTATCGTCCTTGTACATATTGAATACATCATTCAAACATTCACAGTGCAGGCTGAAAAAAGTATTTGAACCCTTAGGCTAATGATGTCAACAAAAGCTAATTAGAGTCAGGAGTTGGCAAACATCTCCAATGAGATTGGAGGTGTGGGTTAGAGCTACTTTGACTTATAAAAATCACTCAAACACTTTGAGTTTGCTATTCACAAGAAGCATCTACTGATGTGGACTATGCCTCACTAAAGTGAGATCTCAGAAGACCTATGATCAAAAATGTTGTTGCTTTGCATAAAGCTGGAAAAGGTTACAAAGTTAACCTGAGATATTCACCTGTCCACAGTTAGACAAATAGTCTATAAATGGAGATGGTTTAGTACTATGGGTACTCTCTCTAGAAGTGGCCGTCCAGCCAAGATGACTCAAAGGACACACTGCAGAATGCTCAATGAGGTAAAAAAGAACCCTAGAGTGACAGATAAAGACTTGAAGGAATCATTGGAACTGGTTAACATCTCTGGTCACAAGTCTACTATATGGAAAAGATTAAAATAGGTATGGTGTCCATGGCAGGACACCATGAAGGAAGCCGCTTCGTTCCAACAAAAACATTGCTGTGCTCCTGATGTTTGCCAAAGACCATCTTGACACTCCACAATGCTACTGGGAAAATGTTTTGTGGTCTGATGAAACTAAGGTTGAATTGTTTGGGAAGAACACGCAGAACTACGTATGATGTTAAAGGGCACCACATACCAACATAAAAACATCATCCCAACAGTGAAGTACGGTGGAGGGAGCATCATGATTTGGGGCTGTTTTGCTGCATCGGGGCCTGGACCGCTTGCCAACATTGAGGGCAAAATGAATTCCCAAGTTTATTAAGATATCCTACAGGATAATGTCAGGGTGGCTGTGTGCCAGCTGAAGCTCAGTAGAAGTTGGGTGATGCAGCAGGTCAATGACTGTAAACATCGTAGTAAATCCACTACAGAATGGCTTCAATAAATGAAAATCCATCTTTTGGAGTGTCCCAATCAGAGCCCAGATCTTAACCCAATAGAGATGTTGTGGAATGAGCCCTTAAGAGAGCCGTTCACACTGGACATCCTAAGAATATTTCTGAACTGAAGCAGTTCTGTAAAGAAGAATGCTCCAAAATTCCTTCTGAACGTTGTGCAGGTGTAATCCGCAGCTACCGGAAACACTTGTTTGAGGTTATTGATGTCAAAGGAGGATTGACTGGTTATTAAATCCAGGGGTTCACTTACTTTTTCCACAGCACTTTGAATGTTTAATAGGATGTGTTCAATAAAGACATGAAAGATTATAATTGTTTGTTGTTATCTTAAGCACACTTGTGATTTTGATGAAGATGAGATCACATTTTATGACTAATTAATGCAACCAGCTAATCCCAGTGGGTTCACATACTTTTTCTTGCCACTATAATTGTGCATCATTAGAATAGCAGAAACATTTTGTTGTTGTTGATGTCAATCCAACAACAGGTGTTTCAGGCGAAAGGTATTTTTGGTGCAAATTCATCTGTCACTTGGTAGAAACTAGCCAACATGGACAGGTTGTGTGACATGACTTCGTCCTCAAAAACCATGCACAAAATACAGGAAAGTATTTTAGTATCCAAAAAATTACGCTTGACATTAATAGGACCATACCAATGGCGGTTTTTGAAAAAACTGGAAAATAAAAAATTATTTTAGGAACTTAAAAATGTTTTCTTCTGATATCACGTCTAACTGGAGCCCTAATATGCCTATTTTAAGCTTTTTAATCTAATCTAATTTCATTAGCAACAGTTTCTTGATTCCAGGTTATTCGTATCTCTTTTCTTCAGTTGAAATAACTAATATCCTGAATCAGATCAGAACACTATAAGACACTTACCAGACTCTGGTGCACTCTCGTCTGGGGAGGGAAAATCATTGTCATTCTTTTTATCTGCAAATGAAATTTAAGAGGGAGATGCATTGGACTTAAATTCGGGATTACATCCATAAATAGAGATAGCATGCATAGAGTTTGTACTTTTCAGTTATGATCTCTATGTAAGGTCTGTCCAGTGACACATCTGTCTTATGACTTATAATAAAGGATCATTTGACATGTTTCACTACTGTTTCTGTATTTGGACAGAATATTCTTCTTACCCTTTTCCTTGACTTTATTGCTCACTCTGCTCTTGGGTCGTTTTGAACTCATGTCTGCTTGTAGAGAGGAAAATATGAGATTTATTGAAATCATACATGGCTTATGAAAAAACTCATTGGCTCAAACAGAACAAAAACAAATATAAGTGTGACACCTGCTGGTCATTTTTTTAGGATCAGTGTTTCAAAATGTAACTTTATCATCTTAATTATCCATTCATTCATTCATTCATTTAGTGGGTTTTTGAGTTATTTATTTGGAATAAACTTGGAGAAAAGTCTCAGATTATGATGTGATCATCTTTACATCTGCTTTAAATGTCACAAAAATCACTTTAACAGCCAAAAGTTTTTAATTTAGAATTGAACTACGATCTAAATGCAACATTCGTGTTGTTTGTAATTTAATGCTACTCTACTGTGGTAGTACAATGGTACATTGATGGTAACAAATGGTAATACCATGGTACTGAATGATTACCATATTCATATACAATACAATACACATTTTATTTCTATAGCACATTTAAATCAACAGCAGTTGACCAAAATGCTTTCCAATAGATTAAATTAAACAATGTGAACAATTTTAAATTGAATCCTAAATCCTAAAGACGGGATAATTGGCACTGAGAGATGCCAGTATATAACGAAATACAGTAGTCAATGCATGAAGATACAAATGCATGAATAACGGTTTCCAAGTCTTTAATGGAAAGGATCGACTTCAGTTTAGAGATCACTCTTAGTTGACAGAAACCTGCTTTAACGACACTGGTAAGTGTTAATGCGGAGTCCAAAACAACACCCAAATTATTTAATTACTTGATCAGAAACGCTTAGTGAAATAGTGGCTAGCTTACTTATAGTCTCCTTTGTGGTAGAGGGAGATCCAAAGACAATTCACTCAGTCTTATTAGTATTAAGGTGGAGAAAAATGCTAGCCAACCAGGCTCTAATCAATGTGTTAAGGAGCAAAGAGATTGAGAGCCACTTGGATCAAGTGGAATATATAATTGCATATCATCAGCATCTAAATGATAAGAGATGTTGTATTTGTGAAATATTTAGCCTAATGGACACATATACAATGAAAATAAAATTGGCCCAAGAATGGATCCCTGCGGTACGCCACTGTTTAGTGAAGCTGATGAAGAAAACATATTACCAACACAAACTGAAAAAGATCTATCCTTTAAATACGATTTAAACCAGTCCAAGGCTGTACCCTTAACGCCCACCTCATCTTCCAGTCGCCGTAAAAAATACCATGATCACTGGTGTCAAAGACAGCCGTTAGATCAAACAAAATAAGGACTAGCACCTTCCCTGAGTCAACCGCCAACAATATATCATTAAAAACCTTGAGTGATGCAGATTCTGTGCTATGAAGAGTCCTGAAGCCCGATTGAAACATGTCAATAATTGCATTCTCAGCTAAATATGGGACAAGTTGCAATAAAACATATAGCATGAATATTCATATCCAAGGCACTTCAAACAACAACATGGCACTACGATGGTGCCATGTCCAAAAACATGGTATAACCATGGTAAATGTAAAAAATAAATAAATAAATAAACATGGTTTTACCATGGTAAATGTAAAAAAAAATGTTATTATCATGGTGTGTGTATATATATATATATATCTTTTTTTAAATGGTTTTACCATGGTAAATGTAAAAAAATAATAATAAAAAAATGCTATTATCATGGTGTATATATATATATATATATATATATATATATATATATATATATATATATAAACATGGTTTTACCATGGTAAATGTAAAAAAAAAAAATAATTCTATTATCATGGTGTGTGTGTATATATATATATATATATATAAAACATGGTTTTACCATGGTAAATGTAAAACATATTTGTATTATCATGGTGTGTATGTATGTATATATATATATATATATATATATATATATATATATATATATATATATATATATATATATATATAAACAACATGGTTTTACCATGGTAAATGTAAAACATATTTGTATTATCATGGTGTGTATGTATGTATATATATATATATATATATATATATATATATATATATATATATATATATATATATATATAAACAACATGGTTTTACCATGGTAAATGTAAAACATATTTGTATTATCATGGTGTGTATGTATGTATATATATATATATATATATATATATATATATATATATATATATATATATATATATATATATATATAAACAACATGGTTTTAACATGGTAAATGTAAAACATATTTGTATTATCATGGTGTGTATGTATGTATATATATATATATATATATATATATATATATATATATATATATATATATATATAAACAACATGGTTTTACCATGGTAAATGTAAAAAAAAAAAAAATTATAATTCTATTATCATGGTGTATTCTGGTATTCTGGTCATGGTGTACATGGTTTATATATATATATATATATATATATATATATATATATATATATATATATATATATATATATAAACATGGTTTGTAAAATATGTAATATGTAAAAAAAAAAAATGTAAAATAAATTGTATTATCATGGTGTATATATATATATATATATATATATATATATATATATATATATATATATATATATCTATAAGCAGACATGGTTTTACCATGGTAAATGTAAAGAAACGGCGCTACATGTCTTAAAACAGCCGTGGTGTGTTGATAATGTGCCACGGTACACATGTAAATAATTATATTGCCATAATAAATGTACAAACAACCCATATTTGAGTACTTTTTGTTAGTGAAAATACAAGCTATTCTGATCTTTGGGATATTATATATAATGAAGTACGACAAACTGCGATATACAATAATAACATCTTTCAAATAAGATTTTCCACAAGCACCAGTTTTCATAATTCCAATATCATGCATTGAAATCATACTTTAAATGCCTCACCTCTCAATTAAGAGTTGAATCTATATATTTTATAAGATTATAATCTTTAATCCTAGTAAACAGCTCGAAAAGTGTCCGCTGAACGTCCAAGAATACTTCCGGCATCAAAACCGGTTGCTAGTGGTAAAAGGGGCGGGGATTCATTTCATTGGCTGAGAGCTCGCGTCATCCTCGCTGTAGCCCCGCCCTCCATTCACCTGTTCACTATCACAGAGGCGCGTTACATCGAGTTCACCTGTTGAAATGGAATTCAATCCGGATTGAGTTCAGTTTTATTAGGTGGATTTTTGCAGCTGACCACGAAATAAAGACATCAGTTTAACAATCTTAACTTCCGGATTAGGCCTTTAAGAAATATACTTAATTACCAGTTGGTGAGTTATTGATGAAATCAAGTTTTTGTTATTAATGTTGTCATGATTTATTTGGGCTGTTACGGTTAAATGATGTTGCATTCGTTTTGAAATGTGCAGTTATGGAGTCGTGTAATGGAGAGATGCATCACTGCTGTAATTTAAACTCAGGTAAAACACTTCACATACAACTATCCTTAAATGTTGTATTTAATTTTATACACTGTGTTTTAACATTAGAAACTGGCTTCTTCGATATTAAAGCGTTGTAGTTTTAGTTTATGATGACAGAGATATTATGTTGTCACATGAGTGTCATATGACTGACAGAGGAAAAAGAAGGTGAGGAATGTGGATCTATTAATCATGAAGAAAGTTCACATCTCACTAGACTGAATCCAATTCATCAGCTTATGAAAAGTGGAAAGGCCACATTACTGCACGTCTTTGTTATATCTCTATTTATAGTCTATTTAACTTCTCTCTTCAGAGAAATGACCTGCACTTACTTATTTGAATAGTGTTGAGCTAGTTACAGTATTAAATTAAAGGGATAGTTCATCCAAAAATGTAAATTCAGTCATTGTTTACTCACCCCTGTGTTGTTGTAACATTATATGACTTTCTTTCTTTTTCTGAACACAAAGGGAGAAATTGTGAAGAAATGTTGTGCTCAGTGATGTCATACAATGTCAGTTTATGGTGACCACCTCTTCAAGCTTTAAAAGAACACTGAAGTATAATTCAGAAGTCCAATAAATTATTCATGAGACTCATGATTGTTATGAATGCATACGATGAGGTTTGATGAGAAATGAACTGAAATCTAATGTATTATTTAGTGAAAATGTTCACTGACCGTTGATGTCCTGTGTGTGTTCATGATAGGGCACGAGAGCAACAGTTCACACAGCCCCCTCACGACATTGGGGCCTTCAAGCGAAAACTCGTTTTGTTTATCTAAAAACAGTGATAGTGACAACAGAACACAACACAGCTGCACACAAAACAGAGAACAGAACTTACTAAACATGTCTGAAGAGTTCGTAGTCGAACAATTGATGCATTTCTATGCCCAGCCTTATTTTTTTTGAACGGAGTACTCTGAAATATTTTCTATTGTAATCAGAGTTTTTTTGTCCTAACCAGCCGTTACGAGCGACGGTACATTCTATCGATTGCTTGTTTTCTATTTTCAGCATCATGCGGGTAACTCCGTCTGGTGTGAACTGGCACCGGTCCAAAAACGTTCCAAAAAATAAGGCTGGGCATAGAAATGCATCAATTCTTCAACTACAAACTCTTCAGACATGTTTAGTAAGTTCTGTTCTCTGATTTGTGTGCGGCTATCTTGTCTTCTGTTGTTACTATCGCTGTGGAGGTCCTGTTTTTAGATAAACAAAATGAGTTTTCGCTTCACGGGAGGCGGCAGCGTGAACTGTTGCTCTCGTGTCCTATCATGAACACACACAGGAGATCAACGGTCAGTGAACATTTTCACTAAATATACATTAGATACATCTGGCATCAGCTATCACGCCATGGTCCAAATCACTGAGATCACATTTTTTCCCCATTCTGATGGTTGATGTGAACATTAACTGAAGCTCCTGACCCATATATGTGTGATTTTAAGCACTGCACTGCTGCCACACGATTGGCTGATTAGATAATCGCATGGGTGATTGTTGGTGCCAGATGGGCTGGTTTGACTATTTCTGTAACTGCTGATCTCCTGGGATTTTCACACACAACAGTCTCTAGAGTTTACTCAGAATGGTGCCAAAAACAAAAAACATCCAGTGAGTGGCAGTTCTGTGGATGTAAATGTCTTGTTGATGAGAGAGGTCAGCGGAGAATGGCCAGACTGGTTTGAACTGGCAAAGTCTACTGTAACTCAGATAACCACTCTGTATAATTGTGGTGAGAAGAATATCATCTCCGAATGCTTTCTGAGATGCGGGTTGGCGCTGTTTTGGTGGCACGCGGGGGACCTACACAATATTAAGCAGGTGGTTTTAATGTTGTGGCTGATCAGTGTATATAGATAATGCAAATAAAAAAAATGTTTTTTTCACCACTACTTTCTTTGCACTTGCATAATAGTTTGTACTTTTCTGGCCAGTTTTGGAACTTTTTATTGTAGCAAATTAAATTGCAGATGTTATGGTTTCTGTATGAATTATCTATCTTTTGTAAAATAAGTACATTTTGCATAAAAAACATTAGTGAAACTGAATAAATGTAAATAGACTAAATTTGTACATTTCTAAAGAAGATGTGCGTTGCGTTTGCCTATCCAAAAGTCTCATAATACTAGATATAATATGCCATAATACTAGAGTTTTGTGGGTGGTTGTCAGGGCGTTGCTATGCAGTTGCCTGGGTGTTCTGAATGGTTTCTAGGTGTTAACTTATTAGCCCAAGTGTCTATGTTATTCTGATCTCTAGATATGTCTCTGGCCCTCTTTTAATGTAAGTCTATGGGATTTTTCACCCATTTTATTGAGAGTTCCAAACAAAGAAATGTAAATGATGGTCTTAATCCACCTCAAAATTTTGTTTGTTTCATCAGACTTTGATGACTGCAGCGAGGCCTATTTACGTGTGAATGATTCCAACGGTAACAGTTCAGTCCACACTGAGCAGGAAGTGGAGAACTTCAGGAGGAAGCTGAAATATTTCTTCATGAGCCCCTGTGACAAGTTCAAGGCTCGCGGCCGGAAACCTTGGAAACTGATGCTGCAAATCATCAAAATCGCAGTTATCACCATGCAGGTGTGAAGAGTGTCCACTAGACATAATGATGAGAAGGAGCAAGTATCTGAGAAAAAGATTCATATTAAACTTGAAAGGAAAGTTCATCAAGACAAACTTTGAATGTTAGCTCGATGAAGCCTTACTTTTGCATAAAAACTTTAAAGATCTTGAAGTTTGGGCCTTACGCAGTTCGCATTCTTACTGTTACTAAGTGGTATCTAGGGCAATGTTAGGTTGCTAGAGTGTTACTATATTGTTGCTAAGGTGTTCTGGGTGGTTGCTAGCCAGTTGCTAGGGTGTATTGTATGGTTGCATGGGCATTGCTAGGATTCTTTTAGAGGGTTGCTAGAGTGTTCTGAGTGCTGATAGGCAAAACCAACCAGATATATTCTGTAGTTTTTTCTCAGGTTAGTTTCTATAGTCTTCCTAAAACTACATTGAAAAATGCTGTTTTTTAATTTTGTTTTAATGCCTTTTTTCTTTGCACTTGCATTGTAGGTTGAAAGGGTGTTCTGGCTGGTTGCTAGGGTGTTCTGAGTGGTTGCTAGGCAGTTGTTAGGGTGTTCTAGGTGGTTGCTATGCGGTTGTTAGGGTGTTCTGAGTGGTTGCTATGGTTTTCAGGATGGTTGCTAGGGTCTTTCTAGGGTGTTCTGAGTGGTTGCTTGGCAGTTGATGGGGTGTTCTGGGTGGCTGTTAGGTGGTTATTAGGGTGTTGTTGCTAGGGTGCTCTAGCTGGTTGCTAGGGTCTTGCTAGGCAGGTGCTAGGGTATGGTTTTGTGTGGTTGCTAGGGCAGCGAAACCGACCAGATATATTCTGCAGTTTCTATCTCAGGATAGTTTCTATTCTCTTCCTAAAACTAAACTGAAAAATGCACTTCGCAAATTACTTCGCAATTTTTCTTTTTCTTTTCATTTTAATGCCTTATTTCTTTGCACTGGTGGTTGCTTGGGTGTTCTGGCTGGTTGCTAGGCACCTAGCCTACTAGGGTGTTGTTGCTAGGGTGTTCTAGCTGGTTGCAAGGCGGTTGCTAGGGTGTTCTGCATTGTTGTTATGCATCTGCTAGGGTGTTCTGGCTGGTTGCTAGGGTGTCCTGAGTGGTTGCTATGGGGTTCTAGCTGGTTGCTAGGGTGTCCTGAGTGGTTGCGGCGTTCTGGCTGGTTGCTAGGCTGTCCTGAGTGGTTGCTGGGTTCTAGCTGGTTACTAGGGTGTTCTCTGTGGTTGTTAGGTGCTTACTAGAGTGTTGTTGCTAGGAGTTCTAGCTGGTTGCAAGGTGGTTGATAGGGTGTTCTGCGTGGTTGCAAGGCAGCTGCAAGGGTGTTCTTGCTGGTTACTAGGGTGTCCCGAGTGGTTGCTAGGGGGTTCTAGCTGGTTGCTAGGGTGTTCTGGGTGGTTGTTAGGGTGTTCTGAGTAGTTTCTGTGTGTTCTGTCTGGTTGCTAGGGCCTTGCTAGGCAGTTGCTAGGGTGTTATTGGTAGTTGTTAGGGTGTTCTGAGTGGTTTCTGGGTGTTCTGTCTGGATGCTGGGGTCTTGCTAGGAGTTTTTAGGGTGTTCTGGGTGGTTGCTAGGCAATTGGTAGGGTGTTCTGGGTGGTTGCAAGGGCTTTAATGGATGGATGGACTGTTTGACAGTTGCAGTGTGAATTTACAAACATTCCATTAAAATAGGTTTATGAGATTTGTGGGATATTTGCTTGTCCACTACAGGAAATCAATAAGTGTGATCAGAATTGTCTGAAGGTCTGTGCTAAATTCTGTGGATATAGCTTGATACAGTCAGAAAATTTGTTCTAAGATGAACAAAAACTAACTAAAAAGAACACAAGGTAAGATAGAATACAGATGTCTCTCATTGTGTGTGTGTGTGTGTGTGTGTGTGTGTGTGTGTGTGTGTGTGTGTGTGTGTGTGTGTGTGTGTGTGTGTGTATAGCTGGTGTGGTTTGGTCTCAGTAATCAGATGGTGGTTCAGTTTAAGGAGGAGAACCTCATGACCTTCAGACATCTGTTCCTGATGAACTTCGATGATGTCCGCTCAGATACCTACTCCGTTTACACACAGCGTGACGTCTACACACACATCAAGTATGCTGTACAGCAGGTGAGTCCTCAGTTTACTGGTAGATAGTACACATAAAATACACATGTATCATTTGCACACATCATCAATTTTAAATTGCACACCATATGTAACTAGAATAACTGAATTTAAAGCAGCTGAATTTAAAATTGCACCAATAATATTAAAAATACATGTTCATTTTGGCCTTTGGTTTATGTGGTCACATGTTTGTTCTCTTTCCAGTTCCTGATGTTGCCAAACATAACGCTGGGCAATCATGAGTATGAGAGTGTAGGTGGAGTTTACGCTCCGCTCGACATCTGCCAACAGTTTTACCGCAATGGAAGCATCTCCCCAGCCAACGAAACCTTTAGTATTGACGTTCAGGTGGATGAAGGTAAAATGCATGTGTTTGTGATTGTAGAAGCATAGTTCTGCAGCTCCAATCTGATCTGATGTCTGTCTCTTTCAGAGTGTTCTCAGATTTACCCAATGCAACCCTTCAAAACATTGAAGGCAAATCCACTAAACTTAACTCTGCACTTTGAAAGGTATCTCTTCCATCTCTTCTTTATGTGTTTGTTTGTTTGTATGGTTGCTAACAGTTTTTTGTGTTTGTCAGGTTGTTGATTGTGACTATAAAGTTCACTCTGAAAGCTATTAACCTGCAGACAGTTCAGTATCATGAGCTCCCAGACTGTTACAAATTCAACATTATGGTATGTCACATGACTCTAATATCCTCCAACATTTATAAATTCATGAGTGGTTTTTCCATGGCTGTGAACTAATGATCATCATCCTGTTATGACGCTTTAAATAAAGTACTCCGTTCTTTTTTTTGAGATCCAAATTTTCTCATGTAAGTCGAAGAGCTACAGTGACCTCAAAATTTATTTGGTCACTTAAAAATGTCTGAGTCTTTTTTACTACAAACTGAAGCAACAAAATGTGAAATTAAGTGTCTTCTGTGCTCAAATGCTGCTCAAGCTTCTCTCAGAACTAAAGTCAAGTTTTGTCATTAGCCGCTTTTCCACTATCGGGCCAGGGCAATCAAATGGCCAGCTGGGGCCAATAGCCTTGGACCACGAGACGCAAGACCAAAATCAATCTGCATTCCCACTATCAGTTCCCCAAAACCCACCCTTAATACACCACCCCGGTGCCAGCGTCAAACACCCCGCCTAATTCACAAGCAAGAGGGATGATTCATGTTATCTAGTTATCTAGAATATCGAGTTTATATCGAATGTGAACAGCAAGATAAGTTAGCGTTGACAACTCGCCAACTGTAACTGCCATGATGTCCCGAATGGTCTCTCCACTAACAGCTGGACAATGTCCCAGCACACCGTCTATGAAAGTTCACCGAACCATGGAAAGTAATTTCTTTGAGCATCGCTTTGTCCATTGGGCATTTTAACAGATTTGTACTGTGCCCGCATATTTTTTATTTTTTCCCCTCCGAACCTGTATCGTTGTGCGCTGGATATACAACCTGGGAAGTTGGGTGAAACTCCGCCTTTGACATTGAACCCGCCTCAATCCCCGGTTAGCCTTGTTTGGGCCTAGGGTAATCGGTGGGCAAAAGGCCATTGGCCGTTGGCCCTGAGAAAGCCCCAAGGAGGCACAATGAAGCCCCGGAAGTGACCGTGGGAACGCAACTGGCCCTGGCATGCACTAGCACGCCCTTGTTTGGCCTGATAGTGGAAACACGACTATTATAGCTCAAAGACTTCTAATCAACTGGTTCCTAACCCCTAACTTTCCCCTTAAGTTCACACAGGTGTTCAGAACATTAACTATGAAAAATTAATAACACGTGGTTTTGATATTTTCTTATCTAATGCTGTGACATTCAAACAGGGCTTTTTAGGGCCAAGGTGTAAACGTTTGTCTTGTTTCTTGAGCAGATCACCTTTGACAACAAGCCTCACAGTGGTGAAATCAAGATTGATCTGGACTACGATGTGAATATTAATGAATGCAGAAACTGGAGCGTCATTGGTGCATGTGAGTCACTATGATTACTGTAGGCATCATATAACTGCTCTACAAATTATCACATTTCTAGAGCCTATTGTGCAGTCTGTTGTGCAGTGGTCACTACTGAAGTCTCAATCTCAAATTGTATGCTATTTTTATGGATTAAAATATACACTACACTGATGAGGGGAAAGTACATACTTTTGAGTATGAAAAATTACAAAACTACCATGTCATACAATTGCAAATGAATACTATATACAAGATTTGTAAGCATTAGCATCTAGTTAAATTCCTTAATTCACTATTACTTCGCATTCAGGTACATTTGTTTAAAAAAGGCTATGGACCATAGTTTGCCATTTTTCTATAACTAAAATAAAGTGTTGCAAGAGAACCATCACATAGTTCCTGTAGCTTAGCTGGTAGAGCATGATGCTAGCAAATTAAGTGCAATTATTATGTTTTATTTGATTTGGACAAATGGAGAAGTTTTTGGACACTATGTAAATTATTTTTGTAATGTTATAACTTTTGATTGCTTTGTCGTGTCAACACAATTCTTTTTCTCAGAAACAGTTGACATGATTGGGAACAAAACAAAGGCAGTTTTTTTCTGAGCCACCTTATTTACACCCAGATATATATAATGTCAAATACGAAAAAAGTACATTTATGGCTTAGTTTTTTTTTTTCAGCAGTTTCTTAAGCTGAGAGTCTCAGAATGTATTCTCCTCTATACCATTAAAAAAATCGGAAAATTTTCTTTATAAAGATACCAAACACTTGACCATCCGTTATAAGCCTTTAATTTTGGGTATGCCAATGAAACGGGAAATCTTTAAAAACACCTTCAGAGCTTAAAGGGTTCATGGGTTCGATTCCCAGAGAACACATACAGTATACTGATAAAATGAGTCACTTTGGATAAAAGCATCTGCCAAATCAATAAATACTATTCCTCATAGTGCAAAGGTTCATGCATGGATGCAAACTTAAAAAATGCACTCAAAATTGTACACTATCCAGGCATAGTATGCAATGGATAATATGGGAAACTGGGATTCAGCTTCAGACCAGTGACTTATTCTTCAGAAGTATGTAAATGCGGACAGAAAGTATTGGCCAATGCATTTCAAGCATACGGTCTCATAGACCTTATACAGAGTGGTGCAATATTTGATTTTTGACGGATGTGAAAACAAGTGTAAGTTGAATGAGTAGTATGTTAACAATAAAAATGCAACAAAAAGAGTGTACTATGAGGACTCGGATAATGTACTTCAACTGAAAAAAGGGAGCGTGGAATGTTCGCTTCACACACTCAGTGCTCGCGGTTTGCCATAGGTAACAGAAGGGGCGGAGTTACAAGGTCACGATGCTGTTCTGAAAAAGCAATTTAAATAATAGAGAATGTAGCAACTATGAAACTTCAGTGAAGACAGCACATTACAAATGTGAGTTGAATGGTTTACTATCACCCCATGCTGCGTGAATATGTTCATTATTTTAGATGAGTGCTGTTAGTCGATTAAAATTTGCAATCTTGATTAATCGCAGATTTTGAAAGTGCTGAAATTTTACTCTACTATTCTTGTCAAAGTACATTTAGTTTCTTTTTTGGGAAAGAAAACAAACAATATGTAACAATATAACGTTTTAATATTTTACGCAAATAATTGCATAATTTTTCATAGTAAATCGCGATTTAATTGCAGATTTTGAAAGTGTTGAAATTTTACTCTGTACTTCATTTCTTGTAAAAATACATTTAATTCCTATTTTAGGAAAGAAAACAAACAATATGTAACAATGCTTTATTAACAATTTACGCAAATAATCTAAATATTTTTTTTTAGTTAATCGCGATTAATCAGATTTTGAAAGTGCTGAAATTTTACTCTGTACTACTTTTCTTGTCAAAATATATTTATTTCCTTTTTAAGGAAAGAAAACAAAACAATATGTAACAATGCTTTATTAATATTTTAGGCAAATAATCACATACATTTTCATAGTTAATCGCAATTAATCGCAGATTTTGAAAGTGCTGAAATTATATACTTTTCCTGTCAAAATGTGTTTATTTCCTTTTTTTAGAAAACAAAACAAAAAAACAAAACAATATAATGCTCTTTTTTTAAACATTTTCCAAACAAAGCCTTCCACAATCTAAAGATAGAAATGCACTAAAATAGCACCAAATTAAGTAACAAATGTTTCCCAAAGTCTAAATGGAAAGTTGACTAATTGAAAGAACTAGTCCCCACATAGGTTGCATATTCATTGCAATGCGCATTAAATCTCTTAAACTTCTTCCTCCACAGACTGTGGCTATCTGCTTTGCTACAGCAATCGTGAAGCCACGTTCATTATTTGCATCAGGGCGTCAACGCCAGCGTCACTTTAAACTCCACATGAAAAGTGGATGCAAGCGTCTCGTTCTGCATTTCCATAAGACTTGACGTGCTTCTTTGGTAATTAAATTGTGCATTACAGAGGCTGCATTGTACTTGATTTCTATCACAAGTCTCATCTGGCTTGTTTTGGACAACAAATAGCATTAAGAGCGTGGGTTTGTGTTGTGTGCGTCAGTGTAAATGCTCCTGGCGGAAACATCGCAAAGGTTCCGCCCTACTCCGACCAGTGTCACGATTAAGAAAAATGAACATCTTAAACTTTTTTTAATTAATCGCATTAATTTACTTTGACAGCTTTATTTGAGATATGAGTTGGACTGAGTTTGGCTAACATGCTAAAGTTAGCATGTGTCTGAAACGTCACCATCAGCTGAAAAACAGCAAATGCTTCCGTGTAGTAAAAAAGCATTATTGCTCCATTTGGGACGATACTACACTTTTGGAAATTCATTCATTATGGCCGAGTGTATATTGTAAGTGTATAGTGTGTCATTTGGGACACATCTAATTTTCACAACTTGTGTTTTCTGGAGTTTGTCAATTTTTTTTTTCTGTGTTTTGTCAGCTAAATGATCAACACAAATTTAAACAACAGTACAACCCATTGAAAAGACTGTACTTCCATCCCTCACAGACTTATTTACCTACCCGTCAAAAAATATAAATACGTTGACTACTCTGAATAAGGTATATTGTGCATAATACCTGAAATAGAAAACTGACTGTAGAAAAAGACTGGAATAGTGACTGAAAATATGTAGTCTCATTCGGTCTCATTTTAATGAACGTTTTTCTCTGTAGCACCCAGAAACCTGTACATGACGGTGGTGTTCGACATCATGATCATTCTCACCCTTGTGGCGTCTCTGGTTCTCTGCACGCGCTCAGTGAAAGCTGGAGTCCTTCTGATGTTTGTGAGTCTCAGTGTTGTGATGTGGTTTTTATGTGATTACGTTTTGCACTGTGATGTTTCCGACTGACAGTAAATGACTGGATGAGGAAAAAAATAACTTGTTTTGGTAGAATATGGGCCTGGATGGACTAGCTAAGAAGTACATACTTTAGTTGTTGATTTTCAGGAAAATAAAAGTGAAACCTCGTTATTAAAATTCAGATGTAGGGTTGTAAATTTTAAAACGTTAAATCAGTGTGATTAAATGTACAAAAAAATAACGTGTTAAAAATATTTACGCAAATTAATTATGTCCCTGGATAGGGGCCTGAGTATCTCGGCGAGTATTGACGCTGACTACCACCTCTGGAGTCGCGAGTTCGAATCCAGGGTTGTGCTGAGTGACTCCAGCCAGGTCTCCTAAGCAACCAAATTGGCCCGGTTGCTAGGGAGGGTAGAGTCACATGGGGTAACCTCCTTGTGGTCGCTATAATGTGGTTCTCGCTCTCGGTGGGGCGCGTGGTGAGTTGTGCGTGGATGCCGCGGAGAATAGCATGAAGCCTCCACACACGCTACGTCTCTGCGGTAACATGCTCAACAAGCCACGTGATAAGATGCGCGGATTGACGGTCCCAGACGCGGAGGCAACTGAGATTCGTCCTCCACCACCCAGATTGAGGCGAGTCACTACGCCACCACGAGGACTTGGAGCGCATTGGGAATTGGACATTCCAAACTGGGGAGCAAAGGGGAGAAAAAATAAATTTATGTCCCCGGACTGTAATGAGGAACATTCCTACAGTACCATTGGAGCAATTCAAGCTTGAAGTACCACCTGTTTTCAGCAGGGGGCAGTAAGTGAAACTCCAGCTGTTTAGACAACGTGCATCTCTACAGACAACAAATGAAACTCATGCTAGTTTGACACTAGCGACAGCACAAGATGAGAACACGTTCTTGCGTTCAAACACAGCTGGACGCAGCCTAATATTCTGAATGCAGGGATCTCGATGTGTTTTTCTAAGTTTCAAACTACGATTAACTTAAACGCAATGTTTATGACACGACGCAAGTTTACCGTATGTATACTTCGAATAAATCTATCTCAGACAGTTTGACAAATTCAATTGCAAAATGGATTAATGTGGACTGTAGGCCAATTAAATAAACAGTATATTGCCTTCTAAAGCTAATTTTTCTATTGTGTTATCAGTGCTTTATTTGTCTGCCACTAATGTAAATGCATTGTAATTATCTGCATTATTATATTTATAATATTAGATTCATAATTATTTAAATATAACTATTTATAATTATTTAATCATTATACATTGAATTATTGTTATTTGTGGGCCTTTCTCAACAAATATTTACTGTATGCAGTTTAATTTGATTAATCAGCATATCATGTAATTAATTTGATAAAATATTTTAATCGATTGACAGCCCTTTTTCAAGGTAATATCATTTGTTCTGCAGGAGTACACAGAGTTCTTCTCCAGTCGTTATGGTAAACGTGTGTCATTATCTGAGCGTATGGAGTTCATTAACGGCTGGTGTATTGTCATCGTTGTCAGTGATGTGCTGACCATCACGGGTTCTGTGCTGAAAATCATCATCCAACTGAAGGTGAGCACTCGTCCAATCACAAACTGCAGTCATCTAATTATCATCTGTAAGGGCAAAAGGAATAAATGTAGATGTTTTAGAACATAAGTGTTGTTTTTAGGTTGCTATGTTTCTGATGTTTGTGTCTCAGGCTGTGGCGAGTTATGATTTGTGCAGTATTCTGCTGGGTACCGGCACCATGATGGTGTGGATCGGAGTTTTACGCTACATGGGATACTTCAAAAAATACAATGTACGACTTACTCATTCAATACGGATCCCCTGAGAGGACAGGGCAGGACATTTTTTTTCTGTAATAGTTTTGCGTGCCCTCACAATAATCAATGTTCGTTAATAATAACCTTTCATTGTTAATGTTAGTTAATAGTACAATTATTAATGTTAACATACTACTTTTGATTTGAAAAATCATATGTTGAAATTGACATCAACCAAGATTAATAAATGCTGTAAAAGTTTTTCATTGAAAATTATTCATTGTAAGTTCATAACTAAAGTTTACTAATGTTAACAAATGTAACCTTATTTTAAAGTGTTACCACAATATTACTATAGTAAGTTTTGCGTGCCCTCGCGGTGGGTTTCGCGTGCCCTCCCAATATATTTTGCGTGCCCTCGCGGTGGGTTTCGCGTGCCCTCCCAATATATTTTGCGTGCCCTCGCAATGGGTTTCGCGTGCCCTCGCAATACATTTTGCGTTCCCTCGCGGTGGGTTTCGCGTGCCCTCCCAATACATTTTGCGTGCCCTCGCGGTGGGTTTTGCGTGCCCTCGCGGTGGGTTTTGCGTGCCCTCGCAATACATTTTGCGTGCCCTCGCGGTGGGTTTTGCGTTCCCTCGCAATACATTTTGCGTTCCCTCGCGGTGGGTTTTGCGTGCCCTCGCAATACATTTTGCGTTCCCTCGCGGTGGGTTTTGCGTGCCCTCGCAATACATTTTGCGTGCCCTCGCGGTGGGTTTTGCGTTCCCTCGCAATACATTTTGCATTCCCTCGCGGTGGGTTTTGCGTTCCCTCGCGGTGGGTTTTGCGTTCCCTCGCGGTGGGTTTTGCGTTCCCTCGCAATACATTTTGCGTGCCCTCGCGGTGGGTTTTGCGTTCCCTCGCAATACATTTTGCGTTCCCTCGCGGTGGGTTTTGCGTTCCCTCGCGGTGGGTTTTGCGTTCCCTCGCGGTGGGTTTTGCGTTCCCTCGCAATACATTTTGCATTCCCTCGCGGTGGGTTTTGCGTTCCCTCGCGGTGGGTTTTGCGTTCCCTCGCAATACATTTTGCGTTCCCTCGCGGTGGGTTTTGCGTGCCCTCGCAATACATTTTGCGTTCCCTCGCGGTGGGTTTTGCGTGCCCTCGCAATACATTTTGCGTTCCCTCGCAATACATTTTGCGTTCCCTCGCGGTGGGTTTTGCGTTCCCTCGCAATACATTTTGCGTTCCCTCGTGGTGGGTTTTGCGTTCCCTCGCAATACATTTTGCGTGCCCTCGCGGTGGGTTTTGCGTGCCCTCGCAGTGGGTTTTGCGTGCCCTCGCGGCGGGTTTTGCTTTCTTTCGCAATAATTTATGTTAGTTAATAGTACAGTTATTAATGTTAACATACAACTATTAATTTTAAAAATCATATGTTGAAATTGACATCAATGAAGATTAATAAATGCTGTAAAAGTGAATTATTCATTGTAAGTTCATGATAACTAAAGTTTACTAATGTTAACAAATGTAACCTTATTTTAAAGTGTTACCACAATATTACTATAGTAAAATTATAGTTAAATTATGGTATTTACATAGTAAAAACATGATACCCACAAAATTGATTTCGATTACCATAGTTTCCGTTACCCTGTATTACTGTGGTTTCACTACAGATATCATGGTTAAAATACGGTAACTGTATTAAAAACATTGTACATTTATTGCAAGGAAACGCAAAACTATTTCAGATAAATAATTCCCGCCTTGTCCTTTCAGACGCTGCATACATTCTCACCTCAGTTTACCGTCAAATATCATCTTACTTATCATAGTCAAGTAGATTTGGCTGACTGTTACTATTAGTTAAGGGTTTTAAGATTGTGTAAATGTATTAATTTAAAGTTAACACTATATTAAAATCCCTCTGACTAATTGTTATTCTTATATTACAAATAACTGAGATAAATTTACTGCCCTTAGCAGCCTGTTGCTTTTGCAACCGCGGTTGTGAGCTGTAACTCTTGTATTTTGTTTCCGGTCAGATTCTCATCATCACTCTGAGAGCGGCGTTACCAAACGTCATTCGTTTCACCTGCTGTGCTGCTATGATTTATTTGGGCTACTGTTTCTGTGGATGGATTGTTCTGGGACCCTACCACAGGAAGGCAAGTTATGCACTTTACACTCTTACCACTCTTAAATAGCATTAAAAATACTAAAACACTACAGTTATTTTTATTACTGTAAAAAATTATTAATGTTTTTAATCTTGTTGTAATCTTTAATTGTTTGTACTGTCAGTAGATGATGCTATAGTTGTAAAGCGACCTTGAAAGGCGATTATAATTAATAATAAAATCTCATTCAAACATTGTGAGAAGCTTTCTGAATTTTAGTCAAAGAAAAAGTGATGCATAGATGCATGAAACGGTAACACTTTACAATAAGTTTCTATTCGTTAACATTTGTTAACACAATAGTTAACATGAGGCTCATTCTATAATTTAGGGTACATTTAATGTCCATTGATGATAATTATATATTTTCTAACCATTTTCTTCAGAAATATCCCATTTTATCCATTTAGGGAAAGCATGTAATAATATCACATGCACATTTTGTGCACCCCATGTTTCATTTTGCTTGAAATTGCCATGATGTTTCTTAGTTAACAGTTTTTGCATTGTCCGTTTTTGAAGTGAGTGGGTCTTAAGTTCAAAATAATAAATGCAAAATGTTAAAGTCAATATTAGAATTTCAAAATAAATAAAGTATAGATAAACACTTCAGGAAAAATAGTATTTTTTTTAGATTGAGTTTGACATTTTAATAAAGAAAATATCTTATGTCCACAAAAGTTCTGTCAACTATGTTACTAACCAAACACCCCCCTGCAGCAGAAAAATGGTGTATCCCAAAACCATCTGACCAGCATCATTTGACGTCATAAAAGCTGTGCTGATTGTTAACAATTTGTCCGGTCAACTATGTTACTTACGTCAACTATGATACTTTTCAAACAACAAGAATGCTGCTTCTGATATCCTTTAAGGTATATTTGATATTTTAACTACCAAAATTATATTTAAGGCAGATTTATTATTTAAAAAATGGAGTGGGGGTGGTGTAGTGGACTAAAACACAGAACTGGTAAGCAGAAGGTTGCCAGTTCGCTCCCCACAGCCACCACCATTGTGTCCTTGAGCAAGGCACTTAACTCCAGGTTGCTCCGGGGGGATTGTCCAAATAATAAGTGCACTGAAAGTCACTTTGGATAAAAGCATCTGCCAAATGCATAAATGCAAATGTAATACATGGTAGTCACTAGTGACCATGCTGAAAATATCACATGAATATCTGCAAAAGCGTACAGTTCTTACAATTATTTCAAAAGAATTACTGCACAACCCTTAATTATGTGTGTAGCATTTAATCAGTGTCTGTAATGGCATGCAGTTTGTCCGTAACATAGTTGACAAACTCACAAGGGAAGACATCCTTTCCCTTATAATATCACAAGGGCGTTTAATGCTTTGAAATTGCAATAATGTTTCTCAATTAACAGTTTTTGCATTGTCAGTTTTTGAAGTGAGTGGGTCTTGGGGTGGTTTTACATATAGTCAGTTTTAAATTAACCAAACCCAGTTCAGTTAAAGTGGACCAAAAAGGGAACCAGCTGCAAATGACCTCAGTGCTTTTTGTGCTCACAATGTAAGTGGACTTAAAAGAGGACCCAGTTTCTTTTTTGGTCCTCTTTGCTTTGATGTGATCTCGGACCCTTTTTTGTTCACACCACAACTCCTTAAGAACTCCGACCCCTGGATACTACACCTGGAGTCATGAATTCAAATCCAGGGTGTGCTGAGTGACTCCAGCCAGGTCTCCTAAGCAACCAAATTGGCCCGGTTGCTAGGGAGGGTAGAGTCACATGGGGTAACCTCCTTGTGGTCGCTATAATGTGGTTCACTCTCGGTGGGGCGTGTGGTGAGTTGTGCATGGATGCCGTGGAGAATAGCGTGAAGCCTCCACATGCGCTACATCTCCGCGGTAACGCGCTCAACAAGCCACGTGAAAAGATGCGCGGATTGACAGTCTCAGACGTGGAGGCAACTGAGATTCGTCCTCCGCCACCCAGATTGAGGCGAGTCACTACGCCACCACGAGGACTTAGAGCACATTGGGAATTGGGCATTCCACATTGGGGAGAACTCCGACCCCATGGCATTCACGATTATGACATTTGGCTATCAATAAATTGACATACATATTGTGAACATGATGATAAATTGTCATACTTAAGGTGTGTGTGTGTGTGCTTAATTCACATACACCGAAGTAGTTATTTTATTTGTATATTTTTTTAATGACATCTTGCTTATGTCTGTCACACACACATTATTTCTTTCTCTCATTTTATCCTGTTTTTTTTTTTTTTTGTCTCTCTCAGTTCCGGACTCTGAATGTGGTATCTGAGAGTTTGTTTTCGCTCATAAACGGTGACGACATGTTCGCCACCTTTAAGAACATGCAGCAAAAGAGTTACATGGTGTGGCTCTTCAGTCGTCTGTATCTTTACACGTTTGTGTCTTTGTTCATCTATATGGTGCTCAGTCTCTTCATCACCCTCATCACAGACACATACGACACCATCAAGGTATTATTGTCCTTTTTACTTTAAGTTTCACTATAACTGTCTATATGTTTTTTTTAGTTTTATATAAAGTGTTTGTGTTTCCGAATATTTAGTTTTTACTTTAGTTTTACTATTTTAGGGCTGTTTCCGGGTTCAATACAAGTTGAGCTCTGAAAGTAACATTTCACTTTAAAATCTGTTGTTAATCACTGTAATAACTACAAAAGGCCACATGATGACTTTGATTTCATCAATAATTAATACACATGTAGAGACACAAACACAAAACACCATCAGGGAAACACATGTCACTAAAATAATGCAACGGACATTACCTAAATAACATAAAATATAACAGCCCAATGTACATAACCGATATTAAAAATAAGAAGAAACATAACTATACCCAGAAAATTTAATGAACTTGTGATTGGTCATGCAGGGACTTCTGGAAACGGCCAATTACTGTTTTTCACCATAATTTTTACAATAGTTTACTGTAAAAAGTACATGTATTCTCTTGTTAAACATTAAATAATTTTTTACCGTTAATTAAATGGTCAAAACATATTTTAGCATAAAATTACCTGTATTGTCTTGTTATTAAATATATTATTATTATTTTTTTTTAATCGTAAATGGAAGTCCTGAACCGCAAGGTGGAAAAAAATTCACAAGGTGAAATTATACTTGGCGCCTCCCTGTATGACGGTGTTTTAGTGCCATGTTAAAAAAAATATGATTTTGATAATAAAGTTGTAATATTTAGTGAATTAAGTCGAAATTATGAGAATAAAGTTGCAGTTTTTGAGAATAAGTCATAAGGAAAGTAACGTGCTGGACAACAGAAAAGTGGAGCCTCTGGGTCTTTACATACAGTAAACATCACTAACGAGATAACATTGGCTATGCAACTTTTTTTGTCAAGTTAGCCGAGCTGAATCTGTGGGAAGTTTTTGCGAGTTCTCTGTTCATGAATGAGGTGTACATTAGTATGAGTTTTCAACCTGTGGGCGCCTGTCAAGGGAGATGCGAGATAAAGGTTTACACTCAAGTGAAGCGAAAAATTACTCGAACTGCTTAATGTAGGTCCATTTCTAAATATTGTATGTGGTAACATCCCCTCAGTTCTAGTATTGTTTCAACAGCAAAAACCAAGAAAAAAGCAGACTAAGCATGAGTCGAGCGGGACGGTGTGAATGTCTGTCTGGTTCTTTCTCCTGAATAAATTACATTTCATAACCGCTTCAGTGTCCGGATGCTAATAATAACTTTTATGCTGATGCACCAAAAGACCAATGATTTCTTTATTGCTAAATAATATCCTAAAGTATGATTTAACTAAATCTTCCACATCCATATTTTGCTTTAACGAAGCTGCTGGCTTGGCGTCCTATATTTGTGATAGACTCGCTGTTTAATATTGTGATTTTATTTAATTTATTTTTTTTTATTCTCTAAATATTACAACTTTATTTTTTTTTAAAGTGGCACTATTATGACGTCGTATTCCTGAGCCTATATCCAACCATTTCATTTTTTTCTCAGGCAAAAAAAAAAAGAAAGAAAAAATTCTCTGAATTATTTGTTTTTCTCTGAAATGTTTTTTCAGTACCACAGACCTTGTCATGCTTACTGATAGTGGCACCTGCTGGCCAAGGTTGGTATGCTAACTGTTAGCTAGCAAGAAAAACATTCTCATGTTGCCTCTTGAGGATAATTGTGTTTTTTTTTTTTTTTTTTTTTTTTTTTGGTGCAATGTTTGGGGCAACAGTGACCTCTATTGTCGTATCATGTTAATATCTCCAGGTTAATGTATTCATAAGAGGCTGCATTTCTCTGACGTTAATTATTAGCTGTCCAATCACAATAACCAATCAATGCTAAGTATCGTTATTTTTGGACAAGGTCTCTTTACGTTGCACGCACCAGCTCCATGCATTATCGTGCCAGTCTGAATGCAGTCCGGACTAGATTAATTAAGTACCTGTTAATTTATTCTGCTAAACACCTAAAAATGCAATTCCCACAAAACGGTTACAAAAATACACCAATTACTGCAGTTCAAAGTCATTATGATATTTTTTTTTCTTTCTGGGGATTGAATAAAAATATGTCATGTGGTGCAAAGACAGTTAAAGAGTAGTTAGTAGTGCAGAACTTTATTTGTCAGTGACACCTCCAGTTGTGTGTTTTAATTTTTATTTTCGATTAGTGTGTTAGTTTTCATTTGGTCCACATTATGTTAGTCAAGAAGTAAATCCTTTTAAAAAGCTGCCATTTTTAAACTCTTGAGTATTTGATGTGAGTTGTTGGTGTTTATTGATGTGTTAATATTTCAGCATCAGCAGTTAAAAGGTGAACCCGTCTCTGATCTTCATGCGTTCATCATGCAGTGTAAAGATTCTCCCGAGTCGGGCTGCTTCAGTGTGGACGACACCAAACACACCTGCATCATCTGCTGTTTACAGAGGTGAGAAAACACACAACACACACACACACACATATGCTGGCCACAGATTTTATTGCTTTAATTTTAAAGGTGCACGCCATAATTTTTCCCCTTAGTTTTACACCTAAAGAAGTGAATAGTACTTTTCACAAATATGTTTAAAAAGACATTTTGGTTTTATCTACATATTTATTCTACATATGGGTTAATTATTATAACTATTATTACTATTTTATAACTAATTACTATTACTTGTTAATCTTTTACTATTTCATTACTAATTAGTAATTATTATTAACTTATTATTACTGTGTTAACTAATTACTATTAATGTTTATTATTACTATTTAATTACTAATTGTACTAATACTTTTATTACTATTTTATAACTAATATTACTTGTTAATATTTTTATTACTATTCATTACTAATTAGTACTAATACTTTTTATAACTAATTACTATTACTTGTTAATTTTTATTATTACTATTTAATTACTAATTAGTACTAATACTTTTATTACTATTTTATAACTATAATATTACTTAATATTTTTATTACTATTCATTACTAATAAAAAGTATTAGTACTAATTACTATTACTTGTTAATATTTGTATTACTATTTCATTAATTAGCACTAATACTTCTATTATTATTATTACTATTTTATAACTAATTATTGTTACTTGTTAATTTTTATTATTATTTCATTACTAATTAGTACTAATACTTTTATTATTATTACTGTGTTATAACTAATTACTATTAATGTTTTTATTATTACTAATTGTACTAATACTTTTATTACTATTTTATAACTAATTAATATTACTTGTTAATATTTTTATTACTATTTCATTACTAATTAGTACTAATACTTTTATTACCATTTTATAACTAATTACTATTGTTTTTATTATTACTATTTCATTAATTAGCACTAATACTTCTATTATTATTACTATTTTATAACTAATTATTACTTAATATTTTTATTATTACGGTTGTATTGCTAAGTAATTAGTATTATCACTTGCATGTTGCTTGTTACTATTTTATTACTAATTAGTATTTATTATTATTATTGAATTATTAATTATTTGATGATTGCACTGGGTTATTTGGTGATTTTATTTTGATTAATTGTTCTGTCCTACTTGGTGCAGCTTTAAACTCTTGTTTAATGAAGTTCTGTGTTTGCCATTTAATAGAGTTTATTCACCACATCTCAAAAGACTAATTATTAAATATGTATAAAATTGAAATCTAAGCTATAATAGTAAAAACAAAATTACATTGCATTATGAAAAGCAAGAGTTTCAGTTGTCGTTTTGAAAACATGCAATTAATTGGGCGACAGATTTGCTATCAAGTTACACTGAGTACAAACATGTCGTTACAGCCTTTAATTTACGTAAGACAGAAATTCAACGCTCCGTGTCTGAAACGCAGTTGAAATGTGTTTGTAATACAGGACACATCGTTCCAAGGAGAAAGCGGACTGTTAGATCACAGGATTCACCACGAGTCTGGATGTGTGGTTGAGCAGATGTGTATTAGGCTTAACAAATGTTCAAAGATATGTATGAATTGTGAATCTTCAGATGAGGTAAAGATTATAGAAACAGAATCACATGTACAGTTGTTCTTAAAAGCACTTTTTTTGCTGGAGCACATCAATATTTTGTAGCTAAAATAACTATTGTGGTATGTTACTAATAAAACCATTGAAATGTGTGTTTGATGAGAATCATGGGAACATTGTGCCAAAAAGTCTCTCTCAAAATGACTGAAACAAAGAAACCAAACATTTGTTTTTATTAGATTTGGGTCTCATATAAAATTGCAAAACAGACATACAATTTAGGTATTAAACAAAGTAGTTATCAAAATATGAAAATGAAACTTTACAGGAAATAAAACTGGAGTGACTCCATATTGGCAACTCTTTTATTTACTGTGTGCACAGACTATTACAGAACGACATCGGAACCAACTTTAACTTAATAACAGACTGCTGTGATGACTGTAAAAAGATCTATTTAAACATAAACCAATATACTGTCTTGCTACAAACCTTTCCTCTGAATGGCTGTATTTGCTTTAGTTTCTCTACAGGATGATTGGTGCATTTATAATCTCTCAAATTCTTCATCTAAACTACAATAATATGAAATTGTTAGCAGATATTACAACAGAGGGAGTGTGTGTGGAAGAGTTTGATCAGGCGTTTATGTGAATTTCTTGATGAAGCGAAGTTTCAAATAAGCAATAGCCAGGAAAATGAAGGTCATGATTCCCAGAGCCAAATTATTCTGCCACAAACCCCACGCTGAGTGATCAATGCCCTGATCCTGCAGGAAGTCCTCACCTGTAGAACAACTACTAAACCAGAGACAAAACACAGAGCTCCATTTCACCATTTTATATTGTCAGCTAATGGTGTGAGTGATGTATAGTATTTATATATGTGTGGGTCTGCGGGAGAGAGCGGTAAGGATCGTCACCTGGGTAATGATGACTCGAACACCTGTCTCTAATTATAGTGATGGCAGAGGGAGACCTGAAAAGGCACACCAGAGCATCCGAGTGGGGAGAGAGGAGTAACCAGAGCGCACGACAGCCTAAACTAAGACTGAAGTTTATCTCTTGACTCCTCCATTGCCCACAAACTTAGATCCTTCACAGTCTTAGTTTAGGCTGTCGTGCGCTCTGGTTCGAGTCATCATTACCCAGGTGATGATCCTTACCGCTCTCTCCCGCAGACCCACACATAACCATCCCCCCCATGCCACAATATATCACTCAATATGTCATATTTATTTATATATGATACATATGTTCACACATCTGTTAGCACAATAATGCTATCGTTTATGTAATTCATTGCACAGTAATTACAGTCTATCGTAGCCGGACTGTAACGGTGGACAAAATAAGTAATCCTCGCTCTTGACTTCTTACCAATAAAGTGAAAAGAGCGCACGCACAAATTATTCCAAGCTTTGTCAAACAGATGTTTCTAAGTCAATCCTTCTGTAGGCAGCCGATGGAAGCAGCAGCAGCATCTGGGACTGGAGCGCTTTGCGAGTGGTTTCTGATTATAACATTGCGGTTTTAGATGAAACGTTACTTTCGCTTGATTATTAGGACAATCATTAACTGCACACATTGTCCGAGGAATTTTAAAGACATCTTACAACATTTAAAAAGCAAGAATGTAACCGCATGACACGCAAGCAAGCAGAAGCAACACACAAAACGCCAGCCAATCGCATTTCCGCTAGCCAACCGGAATACGAAATAAATCACAATTTTCATGTTTTTCTTGAGAAAATAAGTTTGTCTACACTCTAGTCATTTATATAGCACTTTTCATAATACACCGTTTCAAAGCAGCTTTCTAGAAAATCACGTCTTGTAGTCTGAAAGCTCCCTGTGAACAAACTGAAGTGACTGTAACAAGGAAAAAACTCCTTTCAATGTTATTTAGTGGTGGAAAAAAAAAAAACTTGAGAGGAACCTGACCTCTGGTTTTACGATACATGTACATACTCCAATATTATTTAGTGGCTTGAGAAAAAACCGATCGGCACACGTAATTTGTTTTTGCCCTATTCCCTGTTTCAGTTTGCTTGTAAACTTTACTGATGTTATTACCGGCTTATAACATGTTCACAAGTGTTGTCCTCAAAGGTGTTTACATTTCAAAGTCAAGAGCAGATAATTATAAGTCTCATATAATCACAGGTTTCTTACATTGTTGGTTTTTTGATAGTTATGACTCATAACATAAGAGTGTCTGTCTGTTTAACGTACTGCTGCTGTTTCCGTCTCAGAAATCCACCGATTTGCGCGGTGATGTCGGCGTAAATAAAACGACATATTTTATGTATGTAGCACCAGGACATGACACTGTTGTTTGGCAAATTCAACAAGCTTTACCGCTACAGATGGCATTTGCCATCGATGTACTGGAAGTGTGTTGCTCTGTTTTCCTGCGAGCGCTCAGCTCCGCCTCTCCGTATTGGTGGAATAACCCTGATTTTCAATCAGAGCTTTCATGTGTCTTGGTATGCTCTCTACCAGTCTTTCACATTGCTAATACAGGCCTGGAGATTGGGCTGAAGCACCCCCAGATCATTGGCGATCGTCCACCTGGTCGTCTAATGGTTAGATTTGAGATCCGGAAAGGCTTAAAAGCCACAGTGTCTCGCACCTACTGTGAAATTTGGTGGAGGATCGGTGATGATCTGGGGGTGCTTCAGCAAGGCTGGAATCAGGCAGATTCATCTTTGTGAAGGACGCATTAATCAAGCCACGTACAAGGATATTGTAAGGGGGTTCAGTGGAAAGGAGGCGAGAACCGGCTTGACAACTTAAATAATATTAATAAATAACAAAACACACAACCAAAAGCACACAGCACAGCTGCCTGCAATTCTCTCTCTCTCGAACTGTCGTCCCCGGCCGCCTTTATCCCTCGCGCGCCCCATCAGGCTGATTGGGGACCGGGTGCGTCTCATTCCCGCCCTCCTCGGCTCTACAGATATCCTGGAAGAAAACTTGCTTCCATCTGCTCTGACAATGTTCCCCAACTATGAGGATTGGTTTTTCCAGCAGGACAATGCTCCATGCCACACAGCCAGGTCAATCAAGGTGATGATGGAGGAGCACCGGATCAAGACCCTATCATGGTCAGCCCAATCTCCAGACCTGAACCCCATTGTAAACCTCTGGAATGTGATCAAGAGGAAAATGCATGGCCACAAGCCATCAAACAAAGCCGAGCTGCTTGAATTTTTGCACCAGGAGTGGCATAAAGTCACCCAACAGCAATGTGAAAGACTGGTAGAGAGCATGCCAAGACGCATTAAAGCTGTGATTGAAAATCAGGGTTATTCCACCAAATACTGATTTCTGAACTCTTCCTAAGTTAAAACATTAGTATTGCGTTGATTATAAAATGAATATAAACTTATCTTTGCATTATTCAAGGTCTGAAAACACTGCATCTCTTTTGTTATTTTGACCAGTTGTCATTTTCTGCAAATAAATGCTCTAAATGACAATATTTTTATTTGGGAGAAATGTTGTCAGTACTTTATAGAATAAAACAAAAATGTTCATTTTACTCAAACACATACTGTATCTATAAATAGTAAATCCAGAGAAAATGATCATTTTCCAGTCTCTCAATTTTTTCAGAGCTGTACATATTGAGATAAATACAATATTTATATACATAATACATACTATACTATCACTCAGTATAATATATACAATGCAATTTACATATACATACACAGAAGTTGCATCTGAAGTGGCATATAAATGTGAGTTTATGCAAACTATTTCATTCTGCAATATTTTTAATTGTAATATACGGATAGATGAGTTTATTGATACAGTTCTAGTGTTCAGTTTGTGTCATTGTATCAGAGAAAGAATGAGTGTGTGTGTGTGTGTGTGTGTGTGTGTGTTTCATACTTACACAGAGGTGCTTGTGTTCCTGTTGTCACAGAATGTCAGTCCAGTAAACTCGTTAATCTGCAGAGCCTGTGAGTATCAATACAACCATAAATCAACACTCTGACTGATCTTCATTCAAACTTCTAACAGTTAAACAACCGGTTTAATGATTCGTAATTTAGTTTTGTGTTTGGGTTGATTTAACTGTACATTTTGACTGTTTTTGGTGCAAAAAAACAACCTTGAAGCCTTTCAGTGGATTTCAGGGGGAAAAAATAAAATGCTTTAAAAGTGTAGAATATGACCCCTTTAACAGAATGAATCTGACTGGCGACTCACAGCGAGACCGTAGCGAGGAATACTGAAATACTTCAACCAGTTTAACCACCCCGCAACACTCGGCAGATTCACCAGCAGCCCAGAGAAGATCTGAACACACACACACACACACACACACAGACATAGAGTAAACATGTTTACTGTATTTAAACAACAATTACATTTGATCAAATATCCAGTATCTATGAATCCTATATAAATGCACTATATTAGTAAGGCTAATGTTTGTGGCCGGCGAATGATGCATGACGCTTCATACAGTATTGACTTTATAATCTGGTTTAATACCTGTTTGCATAAATGTGTGTGTGTTTATTCACCATCATAAAGACAAAGCTGATGGTCATGAAGATGTTTGCGATGGCCACCACAGTCTGATCGGCGGAGATGGCCAGAGTCATGGACGTCGCCGTGTACGACACCAAAATAATGGAGAACAGAAAGATGAAGAACGCTTCTGCCGTCGCTTTCAGTCCTGTAATGAGAAATATAACAAGATGTGATTAAACCATCCAAACTATTTCCCTTCTGTAATGGGACGCTTTATAGTTGTGCACACATATATTTTTATATGTTTGCATAAATAATGTACCAGCCAGAGGTAGAAAAAAAAAATGCCCTCCTTATCTTTAAAAGATCTTAGTGTTTTTCTGGCCACTGTAGTCTTTGAATTACTCACTTTTTTGTGATGCACTGTTTTTCTATTTCTCTATTTTCTCTGGAACACATCCATTGTAAAAAGTGCTATACAAATAAAAGTTGAGAAAATTCAATGAAAAAAATAAGTGTAGGGTGGGACTCAATTTTATCCATCAGAAACTGATTGGATGGTGAAAGGAGTCAAAAAACAAGACGTTCTGACGATATCAGCTGAAAAGGAAAGTGGTTTCAGAGGCAAAACACGTTATTACATTTTAATGAAAGATTAAGAAGACAAACAGTACACTGATGAATCATTCACAATAACATCAGAAATGTGTGTTAAAGTTAATGAGGTGTGTGTGACCTATCATCCAGTACGCCACACAGCTGAAGATGATGGCGGGGATTGTACGCAGAGTCAGAATGTCCGACAGGATTTTAGACAGGAAGTAAACAGAAACTCTGTAATATCCACTGATGTATTCGTGCCTGAACATACCAGATTAATATGAACAATGAGAACAACACAGAGCACAACTTCACAATGTAACATTAAAAAATATATATATTGTGTATATATATATATTATTTCTATACACACACACACACAGTAAATAGTATTTCATATATACAGGTGCATCTCAATAAATTAGAATGTCGTGGAAAAGTTCATTTATTTCAGTAATTCAACTCAAATTGTGAAACTCGTGTATTAAATAAATTCAATGCACACAGACTGAAGTAGTTTAAGTCTTTGGTTCTTTTAATTGTGATGATTTTGGCTCACATTTAACAAAAACCCACCAATTCACTATCTCAAAAAATTAGAATACATCATAAGACCAATAAAAAAAAAAAACATTTTTAGTGAATTGTTGGCCTTCTGGAAAGTATGTTCATTTACTGTATATATACTCAATACTTGGTAGGGGCTCCTTTTGCTTTAATTACTGCCTCAATTCGGCGTGGCATGGAGGTGATCAGTTTGTGGCACTGCTGAGGTGGTATGGAAGCCCAGGTTTCTTTGACAGTGGCCTTCAGCTCATCTGCATTTTTTGGTCTCTTGTTTCTCATTTTCCTCTTGACGATACCCCATAGATTCTCTATGGGGTTCAGGTCTGGTGAGTTTGCTGGCCAGTCAAGCACACCAACACCATGGTCATTTAACCAACTTTTGGTGCTTTTGGCAGTGTGGGCAGGTGCCAAATAGTGCTGGAAAATGAAATCAGCATCTTTAAAAAGCTGGTCAGCAGAAGGAAGCATGAAGTGCTCCAAAATTTCTTGGTAAACGGGTGCAGTGACTTTGGTTTTCAAAAAACACAATGGACCAACACCAGCAGATGACATTGCACCCCAAATCATCACAGACTGTGGAAACTTAACACTGGACTTCAAGCAACTTGGGCTATGAGCTTCTCCACCCTTCCTCCAGACTCTAGGACCTTGGTTTCCAAATGAAATACAAAACTTGCTCTCATCTGAAAAGAGGACTTTGGACCACTGGGCAACAGTCCAGTTCTTCTTCTCCTTAGCCCAGGTAAGACGCCTCTGACGTTGTCTGTGGTTCAGGAGTGGCTTAACAAGAGGAATACGACAACTGCAGCCAAATTCCTTGACATGTCTGTGTGTGGTGGCTCTTGATGCCTTGACCCCAGCCTCAGTCCATTCCTTGTGAAGTTCACCCAAATTCTTGAATCGATTTTGCTGGACAATCATAAGGCTGCGGTTCTCTCGGTTGGTTGTGCATCTTTTTCTTCCACACTTTTTCCTTCCACTCAACTTTCTGTTAACATGCTTGGATACAGCACTCTGTGAACAGCCAGCTTCTTTGGCAATGAATGTTTGTGGCTTACCCTCCTTGTGAAGGGTGTCAATGATTGTCTTCTGGACAACTGTCAGATCAGCAGTCTTCCCCATGATTGTGTAGCCTAGTGAACCAAACTGAGAGACCATTTTGAAGGCTCAGGAAACCTTTGCAGGTGTTTTGAGTTGATTAGTTGATTGGCATGTCACCATATTCTAATTTTTTGAGATTTTTGTGAATTGGTGGGTTTTTGTTAAATGTGAGCCAAAATCATCACAATTAAAAGAACCAAAGACTTAAACTACTTCAGTCTGTGTGCACTGAATTTATTTAATACACGAGTTTCACAATTTGAGTTGAATTACTGAAATAAATGAACTTTTCCACGACATTCTAATTTATTGAGATGCACCTGTATATATATATATACACACATACACACACACACACATACACACACGCAGTAAATAGTATTAATATACTGTATATACACACAGTAAAATTGTATATATAAAATACTATTTACTGTGTGTGTGTGTATATATATATATATATATATATACACACACACACACACACACACACATTGTAACATCTTTATATATTTTAAAATATAGTTTATGAAATTATAAAAAATCCTAACTGGAAAATGATTAATAAATTAATTAATTTTGTACATTTTAAAAATGCAAACAATTATTTTTAGGGTTAGGTTTGGGTTTACCTTAAGTCACTGTACATAGCTTTATATAAAACCAATACAAGTCAATAATATGTCATGATTTAGATAGCCAGTAAATGTATGTTTGTGTGTCTATACTCACACGAACAGTTTCCTCTCCGTGATGAAAAGTTCAGCTGAAGAAACCGAACTGAAGCACTGATTAGTGGTGATGAAGAACAGAGCACCCATCCTGAAATAATCAACCAATCAATTAATTAAACCAGAACTACTTTATCTCAAGTGGAATAACAACCGGATGTGAAATTAGATGTTAAAGAAATCGTGACAGGACTGCAGTATATCAGCTGGATTAATGCGTGTCGTGTGTTTTTATACCTGTTCTGAATGCCGCTTGAATTTGGTTGCACTCCAAAAAATATCGCTCCAACAATCAGAGCCAGAAATATCATCACCCCGATCTGATGAGAGAATGATCAGAATGAATCTACAAATATCAACCTGAATCTAAAGAATCGAAAACAAGTACTGTGTTTGAGACATGTTCGAGTGATGAGGAAAAATAATCATTTAATCAGAGGTTTGAATCTATTCATTGAAAGTGGAGAATTTGAACTGAGACTGATTCAAATTAAATTTAAATCAGAGACACTTTTAAAACATTTATTCAGCTCAAACCTTATGACTTTCCACTTTTTTTTTTCTTTCCATACAATGAAAGTGAATGGTGACTGCGACTAAGACTTTTTCTTTCTCCTTTTTTTAATTTTTCATAAGAATTGTGGAACTAGTCTAATGACGCAGTCTACAGGAAACTTAAAAGGTATAGTTCACCCAAAATTTAAAGCTTTTATGCTGCCTTTGTGTGCTTTTTGGAGCTTCAAAGTAATCCAATGACTCCAGTGGTTTAATCCACGTCTTCAGAAGCAATATGATAGGCGTGGGTGAAAAACAGATCAATATTTAAATCCTTTTTACTCTAAATCTCCACTTTTGCTTTCACATTCTTTGTGCATATCGCCACCTACAGGGCAGGGAGGAGAATTTATAGTAAAAAAAAAAAAAAAAAAAGGTTCTCACCGACACCTATCATATCGCTTCTGAAGACATGGATTACACCACTGGAGTCATGTGGATTACTTTTATGCTGCCTTTATGTGCTTTTTGGAGCTTCAAAGTTCTAGTCACCATTCACTTGCATTGTATGGACCAAAAACCTTCATTTGTGCTCTGCAGAAGAAAGAAAGTCATACACATCTGGGATGGCATGAGGGTGAGTAAATGATGAGAGAATTTACATTTTTGAGTGAACTATCCCTTTAATGGCCAAATCAAAAGTGCATCAAAATCATCAAAATGTTCATGCTGTTGCTTAATATTCACTGCAAATAAACAGTGACTATTCAATTGCTGAGTCCTCCACATCCAATGGTATTCCTATTAAACTGGACGACTGGACGATTAAATGGCTCACCTGAGCAAACGAGGTCTGTGGATTGAGCATCAGGTTCCGGAAGGTTCTCTTCAGAACCCATTTGAACTGATGGCAGAAGGACGTGTTGTACGTGATGGTTCTGGATTTGGGCCGTGTGCTGTAATCTTGACCCTGAATGATTCTCTCCAGCTCGTTCTGGGTCTGTTTGTAGGCGGGGCTTTTCTTGTATTCCTCCACTAAACGATCCTCAATTCCCTTTAGAGACGAACTATGCTCCTGGTCCACTTCTGACACACAAACACACACGTTTACATGTACGTCCAAACTGATAGTCTATAATGATTTAAAAGCATGTCTCCAGACATAAAGAAGGGAAACTGTGTGTGTTTGTGTGTTGTACCTTCGTAGTGGTTTAATCTGTTGAGAGCGACAGCCGTAGAGTCTCCGTTAATCACATCCAGGAAGAAATCAGCAGGATTATTATGGGCTTCACAGGTGTATCCTGATACATAAACAAAAGACAGAGTACATCCATGAGCAATATGGACGATATGATCGGTTTATGTGCATGTGTTTATAGGCCAATGACATCACTCTCATTTGTTTATCCAGATCTATTACATTTATTCAAAAATACATAAATGCAATTCAAATACTAAAATACAATGACTTCTATCATAACAATGTTTTCAATTTCTGAATTAAAATTTAGATTTTTTGAGTGCATAATGTATAAATGCCCCAAAACTTATTTGTGAATTAAACATTTGAGATTTCAAATAAATAAATAAATAAATAAATAAATAAAATTTCCTTAAAAAGTGCATTTAAAAAAAAAAAAAAAAAAATTTATTCAAGATTACTTTTTACTTTTACAATTTGGATTATCAAATCAAAACCTGAAAATGGTATAAAAGTTTCTTCCTAACTATGTGAAACCAAAACTAGATGAAAGAGAGAGAGACAGTTAAAGCAGTTATGGTATTCGGTCATTTTTAACCGAAATACATTTTCTATTTTTTTGGTTTTCTCTCCTTTTTCTCCCCAATTTGGAATGCCCAATTCCCAATGTGCTCTAAGTCCTCGTGGTGGTGTAGTGACTCGCCTCAATCCAGGTGGCGGAGGATGAATCTCAGTTGCCTCCACGTCTGAGACCGTCAATCCATGCATCTTATCACGTGGCTTGTTGAGCTCGTTACCGTGGAGATGTAGCGCATGTGGAGGCTTCATGCTATTCTCTGTGGCATCCACACACAACTCACAACACACCCCATTGAGAGCGAGAACCACATTATAGCGACCACGAGGAGGTTACCCCATGTGACTCTACCCTCCCTAGCAACCGGGCCAATATGGTTGCTTAGGAGACCTGACTGGAGTCACTCAGCACACAAATTTTCCTCATTTAATAGAAATGGTTTCTTTTATCTGAGCAGTACAAGACTTGGTGACTTTTCCTCCATTTGCCATCTGAGCATACCAAAAAAAAAATTGGGCTTGATTCGATAAGTCTAAGTGGTCGTGTAAAAAAAAAAAAAAAAAAAAAAAAAAAGCATCACCTTTGGTGTTCACGGTCAAAATTGACCGACCATTGAAAATGAAGCAATGTTTTTTTTATCTGTGGATGATTTATTGATTGTATCTGACAGTGCAGAAAAAAAAAACAGACAGAAATTACAGGGTGAGACTCTAAAACATCCTCAGTGCAAAACATACACACCCACTCACACACAAACACACAAAAATGAACTGGTGACACTATAACACAGAGCTTTTTGTTTACATTTGTCAAAAAAAAAAAAAAAAAAAAACATTATGTCACAATGATAAACACACACACTCAGAAATGAATGGGTGAGACGATAACACACTCACAATGCAGAACACACACACACACACACACACACACACACACAGAATCAGGGCATCAATAAGTGGAGCTCTACAGACATCTTTTGGTCATTGTTGGCTTTACAAGTCATCTGTTGTTTTCCAGCTGATGACAGCAATCTGACACTCACACACACACACACACGTTTGCAAAATACATTTTTACTATAGAAAGTTTGAAATTGCAAAATGTTTTCTCTGATTCTTCTGTTTTATACTCTAATTGAATTTTCTGAATTTTGCATTTCATTTCTGTTTCTTGATGTTTGTTTTCTTGACACTATTACACATTTATTTGAGTGAAATGTTTATTTCTGAAATAAATTAATGGTTGTAAAATGCTTATTCTGTGTCTTCTCTTTGTAACACCATGGTCAGGTTTGATCGCAAACATAATGACATAAACTGCAAAAACAATTTTAAAATGCTAAACTTTATCAAACTATTATTTGTCAATGTATAAATATATATATATATATCCAAATGTATATCTCATGATAAAATATAAAATTAGGTTTCAACAAGTCATTAGACTACACAGTATGTGTCTACAGTCATCTACTGGCTGTTACTGGCATGACATGTTTTTCAGGTCATGTTATTTATATTTTGTTCATCAGATGGCAGCAATCTGCCTCCAATTTATATCACATTCTCATATTTCTTTCATGTTTCAACTTCTAGAAAAGTAGTTTCTGAATTTCTTATTTTTTTCCCAAATATGAGCTTATTTGTATATGCAAATTAATGGTAAAATTTAGAAATGTACATCAGATCAAAATAGCATAAAATCCCAAAAGAAATGCATAATTGTATTGTTCTTACTTCAGGGAAGAAATGGTATCATCATCATAAAAAAGGGTTACACATCTAAACCTTCCGGTCAAAAATGACTGGCTTTGTCGAGTCAACATAATTAATACAAATGTTATATTTCTAAATATATTTATTGGGCACATGTTTTAAATGACATCCTTTTCATTATCTCAGACACCCATGTCTCCCACTGACCCGCAGGGTTACTTTTGAAATGTTTTCCACTACAGATTACAGAATACATGCTGTAAAATGTCATTTGTAATGTATTCTGTCAGATTATTCGAGCTCAGTAATGTAATCTAAATACTTTGGATTACTTCTTCAGCACTGGTAGATTTTTTCACTTGTTTGACTATAAACAAGTAAAGTAAGAAAATACACTTTACTGTAAAAATACATTCTCTGAAAAAAGCCTAAATATCTAATGCAGTTTTCCTAAACTAATTTATCTTGTTTTAAGGATTTTTAGATATTTTGACAGAAAAACAATATTTAAATCCTCATTAAAAATAACATTTTGGCAGTACATCTTTGCCCTGATATCATAAAATATAAATCGCGCCTGGTAACGGATGCATGTAAAAGGCAAGAAATAGCATTTTAGCTTAGCATAAAGCTAAATGTTCTCGTGACAATTTACACAAAGTTAACTATTTTTGCTGCTCCAAACTTCAAAACCCCACAGACAGTACACAACGACATCCTTTTCTGATCGCATGTGGATTCTGTTCATAGAAAATATATTATTTGTAGCTTTCTACACAGTGTTAAAGGCTACATTGGTTAGCACTTCTTGTAAAAATACCCTGACCGCATTAAAAACATTGACAAGGCATGTAATCGTATATTTATTGGATTTATGTTTCATCAAGCGTTTCTAACCGTTTTAGTTTAGCTGTAGAAACACCATGTAACTACACTATTAAGGCTACGTCTACATTCATCCGGATACATTTGAAAACGGTGTTTTCGTTTCAAAACGCTCTCCGTCCACACTAGCATTTTCAAGCATTTTCCAAAAGTTGCTCATCCACACTGAAACGTCTGCAAACGCTTACGTCCCTGTACTGCGCATGAGTAAAACGTAAGACGCTTCGACATGTGTCATTTCCGTCAGGTGTTTATTTACTCTCCGCCTCTTTGAAACGTCGCGGCAATGTACGGTCTGAAACGCAACTGTCCTCGCGTTCCGCCGCTGAACAACAACTGCGAGTAAACATCCCGTCTCCTTTGAAGAAATGTAAGCTGATGTACAAACCGACATTAATCTTTAACAACGCAATCAAACTGGAGAGTAGCCAAAACAACTGCGATACTACGTCGTCCACCATCTTGTTTTGGACTGAATAGGTCACATGACTGCGTCACATGACTAAAAATGCGTCATCGTTTTCGAAAGCATCCGTTTTCACAGTCCGCACTTCAACGCGAAAACAGCGTTTTCAAATGTATCAATTTTGGAGTGCGTTTTCAAAAAGCTCAGTTTTCGCGGACAAAAACGCCGTCTCCGTGTGGACGGAAGGCCAAAACGGAGAGACAAAGATCTGTTTTCAAACGAAAAACGTATTAGTGTGGACAAGGCCTAAACTCCCAAGGGAAGTTACTCAGTGACGTCATATCAAGAGTGTAAAAGCGCTCGTATGAATGTAACACATTATAAGAAAGTGTTTCACCGCTGTTTAAAAGCTCCTCGGATCGCATCATTTATACGGATAAATGTTTTCCAGCTGAATAAACATTAAATGAAACAAATGACAATAAAATGCAAAGTAATCTCTTCAGTAATCAAAATACTTTTTGAATGTAACTGTATTCTAATTACTAATGATTTAAATTGTAACTGTAGTGGAATACAGCTACTTATATTTAGTACTTTAAATAAGTAACCCTGCTGACCCATATATAAAAGAACAGATCTAAAGTGTGTGTGTGTGTGTGTGTGTGTGTGTGTGTGTGTTTTCTCACCGATCTCACTGAAGTAGTCCAGGGCGTTCTGAGCGGGTCCGTGATACACCTGTCTGCCTCCCACCAGCAGTGTGAGACTGTCGAACAGACGGTAGATGGAGTACCGCGGCTGGTGGATGGACAGAATGATGGTGCGGCCGTTGTTTGCCATCCTAAACAAAAGACAATTTAAACACACAAACTAAATTATATTTGGTATAAAGGAAATGAAGCTACAGTAAAAACATTGCATTTCAGTGAAGTCAAGTACAACAAATACCATTGTGATGTAAAAATATTTTATATTATTTTTTGCATTGCAGAAATGAGAATTAAGGGGATTAATTGTCGTGTGTGTGCGATTATGTACAAAATCATACCGTTTCAGCAGCATGAGCACAGAGTTTGCCGTGCTGGCGTCCAGTCCTGTGGTGGGTTCATCGAGGAAGAGAACCGACGGATCAATGATCAGCTCCATACCGATATTCGTCCTTTTCCTCTCTCCACCCGAAATCCCACGAATCAGCTGCGTGCCCACCTTTAAACCAGCCAATCAGAGAGCAGCTGTGAATTAAAGTTCCGCCCTCTAAACCCAACATTTATAATGTTTATGTTCATTTATTATATTTGTCTGCATATATTCATATTATATTTAAGGCTGTCAATGTAGCGCATTTAGTACATTCATTTTATATTATTGGATACTGAATACTTTTGAGAACAAAACTGCTGAAAAAACTCGTTCTAGGTATGTTCCCATAAAGAGAGCAAATAATGTCTTTATTCACTTCTGAAAATGCCAAAATTTGTAATTTAGGATTCCAGTTAGTCTTTAATAATGATAATTAGCTTCATTTTTAAATAATAGAAGTCTATGGGGAGTGTGCATTTAGATGTGTTTGTGTGTTACCTGTGAATCATTTGTTTTATGCTCTTTTATGTCAGTCTGTATATATACACACACACACACACATATTATAGAAATTATATACTTTTGTGTTGTTGTTTTTTAACTAATCTGTACTTTTGAGACATTAAATATTTTCTTTATTCACTTCTAAAAATGCCAAATAGTATTTTACGGTTTGGGTTAGTTTTATTATAATTTAGAATTTATTCAGATGTATAATTAAAACATAATTTGTAAAAGTACATAAAATAATATAAATTATTATAAATAAATTACAAAATTATTTTATAATTATTTTTATATAGTAACTAAAATGATAGTAAATTTAACACAGTAATATATAATTTCAAAATTATATAAAATTAATAATGAATAATTACAAAGTTATTTACAATTATTATATAGTATTAAAAAATATAGTAATGTCATTTCAAAATTATTTACAATTATATAAAATAATGAATAATTACAAAATTATTTTACAATTATTTACTATATAGTATTTCAAATGTACAATTATATAAAATTAATGAATTATAAAATTATTTTAGTTATTATATAGTAAAAAAAATTATAGTAATTTATCATTTCAAAATTTACAATTATAATTAATCATTACGAAATTTTACAATTATTTATTATATATTATTAAAAATATTATTATTATTTAGTATTAATTATTTATAATTATATAAAATGAATAATCATTACAAAATGATTTTACAATTATTATATAGTAACAAAAAATAGTCATGTATAATTTCAAAATTAGTTACAATTCTATAAAATTAATAATTACAAAATTATTTAATAGTTATATAGTAACAAATATAGTAATTTAATAATTATTTCAATTATCAATTATATAAAATAAATAATTACAAAATTATTTTACAATTATTTACTATATAGTAAAAAATATAGTAATTTAATATAGTAATGTATAATTTCAAAATGATTTACAATTATATAATTAATAATAATTAATAATCCCCAAATAATTTTACGATGAATTATTATTATACAATTATATAATGTTTAAGGTTTTTAATATAAATGTTTAATTAAAAAATATAATTATAATTCAATTTATTTATAAACGTGTGTTTTACCCGTGAATTTGCTACTTTGCTCAGGCCGAGTTCTTGAATAAGTCTCTCCACTTTCTCATCTTTTTCGCGTTGACTGATTGATTTTGGGAGCCGCAGTGCAGCTGAGAATCGCAGATTCTCTCGAACAGTCAGCGTCCCCATGACAACATCATCCTAATGCCAAACACACACAAACATTTCACATTTTTAATTTGAGAACACAACACTAGAACAAGGCCTTGACATCAAGCACTTTTAAAAGCACACACACACATTTTCAGTAAACTGGAAGGCAGCAACAGTCTCATGACACAGCTGGCATGATTTTAGATTAAATTAAACGATCGCTCGAGGAATCCATCCTCCTTCTGATGACACGTTCTTCTTGTTTAGCAGAACAGATATTTATGGAAGGAAAGCAAAACACAATCCTCAACAGTTACAGACAAACTGTTACACACCAAGATTGCATTAATCTTAGTAAGCAATCACACAATTACCTTAGTCATGATACGAGTTCTGCTGACAGAAACACATCAGTATTACAGTGAACTTCCCCTTTAAAATGCTTATGCCAAGTTTGAAACATGACTTAAACTGTATTAAACTTTGATGTTTGTGCTCCAGACATGAATGATACGTCAAATCATGCGGCTTGTTGAGAAGAGGTGTGATATTACTTTTCTAAACAATCAGACTTACAATTTTTGCCTGGCAGATGTTAAAACAGGCTAAAAAAATTCCCATAGACTTACATTAAAGGAGGGACCCAAGCTACATCTAAAGTAAGAGTGTTTGTACCTGTACTACATATCCAGACAGACATTTAAAGTTTGGGGGTTGTGGTGCTCCGTCTATCAGAACTTCCCCGGAAAGACCCGCGGGATCCTTGCGGGCTGCCAGAACATCCAGGAAACTGAACACAATTAAAACACAAACAACAATATACGAACATTACAGCATTGTTGCACATACAGAGAATAGATTCAAGAGAAAGAGAGATCGTTAAAGAGCTCTTACGATGATTTTCCACTCCCGGTCGCTCCTAATATTGCGTTCAGTCCTGGTTTCATGAGACCGCTAGAGAGAAAATACAATTAAAAAATATTTTATGAACAATATCACCATAAAGACACAAGATACAGCCAAACACACACAGGATGTTGACAATTATAAAACAAACACCCTGCCCAGTAGGTGGTGATATGCATGAAGAAAAATGTCATGTTTCTTGAATAGGTGATATTTTAGGGCATTTCTATCTTTATACTGTTTAAGGCTTTGTTTGGAAAATGTTAATAAAACATTATATTGTTACATATTGTTTTGTTTTCTTCCCTTATGCCTGGTTTATACTTTGGAAGAAGCCAAACTTTTTTTCTCCTGGACGAACTAAAGCTTCACTGCATTTCGTCATCATTTGTAGGCGAACTAAGCGAAGCCTGTACACCCAGTAAGTATAAATTAGCCTTAAGGAAATAAGTTCATTTTGAGAGGAAAAGTATATATGGTCAAATTTCAGCTTTCAAAATCTGTGATTAATCGCGATTAACTATAAAAATTTTGTGATTAATCGCAAATGTAATTGACTAACAGCACAACAATTATTTTATATGAATGCGCCTAAAGTTGATATATTGCTACATATTAAGAGCCTACAGCCGAAATATTTATTTACTTTTATCATATTGCTGTTGCCTTACGCAAAAGTATTGAGATCAAAAGGTTTCATTAAATTTCAATAAAGTGTGTCAAACCTTTGCACTGGAAGTGTATATGGTCATACAAAATGCATCCAAAATAATTACACAAGAATTAGACCAATGTTGCTCAAAATAGTTTTAGATGTAAAAAGGAGTATAGCACATCACACTGCAAGGTATGTCATGTCAGCTATCCACCAACATAAGACACAAACACACATCCTGAATTTACATATGCAAACATTTTTATCCAAAGCATTTTCAACAAAAAATAAGGAATGCTACAGCACAAGCGATTCACTCTAAGGAGACATGAGAAGTGCTGCGAAACAACGCTCCACTACTGCTGGTTAAAGTACGTTAACCTACCCACTTTAGGAAATTATAATATATTTTATTGTTATATTATATCAAATATAATTATATTATGATGTGTTTCATTTTGATGGACTGCAATGACAATTTTAGCCAACCATGTAAAACGGCAACTTCAAGATCAAGTAGAAGCCTCTGCCAAACGCTAGCACTGACAAGAGGAGTGAACAAACATGCAAGAGGTTAATGACGGTCGTACACAGGACAAGAAGCACCACGGCGTGTCACGGGTAGGACACGGCAAAGGTATCAAACACAGAACACGTCAATGCGGTTCAAGTGACAGAAGGTACAAGATTACAATTGTACTTTTTAAAATTAATTTGTCACCCCACATTTTTAAGAGGCTTAAATGTGATTAAAATTGTTGTATATGGAATATAAAATAAAACATGCACTTTCACATGTATGTGTGTGTATATATAGTAGCACCCCTTCCCTCGTCCTAGTTTAACACTCAAAAACATCTACTCACCTTAACTATAACATGATGGCTAAATGGCAAGGGAAGATGGTAAGAGATGTTTTTTTTAATAACTTTGTGTTGTCTCTTGGAGTTTCATGAGCAGAGAGGCATATCAGTCCGTCCACAGTGTGAAGGTAGGATCTTGTGGATTTATTAATGAAGTACTCTTGTTTTGAAATCTCCCCGTTGTTTCTAGTTGTTATGACATCCCCTGAACACTTTAAAATACCCATGATGACTTTTGACATCTCTATATCCTGTAAATCCACTTCGCTAGCTAATTTTACTTTGACATCAACACCATAGATGTCTATATAGGAACCACTGACCGGAAGTTCCAAGACAAAATGTTCAAGATGGCTGCGTGCTAGTTTCTCTGCAGCATAAGGTGAATATGAAAGATACATATAGACAATATATCATCCAGTGATGGCTAGAGTAAATAATCTTTATACTTTGATAATGATTTGGGTCGAATTTAATGGAGAACTATGCAAGTTGAGCTCCGTGGCACTGCAGAAATTTGAGCAGCCTCCGGAGTCATTGCTGGGCGCCGCCGACAGACACCGAGCAGTGGCAGCAGTATTCATACACTCATAGAAAACAACTATTTAGAATTTTAGAACATGTTGTGTTGTCCACGTCCATGTGCGACCCCCTTAACGGTCATCCTACTATGACTAGCGCCTATTTACCTGCCTTTCAGCAAATCAGAGTCTAACTGGCTGAATGTTGTGTCACCTAAGTAATATTAATGAGCACAGTTGATCAGTTTTATATTGTGCCCCCATCCCCTCCTTTTATCTCACACTCCTGGTAATGGAATACCCTGATGAGCGCCATTAGTAAAAACTTGAGGCCGATGTTTCTATTTAATACAGATTACGAGATATAATAATTTCATAATCTTGGAAGAGGAAATTAATCTTATTGTACAATTATACAAGAGTCAAAAATCAAATACTCTCTCTCTCTCTCTGTATCTCTTCCCACCTAAAAACACACAGGTAGACACACAAAAGTTAATGATTACTCACAACAAACAATCTCGCATGAACCGACTCCAAACTCCAATCACATTTTCTCTCTCATGGAAAGCCGTCATACTCGGCATGTGTTTGTGTGCTGGCCTCCTCTCATAATATCTCATATCGTTTTATGATTATGCTTTAGCTGTTTTCTAGTAGTTTCAACGACCACCAGGCTCAAATACACATGCTAATGACACACGTGAGGCATATCCGCATACACTTAAACACTATAGATAAGTATCAGGGTCATTGACATGACATTAACACAACAAGCAGGGTCAGCAGTGTGACATGCTTTACTTCTAGAACTCAAACTATTTTAAACAAAAATTTTCATATTTGTTAAACATGTAGTTTTTGACCTTGTTTTAATTGAGATATGGAATATTAGTACTTTTTGAAATGCCCAAGAATAAATAATAGTAACTTACTGCAATGCAAAAAAATGTCTACCAAACAATACATGCAAAAAAAACATTGCAACTACAATTGTAAGTAAACATCATGGTAGTACTGGTACTGCACTTCATGTATACTGATTTTAATTAAAGAAAATCATTGTGTCTGAACAGGATGGTTGTCATTATTGTATTACAGTAATGAGAAAGAGGTTTTTTTTTTCTCAATTACAGTAATGAGAATTTAAATGAAAAACAAAAAATAAAAATTATAAATAAAAAGTTTAAACTAAAACAAAATCTAAAATATGCTTAATTTTAATAGATTTTAATCCATGTCGATTAGCTTTGAGATCATCTATATGCTAGTGTACTTCTAAATGTTGACAAATGTAACTTTTGGCAGATATATGCACTAAAAATTTTACATTAAAACGTGCTTAAAAAGCCTTTCCCTTCCGGAAATATTTACCTAAAATATTGATGACTCATCTTGCACTACACAGACTGTTGTCCAATTAAATACTCTAGAATGAGTGTGCCCCTCCCCCCAATACAGACTAGCATGTTGCAAATCATCATTCATGGCTGTGACGTAGCTAAATCGAGGTGCGTCCTTCGATATGCTCCACCCAAACTTCCTGTTTCAAAGGAAAATATGTCAACACAGACAGGAAACTGCACTAGCCAAGTCATTTCATAGGGTGTTTAAAGGTGCTATATGTAAGATTGACAACAAGCGTTTGAAATGGGTACTGCGGTCCAAATTAAAAATATTGGAGAGTTGTCTGCCCCGTCCCAGACTCGAAGCTCATGCGGGTTGCCAGAATGTTGACATGCAAATTAGCCAACTCAGCATCCGTTTTAAAGGATTTCTGGGCTTTAAGCTGTCTCCACCTTCCAAAGGCATCTCCAGTATTTATCCTTGTTTTACTACACCTCTGGTCATGGTGGTTTTTAGACGGATGGTGAGGCTTTTTAGGTCTGGTGGAATCTGTTATCTCTGATCCAGTTCGTTTGCTGGCTTACATGGCTGCAGCACACAGTGTTGTTTGCCTGCAAACTTGTCCAAATCTGGCAACCCGGCGATGCTGAAATACTATTGGTGAGTGGGCAGTGGGCAGGATCACACAGGCCAAAACATAAACAGAAATTCTGCCCGGAATAGAAACTTCAAAGTAGAATATACTGGCTGTAGCATTGTTATCGGAGAAGCCAGTATTTCAACTTAGAATGTTTCCTAATTCCTAATGACATATTATGGTCATTTTAGGATTTAGTACAGTCAAAATATTACATATAGCACCTTTAAGTAAAATATAATATACAATGATAATTTCTCATTTTTTTTTATCTTTTGATTTTGGGGTGGACATTTCTTTGTAAGATTTGCCCAATCAGTTTGGATGTTTAAAGAGAAGGACCAGTGATCTGACTGATAGATTTATTAAAGATTGACCTATGATTGTCCTGTTATGTGATCTCATTGTTACATGAACCATAATGTGATATTTCATGACTGAGTCTATTAGAGAGAGTCAGCAAACCAGACTCTTATCTAACTGTAGGGCAAAAGTCAAGGACATTTAACAAAACTTCCCAGTTGGCCAGAACAAACTCTTTAATCAAACACTCAAATTAAAGTCAGCGCATTCATCCTGCGGCCGTATCCTCAAATGCCTTGTGGCATGTCACCTCCACATGTGTGTTCCGCTCTCTCTCAAATGCGCACATCTCACACCATGTGAAAACTTCAGCACTATTGTTTCCAAGTAACTTTCATGTTGGACAATGACCTTAACACAGCAGGGTGTGAATACATAACCGCAATCAGGTTATGAAAGCATGCGTTTGTGTGTACATGCATAACACATAACACAGTGTGTATGTGTGCTCTAGACGTGTATAGATACAAGGGTTTGTATGATTGTATAAGTAAAACAATGCATTAGACTGTTATTTGTCTATGTAATGCCGTTCCTAGCAAAGCACATACAAAAATGAATGTTTTTGAGGACAAATGTAATTTTTTTTTTTTTTTTTTTTAGGCAGGGCGCTCTGTCACCGCTGGAGTTTGTATAAACATCTCCAAACTTCCTTCCTTCAATTCACAAAAACCCTCCCTTGTGGTTTCCCCAATCACACACACATTAGCATCCCATCATGTCCACACATACAGTACCACTCAAACGTTTGGACACGCTTGACTGAATTTATGTTTAAAAAACCTTTTCATCTAAAGGCTTCTACTTAAATGCTTTAACTTAGTTTTGTAGACACACATAAATTGAGTATGTATTATTTTTTATTTAAAATTAAAAGCAGTCTTACAAACTAAAATGTACATTAAATGTGTTCTTCAGTGGGAAACATAAGAAGAAATCCGAGGCGAAACTTGAGATATGGTATTGTCCTGCTGGTTACCTGACGTACAGCAATGTAAACTGAATTATTTAAAGGTACCCTTGAACATTTCAGTAAGAAAGACATTCCTGAAGTGAACGAAGAAACATTCAGCATAGGGCATTGAAAAATCATGGTGACACCACAGATGTCGTTTTGGACACTATTGTAGTATCCTTGGGAAAACACAATATTCTGTGATGCTATGTGATATGATTATGGTCACTAAATGGTTCCGTGGTATAGGGCTATACCAAAATACCCTTACTGAACCATGGCACCCATAAAGTACTTTTTTTTTGCCCATTATTATGTTGGTCTGACGAAGCCAGCAAACTGTTATTCTACAAACTTTGTTTAGGCTTTTTTCTAAATCACTAAACCAAGACCAACAATTCTAACACTAACTCCTCCAAGAGCTTTCAAGCTACATCCACCAAACTTGGTACGGACCTTCAGACTATTCTGGAATAGTGTGCTGTCTATTTTCTAACATATTGGATTGACGGTTTTCGCTGAGCGGACGATCAAAATGGGAAAAATCCAATAAAATTTACATTGACGGAATGTTCAAATGGGCCAACGGAATGCTCATTAATTCAAACTCCAAATGTCACAAATTCAAAAGTAAACACACACACGACCATTAATCTGCTTTTAGATTGCCCTCTCTCTTTCTATCCATCCATCTAATGGTTTATCTGACAATCTATGTAGCTGGCAGTTTGTCTTACTGTAATGTCTGTATATCCACCAAACTTCAAACTTTTAAAACTAGTTTAAATTTCAGACGTGGTCTTAGCCAACATCAAAGCTTGTCTTGACAAACCTTACCTATCTAGTTTAAGTTATTCCCATTTATGATGGTAATGCCATGGTATTCTTTCATATTATCATTTTAGAGATATATGAATATGGTAATCATTCAGTTAAGTGGTATACCAAAATACAACTATATTACCGCCAAAGCACTTTTATAAATTTAAACTATGTTTGATCACCCGTGTTGGGTGTAATCCAATTACCAAGTAATTAGTTACTGTAATCCAATTACTTTTTAGTCAAAAAAAGTCTAATGCATTACATTTTAAATTCTTGTAATCAGATTACAGTTACTGTCTTTCAATTAATTTAATTACTATTAAGTACATAATAGGGTTATGCTTATTTCTAATATATTATTTATGTAGAATACATTAATTATGGCCCCATAAAGAGTCATTGTGAAGAAGAAATGTGAGGTGCTGAGTGTATGACTTGTGTGGAACAACGAACAAAGAAATAGACATCATTTTGGATTTGTTTGAGCGGAAAAGTGTTTTTAGAAAGCACCCCATGCCGCCCCCCCGCAAGATGCCACCCTGGGCAGCTGCCCATGTCACCCATCCCTAAATCTGCCACTGGTAAAAAGTTCTTGAACACTAATGATGGTAATACCACTGTATTCTTTCAAAGTATCATATTAGAGAAACATAAATATGGTAATCATTCAGGACCGTGATATATTTTAAAATATCGACACTGAACCATGGTGCCGCCTTTTTGTACACGTATGCAAAGTTAATATTTTTAAGGTATTCCATCTGACACATCACTAAAATCACCATAGTACTTTTTCTGTAGGTGGTAAGAAAGATAAGAGAGACTTTCGAGAAAGTTTCTGAATGGAGAAATGAATGGATGTGAAAAGACTCACTTGAGGTCGATGAGAATATCTTTACGCGTGACTTTCCTCTTGCAGAGGAATCCACTCTTCATCTTCACACTGTAGTGGATCTTGTGGAAGCTCACGGTAGATCCTTTACGGGACGATGAGAAGTTGGTGGGCACGGTGTTCCTCCTATCTTCAAACCTGGTCATTTGAACGGCCGTGTCTGCCATTATTGCGCACCTGGAGACCATCACCACCAATGAGATGTCTGATCGCATTCATTGATATAGTTAAAAATAGGATCATTTAAAAGTTGATCTGCCAAGAACATAAATGACTCAAAACAGAGTTAAACATCTAGAGTTCCAGTCTGATTTCATTTGAGGATCTTCTTGATCAATTAAGACTGAATCTAGATAAAGACAAAACAGCTGTTTTGCTGCTTCTTATTAGCCCCGAAAAATGATTAAGTGTCACTTCTAATAATTCTAGTTTATTTCTAAACAAATAATTATGCAAAACAAGTTAAACATCCCATCAGAAAGTGCCTGCTGGCAGGATTTCACAACGGAAAATGAACAAATCAAGGTAAAGTAGAACAAACCGATTCTGTCTCTGTCGTGAAATCGGAGGAATATCGATTATTTCACGCGCGATTGGCGTCAAGCGGCATTTAAACTCACCTGATGCAGCAGTGTGTTTTATGATGGGGGTGTGTGTGTGTGTTTGTAGTTATGAGGTTTCATAAAAACACGAGGCACGTCACACTCACCGGATTGACTTCTGCTTTACATATGCATAACCGCTTTAAATATACCAGCATTATAGCTGCTTATGCACATATATGCATTAAATATATGAAGATCAGCATTTTTAGTAATGACTTTTGCTTTATTGCCTTGTAATGCTGCATATCTGCTGTAAACATATGAAGATCAGCCTCCAAGAGTGACATATATGCATTAAATATACAGTATAAGATGCAGTGCTTATATAGTCCACATATTTGCTTTATAAAGATCAGTCTTTATTAGTTATTTCTGCTTTAGACATCCTAGATAAGCACATCAACTTAAATATATAAGTTGTGTGTTCATACATAGCCTACACATACATATATCTGCTTTAATATATAAGAAGATCAACACGTGACCTACATATCTGCATTAAATACAAAGCTATTATAGGCATGGGGTTTTCAAAGTCTTATACACAGACCAAATGTACTTTTTTGCAGATTTATATACATACAATAATGTTGTATACTGTACAGGCCTATATACAATAGCCAAGTAAATAATAAATAAGATATCCTATGGTAAATGTCAAAAATATCTTTCTTCCACTAAAACAGTCAGTACATTCTGGCCACGTATTTGAAGTTTTATCAGGTATTTTCCTCTAGTGTTTATCAAAATTCATCATATTTCAGGTGTTGGAGCAATTCACCAATGATGATCAATAACCTTAATTTCAGTCTTACAGACTCATTCGGCATTACGTCATACACTGGTGTGTGCTATAAAATATTTCACTTAATAATAACCATATTCTGCATTATTTTTTTATTGCCCTTATGACAATGGACCAGGCTTTAAATATCAGTTACGTTTGCTTTAGAAATCCTAGACATCCACATATCTATTTAAACATCAGAATTAGCGTTTATATAGTCTACATATGTGTATATGTGCTTTAATATATTAGAAGATAAGCAGATAACTTGCATATCTGCACTGAATATGTAACTATCAGTTCTTATATAGCCCATATATAAATTTGTACGTTAAATATATTAAGACCCGGCTTTAATATCAGTTATTTCTGCTATACTGTAGATATATGACCTACATATGCATATACGTGCTTTTAATATATGAAAAGACCAGCATTAAGATAACTTGCATATGTATATCTGCTGTAAATATACATCGATGAGCCAAAACATTATGACCACTCACAGGTGAAGCAAATAATGTTGATCATCTCCTAAGAAGGTCACATGTCAAGGTCTGGGTAGATTAGATGATAAGTGAACAATCCCTTCTCGTTGTCAACGTGTTGAATGCAGGAGAAATAGGCAGGAGTAAAGACCCGAGCGACTTTGACAAGGGCCAAATTGTTATGGCCAGATGACTGGGTAAGAGCATCTCTGAAACTGTGCTCCCGGTCAGGAGTGGTGAGTACCTACCAACAGTGGTCCGAGGAGGGACAAACCACAAACCGGCGACAGGGAGTTGGGTGCCCAAGGCTCATCGATTCACAAGGGCAAGGAAGGCTATCCTGTCTGGTCACAACCGACAGAAGGTCAACTGTGGCAAAAGTCACAGAAAATGTTAATGATTGTTACGGGAGGAATGTGTCACGACACACAGTGCGTCGCACCCTGTCCACCGTCAAAAGTGCCTACAATGGGCACGCGAGCTTCTGAACTGGACCTTGGAGCAGTGGAAGGTCGCCTGGTCTGATGAGTCCCGTTTTCTTTTACATCTGGGGAAGTGATGGCACCAGGATGCACTGTGGGAAGACGACAAGCTGGTGGAGGGAGTGTGATGCTCTGGGCAATGTTCTGCTGGGAAACCCTGGCTCCGTCCATTCATGTGGATGTCAATTTGACACGTGCCACCTACCTAAACACCATTGCAGACCAGGTACACCCCTTCATGGCAATGGTATTCCCTGATGGCAGTGGCCTCTTTCAGCAGGATAATGCGCCCTACCACACTGCACACATTGTTCGGGAATGGTTTGAGGAACATGATGGAGAGTTCAAGGTGTTGCCCTGGCCTCCAAATGACTCAGATCTCAATCTGATTGAGCATCTGTGAGATGTGCTGGACCAACAAGTCCGATCCATGGCAGCTCCACCTCACAACTTACAGGACGTGAAGGATTTGCTGCTAACATCTTGATGCCAGATACCACAAGACACCTTCAGGGGTCTTTTAGAGTCCATGCCTCCACAGGTCAGTGCTTTATTGGCTGCACGAGGAGGACCAACAGCATATTAGGCAGCTGGTCATAATGTTTTGGCTCATCAGTGTATAATACAGTATATACGTATCCCAGCCTTTATAAAGACACGAGTTTAGAATAGGACTGTCTGTCTATTAAATTATGAAACAGCCAATATAATGGCTCTTCATCCCGTATTTTATTGTCCCTCTTGACAAGTTACACAACCTGCTGTTTGACAAACGTACCAGCATCTGGACTCTGCCCACTTACTGTATATAAACCTTATCAAACACACACACCCACACACACACAAAAACTTATGAAAAACTGTTACAAAACAACAAATGATTTAGGTTAGGTGGTTAGGTAACCTTGTTTGCAAAGACACAATAATGGATGCCCTGAGGAACAGACTTTACTGACACCAGTCAGGCATGAGTTTACTAAGAACATTTGGATTCCTTTTACTAACTGGTTATACTGGTAATATTAACCCCTTATACCACACATCTGTTAAATGCTTGATTCTGATTGGTTTCACACTCAAATTTAAAAGCTCACCATTCACACCTATTGTGGAATAATTGCAAAAACTTTCTCATTTTTGAGAACCAAGACTCCAATTATTCATAAATAATATTATTTGTGTTTATAATATTATGATAATCAAATCTTTTTTTTGTTTTCCTAACTTTGTAAACATATTCTGGTTCTGTTGACTCTACATCACTTTGAAAAGTCTCATTTTATTCCACTAGGTGGCAGTAAGCACTAGAAGAGAGAGTTTATTCTCTATCACGTTCCATCACAATATACAGATCTAAATGTAGGTGGTGCTCTAATGCATTTTGGCCCTCACAGATGTGCTCGTCCATAGACATTCAGTCTAATTTTCAGTTAAAGCACCACCCTTGTTGTTTCACTGAATATCTCGGCCTCTGAGTGGACTAAAAGCTCAATCTAGGTGTCATTAGAAAGCTGAGATTTTTTCATGAATAGTCGAAAACATATTTTCTGATGATTTGTTTAGCATGCTTTTCCTTCTGGATGGCATATTTTGTTCTGGACATCTAAGATATAACATTGGAGTATTCAGCCAAGCAAAAAATTTCTCTTTTTTTTTTTTTTTTTTTTTTTAAGAGAACTTCCTAAGGAAAAGCAGATATAAATTTACAGCAGCATTTATTGGAGCATAAAAGAGACATTTGTATTTGATGACTTACAGAAATAATATTTCACTTTGTGATTCTTTTGAAAATCTTTTGAACTGTGGTATTAGGGCAACAAAATAAACTATATAGTCACATTTCTGAGAATGAGAGCTTTTATATGATAAATGACTTGTCCATTTAGGTGCTAAGTGAGGGATTTTTATTTCATATAAATATTTCTACCCCGTTTCCTCTTGGGGGCGCTAATTTTCAACGCGAATGTTTTGAGGTCTTATTTTGTTATTTTATGTAACATAAATGCAGAAGTGATGGTTATCGCTGAAAAGTTTAGATTCTACATTTTCAAATTATACCTCATAAGTCTGACTTATGTACAGTATATGGATATTTTAATGTTTTAAGCGGAAACTTTTCTCGCGATATAGCGCGCCCCCCCCTGCCGGCGGGTCCATAGTGATTAAAAGGTTTTTATAAAAAAAAATAAAATAAAAAAAAACATTACAGTGGAAGTGAATGGGGCCAGTCAGTAAACATTAAAATAAACATGGCTTCAACAGTACAGCCACAAGATGTAAACATTATGTACGTTAACATTATTTTAGTGTTATAATAACCTCATCTGTGGAAGCTATCGCCAATATTACAACTTTGTTGTCATGGCAACGAAACCCATAATCCCTGTATTGGATATAACTATACACATACGAGGTAAGTGAGTGATTTTATCACACTAAAATCATGTTAACATGTATAATGTTTACATCTTTTGAATATACTTTCGAAAGGATGTGTATTTTAGCATTAATTGACTGGCCCCATTCACTTCCATTGTAAGTCCCTCACTGGCAAGCAACCGCATGTCTCTCTGCTTTTTCCCAATAGAGCATGACTCAATGTTGTCTCTTTATATCTGTGGCCTGCCCACACACGCACGCGCGCGCACACACACACACATAAACACACTGTTCGAGTGTCATAACAGAGCCCTGCCCTCACAGATGCATGAGGAAATCAGTAGAAACGAAACTAAAGTACTTCTGTTTCTCTGAGTCCCTTTTACACTTTCCTCCACGGAAATGGAAGACCAGCAGGACCCACGCATATGCTCTGTTTGCCTACAGGACCTGCAGGAAAACAGCTGCCCTCAGTGTCAACAGACTTCCACATCTGGGACAGATCAGGATGAATCCATTGCATCGGTTGCAGAGAGTCTGGAGAGGACGAGACTTCAGAGAGACACCTCTGTGGATGTCCAAGCTGAAACTGGAGATGTGGAGTGTGACTCCTGCACTGTGAATAGAGGGAAAGCCATTAAATCATGTCTGGTGTGTTTGGCCTCTTACTGCGATACTCACCTCAGGATACACAATGACCTGAACGCAGGGAAGACACACTGTCTAGTGGAAGTCACGGGACATCTGCAGGGGAAGATGTGCTCCAAACATGAGAAACTTCTGGAGGTTTTATGCCGCACTGACCAGCAGTGTATTTGTTACCTCTGCATGCTGGACGACCACAAAGGTCACGATGTAGTCTCGGTTGCCATAGGGCGAGAAGAGAAACAGGTGAGGTTGGGACGGGGCAAGGGCGTGGCTTGGGGTTTGGTTGATGCATGTTTTATAAACCTTATGATATCACACCAAAATAAGTTTCTAACAGGTTTGAAAGAAAGTCAGTTAATCGAATTGGTGAATATTTTTAAGAATAGCCTGTTGAAGTTTGTTCAAAAGGTCTTCAAAAACCCTCCAGAACGAAGACGTGGACAATGACAGTACAAACACATAGAGAAATTTACAATTATTTGCCTAGTTAAAGGTGAAGAAACGGTCACAAGCCACAACAAGTTAAACTAAGACACACCTAAATCACTTTACACATCAGATTCCACAAAGGAATTTAACAATTCCAGTTCCAATTCTGATTCGGTTTCAGTAATGATTCTTTGAAGAAACATTTGGAAAGAAGAAGTGCAATTCCTCTTGGATTTCCTGCCCTCAGCAGTGTTACCAAATGATGAGATCATTAAATATTTTAACAGAACGGAATCTTGCAAATGGTGTTTACACTGAATGTTTAATAAATATGTTTTCATTCATTAATTTTCTAAAATGTATCTTTGACTATGTATTGTAATTTCAACAACTATACGGTAAATACTCTAATTCTTGGTTCATTTCGAGTCGGACATGACGAAATGAATTACTTTTGGTTTTTCGGTCATTTGTTCGTTAGGAAGCGCCATTTTTGTTTTGATGTTTTGCGGCGTAGATTCAAAAGAACCGACCTTCATTTGTTCAGGAATCAGACTACGCTAGTCATACTGTACGCTTCATAGATTAAAACGAACCCGGCTCTTGAGTCATTTGTTCGCGAAGTCCGGTGTCCAGTCTGCATCGGCAGAAGAATGCAAGTTCGAGAACCAATAACGGAACCGAACGTCATGAAAGTCATTCCGTTCTGGTCATTTTTTGTTTAAAAGTTCCACAACCCTAGTTCCACATCTACAAAACATGACTAAATGTGCATTTACACTGGTGGCGATTAAATCTGTGGAGGTCGGCGAGTTTCTGCACTGTTGCTCGTGAGTAGGCATTCTTCCCTAACGGCTGAATCAGCAAAGTTCATAAACTCTGCTCAACTCTGTTGCATTGCCGACAGTATCCAATCGACAACTCTCATTGAAAATGATTCACTTCTGGTTAATTGCTGTCAGTCTGAACACCCCTTAAGATACCACAACAGTTGTCTACAGTCACCATATTTATGCTGAGTGTATAAAAGTACTGTGAAGTCAAAGATCTTGACTGATTTTGTCCAATCAACTTCAGAGGCAGCTGGAAAAGTCCAAACAGAAGCTTACGGCTCGAGAGAATGAGTTGAAGGAAATGAAGAATGTTGCAAATGTCCTCCGGGTAAGTTTATGGCTTAAAATAAAATTACTTCATATTTAAGCTTCAATCTTATGTTAAAATACTTTGTCCTATACCATTTTAATGTTCAGAGTCAACTATAAGCAATTCATTGGTTAGTTGACTGGCTGAAAAGTGTGTAAACACTTTTCAAAACATTGCTCTTTTTGTTGCTGGCTCAACCAATGGTGTGAGTTTGGGGTGGGACTTACTGTTAATTAAAATACCTGAAAGGAAGACTGTGTTCGTGGTGGTATGAGGAGGGTTGCCAACATTTCACCACACAAATATGGGATGTTTGAGCACTTTGTCACTTCCATACGGGCATTTTGACACTTATACGGGACAATATTTATTTTGGCCAAAATATGCAGCTTAAATATGGGACAATATTCATTTAGGCTAAAATATGGCACTTAAATACGAGACAACATTTAAGTATGTTGCTTAAATATGGAAAATATTCATTTCAGCCAAAATACACTGCTTAAATACAAAACAATATTTAAGTCAGCCAAAATAAGTTGCTTAAATATGGGACAATATTCATTTAGGCTTAAGTACGGCACTTAAATACGAGACAATATTTAAGTCAGCCAAAATACGGCGCTTAAATACGGGACAATATTTATTCAGGCCAAAATACACTGCTTAAATACTGGACAATATTTAAGTTGACCAAAATATGTTGCTTAAATACGGGACAATATTTATTTGAGCCAAATTATGATGCTTAAATATGAGACAGTTTTCATTTCAGCCACATGCTGCTTAAATAGAGGCCAATATTCATTTTGGCCAAAATATGCCACTTAAATACGGGACAGTTTTTACTTAGGTGAACAATACATTGTTTAAATATGGGATGATATTCATTTCATCCAAAGGACACCGCTTAAATACGGGACAATATTTTTTGGGGGGCCAAAATACGCTGTTTAAACACAGAACAATATTTATTTAGATGAAAATACACTGCTTAATACGGGACAATATTTATTTTGGGCAAAATACACCCCTTAATACGTGAAAGTCTTCATTTCAGCCTAAATATGGCACATGAAAATATTAATTTTGGCTAAACAGTGCCATTTGAAAATGGGACAATATTAATTTCTGACAAAATACCCAGCTTAAATACGGGACAATAGACGTATTGGGCAAAATATGCCACTTAAATATGGGAAATTAATTATTTCGGACAAATCACTGGATGTCCCAAATCCCGGCTAATATGGGACAATTGGCAATCCTAGGTAGGAGTAGTAAAGTAACACATTTAGAAACAACTGAAATTTGGGCAATTCAGTTTAGTGTCGGTAGTGGTACAGAAATTCCACAATTCACCTGTAAGCCAAAAAAGAACCAGAACAACACATGCATATTGTGTTTTTTTTTTTTTTTTTTTTTTTTGATTAACATTTTTTTTATTGATTCATACATTAAACAAAGAAAAGCAAACCTTATATACACAGAATCAACATTAACCCCCACTATTACCTCTCCCCCTCCCAATCCCCAACCCCACCCTGACCCTCAACAAATATTCCTGTGGTCACCCATTAGTATACACACACACACACACACACACACACAATAAATATATATATAATAATCACACACATTAATAACTATACCCCTCTCTCCACTGCCCCTCCCCGAGAGCCCTCCAAGAACGCCAAATAATTCCCAACAAACAACTCCAAATTCCCCAGTCTTCTAGATGACCCTTCTTCGGAAGCCGCCACCCTCCCCATCTCTGTGCACCACTCCTGAAATGGGGGCACTCCAGCCGACTTCCATCCCCTTAAAACAACTTGTCTGGCGATCATAACACTGGTTAGGACCCAATTTTGTATGTGTTTGCATAGTATGTTTTAAACAATTTAGCCCTGGTATATCTGCCTATATGTGTGCAGGACCTGAGTCAGGCGACAGAGGAAGAAGGTGACAGGATCTTTACCGAACTTCTCAGCTTTATACGGAGGAGCCACACAGAGATGATTGAGCTGATCCAAACTCAGATGACCAATGAGATGGACCGAATCCACGGACACATGGAAGGTCTGGAACAGGAGATCTCGAAGCTAAAGAGGAAACAGTCCGAGCAAGAGCAACTTTCACACACTGACGATCACATCCATTTCCTTCAGGTAACAGTACTGACAGAGCGGAAGACATACAAAGACCTAGTTTGAGGAAATCAAAAGAATCACGTTACTATACTTACATTTTTGCACAATTTTAAAGTGGCTCGTTGTACGTATCACAGCAGTTTCCTGGTGAAATGAACACTAGAGGCGCTACAACAATGACTTGTATTCCCTTTCACACAAATCACAAGTAAAACAGCAGAATGTCAGTTCATAAACATGTACTTTTTGCCACACAATGCTACATTTACTGTAGTGCATGACTCATTTAACATTTGTGTTACATAACCAACTACATTTACAAGCTTGTTTAAGTGCAATCAAATTGCACGGTTGCTGACAGAGCATTGCACTTGCGATGTAAAGGGGTACGAGTCCTGAAGAGCACACAAGTCCAAACGTAGCCAAAAGTGCCATAGAAGCACCACAAAATGACGTGAATTGCGTTTTTCATCTCACATTTGCGTTTTATGACTTTATGGGGTTTAGATTTAAGGTTTAGAGTAGTACCTTGGACTTGCATCGATATGTGCAAGGAACCACGTAATATCATTTTGCAAAAATGTTCCCATGTTGTCACGCAATTTTCATGAGATCTGGCTGTACTAATCTGTAGTGATGTCATGATCATCTTTGTAAAGAAGTAGCTCCTCAATTCTTCTCTTGATTTCAGGAAGTCCAGTCTCGCTGGCCCAATTCTCAGTCTGAAGACTTCCCCATCCTGACCGCTAATCCGCAGTTCTCTTTTGGAGAAGTCATCAAATCTCTCTTATCACTAACTGCACAAACAGAGGGCATTTGGACACTGGAGATAAGCAGGATATGCTCTGCAGGTAAAATTTATGACGGATGAACTAATTTGGTCTACATAAATGATGGATGGCAAACCAATTTTACTCACTGGAAACCACACTGATGTCCTCGCCAAACTAAAGAGCACAAAAAGCTGGCTTTGCAATCTGACCGGGCTGTGGGGCATCAGAAGTTTCTGGGGGGCACAAGGAAACTCTAGATAGGCAATGCCCCCAGCCCCCTTTAGACCCACCTATGCTGTGAAAGATTGTACAAATAACACAAAAGAAAGTAGTGAAAATATGTGAAGAACTTGTGGAATTTTTTTTTCCATCTAACAAGGACGTACCTTTGCGATCTCTGTTCCCTGGTGAGCTAATAAAATGTTGCATAGCAGCCATATTGAAACTGGTGGACTTCATCAGCTCGTCATCTTAATGTACATCATGCATCAGATAATTGGTTGATGGACTGTAAGTGTCTGAAACAAGGATATAACTACATCCGTACAGAATCTGCACCCACAAAATTTAAAGACCGTCATTTCCAGAGTATTTTGAACAAATGTTTATCAGCTATCAATATTCTCAGCTCCATTAAGTCAAGAATTCCCCAAGAATTCTGAATATTTTTTCCCGCACAATCAACACAGCAAATGAGGAAAAGGTCTGCATATTCCATGTGTGCCATATTCAACTGACCCTACTCTCTTGCACCTCTGTTTGTCTAGTGAAAACTGAGAAGATCTTACTGCCCTCCGAACCCAAGATGAGGGAGGACTTCCTCCAATGTGAGTCATTCCATCTTTTGAATTGAAACACATCAAAACTTTACAATTAAAGCCAAAGCTACAATAAGGGAACCCACTGCAACAAAAATAATTTGGATGTTTAGCCTTAGTACTTAGTTTTTAGCTAACAACAAATCTTTTAAGTTGCCTTGGAAAGCCTTGCAAGAACTTTTATGTAAATGCAGTTATCAAACCACAAGCCATTCCCAACCTTGGGTTTTCGATAATTCTTTCTTGGTTCACATTCAGTTTCACATAGTAATCAGCAGGGCTGGTACTAGGATGTGATCTTTGGGGGGACATTTTGACCTTTAGGGTGGGCAATAGGTTCTATCTTCGTCTGACTTGGGGGTGTCCCCCTTGGTCGTTTCAATGTCCAACTGTTGGGGCACAAGGAACATCTAAGAGGTAATGTCTTTGAGACATTTATGATTTAGAGAGTACATAAATCTGCTCTTTTTAAGATGTTTATCAGATGTGTGTACACAAAAATTAGAATGAGATGCTTTCCAGTTGAATCACTCTTAGAAATCTTGGAGATGGACATGTGATATCTGGGTGAGACCACTTAATGAGTTAAGCTTATTTTATAAAGTAATCAGTGAACTCCAGAATCACCTTGTTTCTTTTCTCCCATTAGTTCTTGTACCGTTGAGTCTAGATCCAAACACGGCCCACAGGAACCTCTGCTTATCTGAGCAGAACCAAGCAGTGGCCTGCAGTGATGAGCCTCAGCCATACCCAGAACATCCGGACCGTTTTGAATGGTGGGCCCAGGTGCTGAGCAAGGAGGGTTTGACTGGACGCCACTACTGGGAGGCTACTTGGAGCGGTCAGTATGGTGTCGACATTGCAGTCACCTACAAAGACATCAACAGAACTGGGCAAGACGATGCCAGTGGGTTTGGATTCAACAGACACTCGTGGAGTTTGGACTGTTCCATATTCAGATACGCACTAGTGCACGATAACTTGGAGACTGAGATCGCTGTACCCTTGTCCCACCGGATCGGGGTGTATCTGGACTACAGAGCAGGACTTCTGTCCTTCTACAGCGTCTCCGACTCCATGATCCTCCTGCACAGAGCTCAGACCAGGTTCACCCAACCTCTTTATCCAGGATTCGGACTCTTTCAGGGCTCGACAGCGAAATTTTGTGGTCCGGACAAAGAAGCCTCGACACAAGCAACCGAGAGACGTTTATATCTACAGAGATCGAAATTACATTTACAGACACGACGAATACATTCACAGAAAACCAAGAATGTCACAAAAATCTGTTTTACTCCAAACGATAGTAAAATAATAACAGCGGCAAGAGGCAAACAACGTAAAATATAGGGAAAATGACGGCATTTGGAGGGCTAACATGGAAAATACAGGATTCACAGTTGAAGATGGTGAAGAATTACAATCAAAAGTCAGAACTGCACTGAACCAAAGTTAAACCATAAAAGAACAGGAAATGTGTTCTCTGTAAATAGTTTTTCTGCTAACGTGACACTTTAGGGAATCTATTTTTAAGGTATGTTTGGCAATGACTAAGCTGCTTGAAGAAATGTTCATTTACATTTGTTTTAAAGCTGAACTCTGTAATTTCTGCGCCACTAGCGTCACCAAATAAACATTGTTTTCAAACAGCTTTTTCAAACACTGTCCCCGTTGATCCAATGTCAGGCTGGATAGGTCGCTCAAAACAGAGTGATTTTTATAGCCCCACTGAGACGTCGTGTTTACAGTTTGAAGACATTAAACGTCTTATAGCTTACTTGTAGTTAATTGTTTCTGCATCATAAGCATTATATTTTAACACCGAAAAGTTAAACATTTCACAGACAATTATCCAGAGCAACTTACAAAAATGCTTTAGTTTCACATATGAGACTACGCGTTCACGTCATGCCAGGATTACTAGGTGTGTCCCAAACCACACACTTCTGCCCTATTCTACGCCATTTTGTAGCGCGAGTAGCAAGTTTACACTGAAAATGCAGCAAAAAGAAGTGTACTTTAAGTACCCGGATGATATACATTTTCAACCATCAAAACGGGGTGTGGATTGTTGGACACTTCATGCACTCAACGTACATGGCTTGCCGTAGATAGAGGAAAGGGGCGGAGTTACCTGGCTATGCTGCTGGTCTGACAAAACAATTGTAAATAATGTAGCAGCTAGCAAAACTTCCATATAGACAGCACGTTACAAATGTGAGTTGAACGCTTCACCATCACCCCAAGCTGTGTGAATATGTACGTTGTTTAATATACAAGTGTTGAACTGAGGTCGGCTAATGCTAAAGCTAGCGGCAACACATCACGTGCGTTTGAAACGTCATTTCCATCAACTGTTAAACAGCGAATGCTTCTGTGTAGTAAAAAAACTTATTTGGGACGATACTACACTTTTTTTTTTTTTTTTCAATTTGGAATGTCCAATTCCCAATGTGCTCTAATTCCTCGTGGTGGCGTAGTGACTCGCCTCAATCTGGGTGGTGGAGGACGAATCTCTGTTGCCTTCACGTCTGAGCCCGTCAATCCACGCATCTTATCACGTGGCTTGTTGAGCACATTACCGTGGAGATGTAGCGGGTATCGAATCTTCACGCTATTCTCCGCGGCATCCACGCAAAATTCACCACGCGCCCCACCGAGAGCGAGAACCACATTCTAGTGACCACGAGGAGGTTACCCCATGTGACTCTACCCTCCCTAGCAACTGGGCCAATTTGGTTGCTTAGGAGACCTGGCTGGAGTCACTCAGCACGCCCTGGATTCGAACTCGCGACTCCAGCGGTGGTAGTCAGTGTCACTACTCATAGTACATTTTGTAAGTGCATAGTGTATAGTGTGTCATTTGGGACAAAGCTACTGCAATTACAAAATCAAAGATTCTATTTTGAGTGGATTGCACCGTATCACTCAGAAATTATTAGTTTCTATGGCAATGTTCAAAACAGAAAAATGGATCCATGTGCGGGCGGCTTTGTTGTTAATGACAGCAGGGCTGTAGCAAGGTATTCTGGGCCCCTTTCCTATTAAAATGTTTTCGTTTAGAATTTGAGGGGCCCCCCTGGACTTGTGGGCCCCTAGAATCGTTACCACCTTTCACCCCATTAGCTACAACCCTGGATGACAGCAACATATTTAATCACTACATTAATTCACCTCTATATTTCCTTGCAAAATATACCTGATGAGGTAAGAAGACGAAGACATGAACGTTTTTGTACTAGAACAACTTCAGAAACTCGTAATTCCGGTAGTTCCGGCCTGCCGTGACCTGGCCATAAGAACAAATAAACGTATAACAATCATATGAATCAGAATTATAAAATGATGGGGTGATGATTCAATAGTTTTTTTCAGATCTGAGTTTTTATTAGTGTAAATAAAATAAAAAGTTTGACACATGTAAATGTTATTTTAAGATGCTTTTTAATCGTCAGCTACTGAACTCAAGAGACATCATGCAGCATCTAAAAACTCAGAAGAATGTGTGGAGAATTCAAGAGTTAAATATATCCAGGACTAACTGAGGTTCACAAACAACCTCTTTTTTTAACCAATCAGAGTTTTACTTGAATTCAGTGCAAAAAGACAAACAAAAGCAAATCGCACTCCGACCTGGTTGCCAGATGTTTAAAGGAATATTCCGGGTTCAACACAAGTTAGGCTTAATCGACTGCTTTTGTGGCATAATGTTGACTGCCACAAAAAATGCATTACAGTGAGGCACTTACAATGGAAATGAATCTGTAAACGTAAACATTATACATTTAGTGTCTGAAAATCGCTTACTAACCTTATCAATGTAAAGTTACATCCAATTTGACAACTTCATTGCTATGACATGTAAACACTTATGTTGTTCATGTCTTGTGGCTAAACTTTTAAAACAGTAAGTAATTTAATGTTTACGGACTGGCCCCATTTACTTCTATTGTAACAGCCTTTTAAAAAATAAACGGGCGAATCAAGGTAATTTTTGGTGGTGATCAATTTTACGCCACAAATGCTGTTAACTGAGCTCAACTTGTACTGAAGCCGGAATATTCCTTTAATCACTGATGTCTTCTTGTTCATTCAAGCTAGCGAGGAAAACTGTAACTAATTATCTGGCAACTATGCAGTCATTTCAGTGTCAGGTAAAACCTCTAGATGAACATGATTAATTCAGTTTCTGGTTATTAGTTCTCCAAAACACTGCATTATCTGACAAATCATCGGTTACAACTTCACAAGCTCATGAACTTAAGAGCCTATTAACTTATCTAAAGTAAGTACTAGTCCTCATGGGGAAGCAAAGCGGGTGATATTAACATCAAACCCAAAGCAACAATTCAGTCACGATGGAGCTTGATAGTGAGATGCTTGTGGAGTTTATAACCCACTCCCACCTCTAAACACGCCTGGGAAAAATACTCTGCAGGTTAAAGAAAGAAAAAAAAGAAAACACCTCACAAGAGATTCTTAACATCTTAAAGCACTCAAAGGGTGAATGTCCGGGTCTTATTTTAAATCAAAATCAAAGAAAAAATATAACATTTAGCACAAAGAAAGTTATGCCTATTTAAAGACCAATAAAAGATTGTAACATTATTTTCATGACAATTAAGCACATTTCCCCCCCAATTCTCATTACTGTAATGCATTCGGATGTTTTACACATTCGAGGGGGTTTATTTGTAATTCACATTATTTTCAAATGATTCTTATTAGAATCTCATTACTATAATAAAGTTATTTTGTAGTGTATTACAGCTGTGCAATGATTCTTTCATTTAAATCCACATAAATGTAAAACCAGTACAACAAATACTATCGGTATTAAATAATATATCATTGCTGTTTTCGCATTGCAGCAATTTGAATGACACTTCAAGTGCTTAATTGTCATCAAAATAACATCACAATATGGGGCCTGGGTATCTCAGCGAGTATTGACGCTGACTATCACCCCTGGAGTCATGAGTTTGAATCCAGGGTGTGCTGAGTGACTCCAGCCAGGTCTCCTAAGCAACCAAATTGGCCTGGTTGCTAGGGAGGGTAGAGTCACATGGGGTAACCTCCTCATGGTCACGATTAGTGGTTCTCGCTCTCAATGGGGCGCGTGGTGAGTTGTGCGTGGATCGCGGAGAGTAGCATGAGCCTCCACATGCTGTGAGTCTCCGCGGTGTCATGCACAACGAGTCATGTGATAAGATGTGCGGCTTGATGGTCTCAGAAGCGGAGGCAACTGAGACTTGTCCTCCGCCACCCGGATTGAGGTGAGTAACCGTGCCACCACGAGGAGCTACTAAGTAGTGGGAATTGGGAGAAAAGGGGATAAAAATAAAAAATAAAAATGACATCACAATGCAAAAAATCTTGAACGGGTTTAATAAAAGTTAAGCTCAATCGACAGCATTTGTGGCAATGTTGATTATCACAAAAAATTATTTCGACTCGTCTCTTTATTTCTTTTAAAAATAAAATAAATGTAAAAAAAAATCACAAATCTGTGTTCCAGTGAGGCACTTACAATGGAAGTCAATGGGGGCCAATTTTTAAAGTGTTTAAAGGCAGAAATGTGAAGTGTATAATTTTATAAAAGCACTTACATTCATTCTTCTGTAGAACTTGTGTAAAGTTGTTTAAATCATCATTTTTATAGTCATTTTAGGGTTTGTTGACATTACGTTGTCATGTCAACGTAGTTGTAAAATTGGACTTTAAACAGATGTGGTTAGTGAGTGATTTCACCACAGTAAAATCATATTAACACACATATTGTTTACGTCTTGTGTCTATACTATTGAAACAGTGAGTATTTTAATGTTTACAGATTGACCCCATTGACTTCCATTGTTAGTGACTCACTGGAACACACATTTGTGCTTTTTTTAAAGGAGCGATGAGTCGAAAATTATTTTTTGTGGTAATCAACATTATGACGCAAATGCTGTCGATTGAGATTAACTTGTATTGAACCTGGAATATTCCTTTAAAAACGGGCTGCATCTTCTTTATGCACAATATCATTTAATATTTCTTTATTTTTATTCTAGGGTGAAATATGTCCTGGACATATTCTTCTTGACGGGTTTCACGCTGAAACTTTGATTAAGAGCATCTCTCTTCGCATTTCCAAAAAATGAGAGGAGAATGAACAGACATCCTGTAGGCAACTGAATTATTTACAAATATACATACAAGTATTGTTCCTTCACAATAATACCTGGCAGAAATGGAGGTGGTGCATTTACAAAGCTGAATTTCTCTTGCTTTATTTGAAGTGTTTGTAATTTTATGGAAACAATGTTGCATCAGAGAGCGTCCTGAACAGACCTCTCGATTAAAGTGCACATTATGACAGACAGAGAGAGAACGGAGAGTAAATAGAGATAAATAAAGAGGAAAGGGCATCACTCTCCAGATCGACAACACACTCTGAAGCCACACTGTAGGTTCTGACATCCACTGGCCGTGTCAGCATGAGGACCTGCAGAGAGAGAGAGAGAGAGAATAAAGTTACAAATAAAGGACAGTTAAATGAATGAACAAACCTCTTGATTCATGAGCTGAAATTAAGGTGCAAATGAAGAAAGCTGATGTTACACTTATTTGAACTAGATGTTTTTTTAATTCTGAAGTCCATGCTCAAAGAAGCTAATAAAATAAGACAGATATCAGAATGAAAACAACATCCTCTGAGCCCACACTTACCAATGTGCCATCATACTGAATTGGGTTTGACATTTCAGTTCAACACGTTACATATAACACATATTAAATTCATATAACGTAATATACAGCACACAACATTCAAAGATTAACCCTTTAAGCTCAGATGGGCCCGCGAGAAGAAAACAATTATCATCAAAATATGAATAATTACAGTCTTGACCAACACAAAATAGATATCGTTTGAAAGCTCAGAAGCTCTACTTTCCAATGCATGTAGGTATTATGACCAAGTGCTTTGAAATCTGCAGACAAATTAGAAGTGTTCCATTTTAATAATTTATAAAACAAAAAACTGCACCGTAAATATTATTGCAATTTGTTACTCACAGAAAAAAATATAGTGAGTAATAGCTAAGTATACGTATGTCTTTGACAATTACCAGTATGCTGGTGTTGCTTACATGCCACATTTTTGCTTACAAGTTCACACAAAATGAATAGAACATAAAATATCACATACTATTACTTAGAGGAGGCAATTATCTTTCAAATGAGCCCACACACAAGATAATCAGATGCATAGATCATTAGATAATCCACATGAAGCACAATGTTACATATGACCACCAGGAGATGGCGCCAAATACATGACACAGACTCAATGATGACTCAAATGACACAGAATGAAACTCATTCTGTGAAATCTCATTACTAAAATCATGTCTGCATGCTATACAAACCTTTAGTCATTGTTGTGTTTGCATGTGTAATTAGTTCTTATGTACAATTATTGTTTTATTTGTTTGAATTGGCTTTTAGACACATGGAGGCGTTTTTATACATTAGGATAAATTATTTTTTAATGCTATAACTTTTGATTGCTTTGTTGAATCAACACAAAATTTGTTTTTCTGAGCCACCTTATTTACACCCAGAGATATATCATCATGTCAAATAAGAAAAAAAAAAAGCAAATGTTTGGCTCAATTTATTTTTGTGATTTTTCAGCAGTTTCTTAGGCTGAAAGTCTCAGAATGTATAATAATCTATATCATTAAAAAAAAAAAAATATTTATAATGATACCGAACACTTTTTGTCAAGTTATAAGCTTTTAATTTTGGATATGCCACTGAAACAGGAAATATAAAAAATAAAAATAAAAATTAAAGGGTTAATCCTGTGTCTGTTAGTGTTATTTATTAATTAAGCAATCCTACAAACGTTGGAGTGTGTTATCATAAAATAAGGCTTGTTGCTTATTTATGAATACATTTTCGCAATTTTGCGCGTTACCATTAATATTATCGCAGTAGTAAAAGTGCTCGATGTTGAGGGCGGGGCAAACAGACACCAGCTCGTTAAGCCCCGCCCCTGTGATGAGCAGACAGCCCGACAGATTCAGATGTTCCAGCAGGGGGAGCCCTCCACGACGAGACAGACACCTGCAATACACATCAATGTAGTCATTTATCTTATGCATATAAACTCACACAACTACTTTTTATGCATTGTCTGTCCACATTGTTAGTTATGTGTATTACGGGAAACTACAGTGTATGTGTGTGATTTCAATATAACAATCGGCAAGTAAAACAGTCCAATTTCACCAACTACATTACAACCAGGAAACTCTGTAATTCTATGTAAACTAGGGGTGGATAAAAATATCGATTTCCCGATGCATCGCGATCTTCATTTGAACAATCTCGATATTGATTTTTAAATCCCAAGAAATGGGATAATGTCTCTTTTAATAACCTTTCTGTTATTTACAGTAAGTTGTTGATCAAAAACAACAACAAAAATAAACATTTCATTCAAATCAGGCATCGCACAGATGAGATAAAGCCAATCGAGTCTCTCGTTAACATGCGCTCATTTACAGACGCCGTTTACAGAAATGCTGGTTTTCTTAAAGAGACAGTACCGGTTTTGAGCACACGTTCAACCAATCAAATGTTAATACCATTAAATAGTACAAATTATGCAATTAAATAATTAACGTAAAAAAGTATATTATCATATTTATTAAATACATGGATTTGTTCATTTTTTAAAAACTAAAATGTGACCAAAATGATGAAAAACTAGTAAAATATTATTTGTAAAATTTATATTTTCATAATGTACCTAGTTAGAAGTTCCCCTGTATAATTATCAGCATTAGCTGGGAGATCATTGTTTTCATATGTCTGCAAAAAGGGACATTCTAACTAAAATATACCCATATGAATCAACATCGAATCGGAATCGAAAGCTTGTGAATCGGAATAGAATCGAATCTGGAAATCTGTATCAATACCCAGCCCTAGTGTTATCTTCACTAAATCTTAGTTTGGCAACTTCAGTTTGAGTGACTGAAATCCTATTCAAATCAAGGTTGAATTTTCAGCAAAACGAGATCTTAAAATAAAAAAATAACATCCCTATGAATCCCTTTCACACAGAGTCTGAATATTCATACTGCGATGATCTAACATTTTGTAAAGATTTTTTTCAATAGTTCTGATGCCACAAACCCTCATGGATCAGTAAGATATCACCTTTTACAAACAACATCTTAAAGGTGCACTCAACGATTCCTTTTTATCAATTTCTACCACAAAAGTTTTACCACTAAATAAATTGTAATTTTGAAAAATAGGTAGATGAAATGAAGACTAGTCATATCAGTAACCTTATAAAAGCAGTTTTAATCTAAATGGAGAGGGTCCCCTCATGGGGGGCGGCCATGTGAGAGTCACATGACCAGCCAAATACTACTCACTCAATCTCAGTATTGGACACTTTCACTAATGATTACATTTCATTATGTCTGATTGTGATTAGTGAATTTCTACAATGGGATTGGTAACTGAAAACTATTGCATTTCAACGATACAGCATCCAGGCCACTAGGTGTCAGTGTAAGTCAAAGACGACTGAGTGAAAATTACTGACTGCACCTTTAAGTCATAGCATTGACAAACGAACAAAACTAAAAAATATCTATTACATTTAAAAGATTGGTTGCATTGTGAATTGGAGCATGTGAAGCGTTATCATGGAACAACGTGAACGAGTGTATTTTATAAATAGGTACACAAACTTTCAGTACTGCACTCAGTGTGAAGATTTTTGGCGGGAAAAATTGTTTGGGTGAATCAAACATGACAATAATGGGACTTACAGGGAGGAATAAATATGAGAGGTAAAAATGAGTGTAAACGTCAACCAAGACAGATTTCTCAATGGCTGATGCCAATAAACAGAGTAGGCTGCAGACAACTAATATAATGGTGATTTATGTGATATAGTCTCATACAAACATTATCAGCCGATGCCGATTATCTCAAAATGGCCTAAATAAGTTTGACTGAGAAACTGAGAAATGCTCACAAAATCACGTAGTTCCTACTACACAAGCTAACATAAGAAAATGAGTGTTTGTTCTGTACCTCAGGCCGAGATCCGTGACCTGATAGCATCCTGACAGGCTGAGGAACTTGAGTGCCCTACAGGCTCCTGATTGGTCAGTCCTGTTGTAATGCCCGGGGCAAGAGCTGCCCTCAAATGAGCATTTAGTCCGAAAATCTACACTGCCCCCTGTGGCCTGGAGGTCACACTGCGCCTCTCTTACAGTCCAGAGCGCCTTATCCGACGTACAGCAGGTGGAGTGACCACAGCGCGCATCTCCTATCGAGCCATACTGCCAGTGGGCGGAGCTAATACCAGTCCGTAAGCCCCGCCTCCGGCTTCTCCTACAGCAGCAAGATCCGCCACCTTCCTGCAGCTCAAAAAAAACACCCCGCCCACTTTCCTGAGCAGACACACCCCCTCGCTTGCTCCAATCGGCTGCATCTTCAATGTCGGCGAGTTCAATGGGATCGAGAACCCACACGTGGGCGGGACCACAGCCTGAGCCACGCCCACCTGGCCTTCGCTTGAAAATAAGATCCTGGCAGCTGCGTCCCATTGGTGGAAGAGAATGCTCATTCTGTAGTTTGATTGGAGAGGGCAGGGATTTCAGCAGCCTGGATCTGTGATCGGAGCTGTTCTTAGAATATGTGGATTCCGTTAAATCGCCCAAACCAAGTGACAGTAACTTCAGCGTGCGGTCGGTGGTTTTGTCACAGCCTGACAGATCGAGGTGCTCAAGAGAACGACACATCCCAAACTCCGCCCAACTAGAAAAACAGAAGCAAAAAACACTGAAATTAAATCGACAAGCAGTGGTTGCAAACTAAACAATCAACAAGTTTCTGCATGATTTGGTCAAATGACAAATATAATGTATATTTAAGATCTATTATTGCTGTTGTTTAGATATCAATATATATATATAATTTTTTTTTTTACTGTATATTTATGCATTTGGCAGATGCTTTTATCCAAAGCGACAGTGTACTCATTACAGGGACAATCCCCCCGGAGCAACCTGGAGTTAAATACCTTGCTCAAGGACACTAGTGATGGCTGTGGGGATCGAACCAGCAACCTTATGATTACTAGTTCTGTGCTTTAGCCCACTACACCATCCACACACATGCACGCACGCTCGCACACACGCGTGGCCAAAAGTTTGGAATAATGTACAGATTTTGCTCTTATGGGAAGAAATTGGTACTTTAATTCACCAAAGTGGAATTCAACTGATCACAATGTATAGTCAGGACATTAATAACGTGAAAAATTACTATTACAATTCGCAAAAATAATTCAGAACTTCTTAAACTACTTCAAAGAGTTCTCATTAAAAAATCCTCCACGTGCAGCAATGACAGCTTTGCAGATCTTGGCATTCTAGCTGTCAGTTTGTCCAGATACTCAGGTGACATTTCACCCCACACTTCCTGTAGCACTTGCCATAGATGTGACTGTCTTGTCGGGCACTTCTCACACACCTTACAGTCTAGCTGATCCCACAAAAGCTCAATGGGGTTAAGATCCATAACACTCTTTTCCAATTATCTGTTGTCCAATGTCTGTGTTACTTTGCCCACTCTAACCTTTTCTTTTTGTTTCTGTTTCAAAAGTGGCTTTTTCTTTGCAATTCTTCCCATGAGGCCTGCACCCCTGAGTCTTCTCTTTACTGTTGTACATGAAACTGGTGTTGAGCGGGTAGAATTCAATGAAGCTGTCAGCTGAGGACATGTGAGGCGTCTATTTCTCAAACTAGAGACTCTGATGTACTTATCCTCTTGTTTAGTTGTACATCTGGTCTTCCACATCTCTTTCTGTCCTTGTTAGAGCCAGTTGTCCTTTGTCTTTGAAGACTGTAGTGTACACCTTTGTATAAAATCTTCAGATTTTTGGCAATTTCAAGCATTGTATAGCCTTCATTCCTCAAAACAATGATTGACTGACGAGTTTCTAGAGAAAGCTGTTTCTTTGACATTTTTGACGTAATATTGACCTTAAGACATGCCAGTCTATTGCATACTGTGGCAACTCAAAAACAAACACAAAGACTTCAGCTTAAAGCTTCATTTAACCAAATAGTTTTCAGCTGTGTTTGATATAAAGGCAAGTGATTTTCTAGTACCAAATTAGCAATTTATCATGATTACTCAAGGATAAGGTGTTGGAGTGATGGCTGCTGTCTAGATTTGATCAAAAATGACTTTTCTCAAATAGTGATGGTGCTGTTTTTTACATCAGTAATGTCCTGACTATACTTTATGATCAGTTGAATGCCACTTTGGTGAATTAAAGAACCAATTTCCTTCCGAAACAGCAAAATCTGTACATTATTCCAAACTTTTGGTCATCAGTGTAAATATATATACACACACACACAGTATATAAATGAATTTATTCATATATATATATATAGTTATAATAAATTATACTGTATATAGTATATATATATATATATTCTACACATTTCAAGGCAGTCAAGTTAAACCCTCAAGCCTTAATTTTTCCACTTTGTCCAGATCTTTGAGTTTTTGCACGTGTAGATAATAACAGTTTAAGCTCCCCATTCCAAATGCAGACTACATTTTTATTTAATTAAATGGTAAATTTATCGCGAAACAATTATAAAACGCAAGGAAATAAATGTAAGATTAAGGGCCCACAAACTAAATAATAAGCAAGTAACTAAGGCAAGTATTATTTTGACAAATATAATATATATTTAACATTATTATTATAATAATTTATTTCACAGTATAATTTAAATTAAACTATATTAATTACACTATATCACTAATATTGTCATTTTTATATTATGGTAATATATTTTTGTTGTAACTTATTCACTTCTACGAATTCAAGACAGTCTGGTTAAACCCTCAAGCTAATATTTTCACGAGAAACTGAAGAAAGACTTAAGTTTGTGTGTTTGTGTGGATGATAATAGCTTTTTAATGTGGTCCTCATCCCAAATTAATTAAATTGCAACCTTTTGTGGTTTAATAATCATTTAAGTGTGCAGCCCTACAAGCTGCTATTTCAAATGCACACACACTGTAACATCCTCATCATTCTATGCAAGGAGGGGAGGAGCTTACCTGTCAAAGGCGGAGTCACAGACGTCAGTCTGCGTGAGGTCCAGGTGAGTCAGATTCGGGCAGAAACTGAGGATCTGTCGCACCTGAGAGAAAAAAATCAGTTAATTTTATCATCCTTCACTCATACACTGCAGCACACAAATATTCAGTTTGCAGGACAAATACGCACCATCTTACTGGAGACGGCCGAGCTGTATGCCAGGCTGAGAGAGCGCACGGACGGGCCAACGGTGGGTAGAAGGTTCTGGATTATTCCATTGAGCAGTTTCTTTTCTCTTTGGACCGCACTGATGGCTGGAGAATCCTCTGATGCTTCCTCTGAACACACAACACAAGCAAATTAATGAGCTACAGCGCAGGGGATCATGGGAAATGTAGTTTAATGTTGAGGAGTGGAGCCTCACCTGATTCGTCCACATCTGCATCTTCGTCCCACTCCTGATAGGCACGTCCTTCGTTCTGGAGACTCTTCACCCATTCCTCATCCGGCTCCTGGTCCAGCTCACCCGGAGGACCACAGTAATAGTCACCTAGACAACAAAGATGCACAAAAAGACCAATTCTGGATATATAATGATACCTATTCACAGAACTGATTTTAAACTGGTACAGAGAAAGCGTTAGCTCACATCTGGCCCAGCGTACAGGATACAGATGTCTCCAAAGTGAGCCCGTCTTGGCCACCTGCGCCCAGATACTGCACACCTGCCAACATCGACACAGATCCACTGGACTCAGATACCAAAAAACCCTCAACAGCACCTCCTGAGGCAGCGCAGAGATGGACACGCGGTCGCCGTCCTGCTCTGCTGAGAAGAGACAGCAGGAACACGTACACGTTAGACACATGAAGGACACACTGGACAGCTGGATGTCAAAGTGAAACTTAGACGTGTTGAGCCAGGACACGAGGATGTGTCAAAAGTCATGCTCTCTACGGCCTGTCACAGGGGAAACTTCAGTTTTGCGTCATACGACAACACTTTCAGGATGTTGAGAAATTCTGTGAAAACGTGAAACTGCAACATCTGCTAAAGTCTCTCCTTCAGTGCAAGTCTATAAATTTTTAGCTTGTTTTACTGTAAAAATCAAAAGTTTGATCACTCAGAATAGCGATAACACACCACTCCTCAAAAAGCTGTATGATTTGAGGTATATGAACAAAAGTAATAGTGATGCTTTAGAAAATACCACTAATAAAATTCTGGTTTTAACTCATATTTTAGACTTTGTAGAAGAGGTCGACCAATAGTGGATTTTGCCAAAACCGATAACTAAGATGGTGGAAAAGGTTGATAACCGATTAATCGGCCGATAATGTTTTTAATTGATTTATAGAATGTTAAAAAGAGACATAGAGGCTACAAAAATCCCAGATGTAGTTTACCGTTTAACTGAAATCCTAATAATAACCAGATAAAAATTCAGATTTGGTGCATAATGCAGGTTTTATCTATAAACAAGCCTGAAGTACTCTGGGGACTCTTATTTTGAAATGACAGCGACTTATCTCCGTTATAATGCCCTATAGTTAAATAGGCATTTACCAAATTAAGCTTTTATAGCCTAGATATATACATTCACCAGATGGAAGGGTTTTGTATATATATTTCACCAGATGAATATATTATTATTCACAAGATATGAAGTTAGAGACACAGTGTTTGCGTTGACAGAGAACATTTCGATATAGTCGCAGTTTTCTTTGCATGCTTTCGCTTCAATTTAGAACACTTGATTATCTAATCAAAATAACAAAATATGCACTGAAGTGAGGATAAAAATATGGATGAATATTGTCAATGATTATGGATTTAGATACAGCAAATCCCCAAAAAGGCATCAGTGATTGCTTTTATTTCCTATAGAGGTTGCTGTTATACTGTACAACCAAGCCGTTTTAACTGTAGAATCCTCCAGCACCAACCACAGAGGAACACGGAGGAATAAAAAAAGGCAACTATCGGCATAGATTTTTGCAGATAACCGATATTTCCAAAAAGTGACTATCGGCACAGATTAATTGGTAAAACCGATATATCGGTCTACCACTACTTTGTACATATGTAGTACAGGCCGATAAGAGTAATAGAGAAAAATCAAAAAGGCAACTATCGGCATCGATTTTTGCAGATAACCGATAACTCAAAAAAGCAACTATCAGCACAGATTAATCGGTATTACAGATATATCGGTCTACCTCTACTTTCTGTATATGTACAGTTCCAATTCTTGAATACTGAAGACTTAATTTTCTATTCATTGTATTTTAGATTAGTGGTCGATCAATATAGCAGAGGTCAATAAATAGGCCTTTAGGAGGATTAAAGGCGACTATCGGCACAGATTAATTGGTAAAACCGATATATCGGTCTACCTCTACTTTGTACTTATGTAGTGCAGTTCCATTCTTTGAATATTGAATTGCCTATTCAACGTATTTTAAACTAGTGGTCGGCCGATATATCGCAGTGGCCAATAAATAGGCCGATAAGAGGATTAGAAAACATTTTTAAAAATTCAACTATCGGCACAGATTTTTGTAGATAACCAATATTCAAAAAAGCAACTAACGGCACAGATTAATCGGTATTACGATATATCGGTCTACCTCTACTTTGTACATATGTAATACAGTTCCAATTCTTGAATATTGAAGATTGAATTTTCTATTCAATGTATTGTAGACTAGTGGTCGACCGATATATCGCAGAGGCCAATAAATAGGCCAATAATTTTTCTTTTTTTTTTTTATCAGTATCGGTTATCGGTTATTTCTTCCTGTGGAGCGCTCATATATCTTCCCCTGAAGTGCATATTATAACGGTCTCTATAGAAACTCCCTTTGACTCATGAATGTTGCATGACGGTCAGTCCGTGACACTCCAGGCAGGCGATGTGGACCGAGTAAACTGGAAGCGATCAGTAGATTGCTGGTTTCACTGGATATGCACTAGCATGTGAGAGCAACTTCAAAGTAAAAGCGCTTCACGTGCACTATATGCAAATGTCATACTCACTGAGCACTGTATGTACAATTAGTTTCACTTGGTCTTTTTGTGAGAAATGTGATTGCTAATGCACACATACGGTGTTCACTGTTGTTACTTCCTTCTTCCTAATGTATTACAATTTTTTATGTGGAAACAATTACTAAAATGGGAAGACGAAGAAACAGAAGAAACTGAATCTACCAACTAAACCACACAAAATCGTATTTTTATTTTTACAAAGTTAATAAATATAATGCTAATCAAAAGTGAATTGAGTGATATATCAGCATTATATCGGCCTATCAGCCACCCTGCTCTCTGGATATCGGCAACGGCCATTAAAAACTCATATCAGTCGACCTCTATTTAGACTAATTTAAGCTTTAGAAAATGTTCTTTATGGCCCGTACTGAGTGTTTAAAGTCAAAGAAGACTCTCTAAATATGACTCGATGACTGTACTCATTATGAGTTTCAGAATAAAGGCCCTCTCACATGACTTACGTCAATGTTTCCCAATGCACTGAATTCTATAGAGTGAAGCATCATGCTTCAGCTCTACCTAATATAAACATAAATATCCAATCTTGCAGGATACCGATAAATACAAAATCACTAATATCATCTGCATCTCTAATCAAATCCTGATTGATAAAATCAAGTCCCGCCTTAAATTATTTCCCACTCAATATTGTTTCAATCAGAAATATCTCACATAACGGAATTAAAATATGTTGTGAATGATGTTTCATGTTGTGTTTTAAAGGAAACTCCAGTAAAACACTGAACGCTCTGACTCTAGTGGTCTCACCGTCTTCAGTCTTCTCGTGGTCGGAGTATTTGAAGGCCTTGTGCAGCTCCTCAGCTTGACTCCACAGGTTCAATCCCTTCAACACATCAGCTGCAGAGCTCCAGGACTGATTACAGCAGTGCTGCTGTATTACCTGCCTCTTAATGTCTTTCAGCTCCTCATATGTGAAATACTCCATCAACATCGGCTGATAAACCTTAAAACAAATACAATACCAATTCATTACAGAGTTTTAAAGGAATATCCTGATTTATTCAGAACTGAAAGTGTTTGTTCACACCCAAAATTAAAATTCTGTCATTTCATTGCAATTCTGTCAACTTTCATTTTCATGTCAATGTCATTTAAAAGTTCTTTTCACCTCTTCTTCCTCCTTCATGTGAGGAAGGAAATCCTGAGTGAACGCCTCTAAACGCTCCTTCAGCTGTTGCGCATAATTCAGCTGCTCATACTCGCTCTGACATCACAAAGAGGGAGAGAACATGAAATTAAAATTCAATTCACACTATTAACATTCTCCTGTTGTACATGATTCATCAGCGCTCATTATTCTAATGGAAAACATGTATCAATAATATGTAAAAACATTAAACAATTTGATCATATAGTAAAATTGACAGTCTTTCTCTTTTGCAAAAATGGGCCAAAAATATTGATGACTCACCCTGCACTACAAGATTTTTGTCCAATCAAAGGCTCTCTAGAATGACAATGTCCCTACCTCTAATATCACCTGCAACATTATTTAACCCATGGTTAATAGCTGTAACGTAATTAAAGCCCATTGGCTGTTTAAAAAAAAAAATTGGACCTTGTGATTTTCGCGATGCGGAAAACACGTATGGAATTGCGCAATCCATTGAAAAATGGAATTTACTATAAAACAAGAAGGAATTTGACACATTTAAGATTATGTAATGAAAGCACAATTTATCGAATTAAAATCTCAATATGTCTTAGTGTGATAATTAAACTGCAAAAGGCTGTGATTTAACTAAATATATATGTAGTCTGCATGTGCTGTGCGCTTCAAAGTGAATAGCCACATTTCCACTACTGGGCCAAATTAGGGCGTGCCAGGGCCAGTTGCGTTCCCACTGGCCTTTGGCTCACCGATTATCCTTGGGCCAAAGAAGGACAACTAGTGAGTAAGGCGGGGTCAATGTCAAAGGCAGAGTTTCACTGAACTAGGATGTGTATCCAGCGCACAACGGTATAGTACAAGTCAATGGACAAAGTGGTGCCCAAAGAAATAACTTTCCATGGTTCGAGATCATGGACAGTGTGCTGGGACATAGTCCCGCTGTTAGTGGAGAGACCAATCGGGACACCATGGCAGTTACAGTCGGTGAGATGTCAACGCTAACTTATCTTGCTAGCTAGCTAATATTTACAAACGATACGAACTCGATATTCTAGATAACATGTTACCTCAGCTTGAGCTTCCCTCTTGCTTGTAAAATGGGTTGGCACCAGGGTGACATGTTTTAGGGCAACGCTGCGGGGCTATTGGCATAATGGTGGGCACGCAGATCAATTTCGGTCTCGCAGCTCGAGGTCTGAGGCTATTGGCCCCGGCTGGCCAGTTGACAGCCCTGGCTCACACTGACCCGATAGTGGAAAAGCGGCTAATGTGTGAAGAAAGCCAAGTGAAGTGAAGTTCATTACTTTACATAATTACTTTAATTACTTACATTTTGGAGATGCCATTACTCATTTCAATTGAGTAAAGTCAACAAATTAGTGTTTACAGTGCAATGTTTGGGCAGGATTTTCCCATTCCTTGATGCATAATCAAGAGGAAAATTCCCAAAATTGCAATGTTTGGAATGGCAGGTCAATATGTTTATTGACGATAAAACATTTTCAGTTTAATTTCTACTGAACTGAATTGGTACATACAGTGCTTCAAAAGAGCACAGTTGAAGTACACTTTAAATACCTTATTATTATATTTTGTCCCATGAAGAGAACCTACAGTATGATGAGCACTTATAATGTTTTTTCTTGCAGATAAAACAGTCATAAAATTTAGTTTTTCATGATTACTTTTCACCCTCTCTCTGGACCTTAGAATTACAGTAAACATGCCATTTTTTAAATTGACTTTTAAATTACATGTGTTTTGATTGGCGAACCAGTTACCAGCATAGCTCATCCTAAATAGGTGTTGGTGTGTAAATGAGAGCAGTCATTAGAGGTCGACCGATAGTGGATTCTGCCGATACGATAACCAAGGTGGTAGAACAGGCCGATAACCGATTAATCGGCCGATAGTTGTTTTTTTTTATCAATTTATAGAATGATGAAACATTTCTTAGTCTTTCCTTACGATGACTGGCACAGACACTGAGGATACAAATTAATAAAATCCCAAAAGCAGTTTAGTGTGCAACCAAAGTCCCAATAATAACCAGAAAAATTTAGATTTGGTGAAAAACACTGGACTTTTAACTATAAACAAGCACGAAATACACTGGGGACTTGGCTCCGTAACAATGCTCTATATGTTAGTAATTACCAAATGAAGATTTTATAGCCTATATATTCACCAGATGAAGAGTTTTACACATACAGATTAAGTATAAATATATTTCACAAGATGAGGTTTATCGATGAGGAATAAAAAAACAAACAATCAGCAACTATCGTTAGGGGTTTTTGCAGATAACTAATAGTTTCAAGAAACAACTATTGGCACCGATTAATTGGTAAAACCAATATACTGGTCTACCTCTAGCGGTCATTTGTTAATAAAAATTATATCTGACCGATTAGTTTTTGTAGTTTGGTTTCAATAAATGGTCTGGGTGGACTGGAAGTGTTTTGGGTTTGGAAAGTTACAGTATGTCACACTGTACATCAAACTATATTTCAACAGAAAAATCCAGTTTATCATGGGATATGAGGCCTTTAGAAACAGACTATGTCAGACATCAGCGACCAGCAGTGACATCAACTAGATCTGCGTCACATCAGGACTAATAGTCGTTTGGTCTGACCACAGAAAGTCCATGAAAGCTTCAGTAATTACCAGTGCTCCGGTCTGGATCACCGCAATGTGACTCTGAACTAAACATCACCTCACTTTACAGACAGAAGCTTACTCGACGTGAACATGCATTCCTTTATGAATTGTGTTTGGACTCATTTCCTAATGCAAGGATGCATGAAATTGAGCTTGTGTAGCTTGAAGCGTTTGTGTGTTTTCTTAGCGTGTTATTTCCGTTATAACTACGTCTGAAGTTGAATTTCATTTCATCACGCACCTTAACACTGCAGAGTCCCTTCTCGAAGAGTGACAGCATCTCGGAGAGCTTGTTGTCGGCGTGCACGTGGTACACCATGTGACTGCGCTGCTGCAGCAGTGCGATGATGCATTCGTTCTCAATCTGCTCGTGCATCTTGAACTCCTTGAATGTCGCGAGCAGCGACTGCAGAAACGAGCGGAAATCTCTGTCGTTGGAGAAGTTGGTGTTCGACAGCTGTCAGTGGAAACACAAAAACGGTTCATTAAATAGGGTACAATAATAATTCAGGACATTTGAATAGTAGTGTGTCATTTCTAAGAAAGAAAGGCAGAAAAGAGAGATTGATTAGAAAGAAATAGCCAAGATAGAAAGATGGACAGACAGAGAGAGAGAGAGAGAGAGAGAGAGAGAGAGAGAGAGAGAGAGAGAGAAAGAGAGAGAGAGAGCAACTTAAAGCAGAACAAAGGCCTGGGTTTGTTGTAGAGGTCAATCGATAGTGGATTTTGCCGATACCGATAACTAAGGTGGTGGAAAAGGCCGATAACCAATTAATCGGCCAATTGTTTTTTTTTTTTAATCGATTTCAAGATACTATGACAGGCACAGACATTGAGGCTACAAGAATCCAAAAAAAACCTCAAGAGCCCAAAATCCCATTAGTAACCAAAAAAATTACGATTTGGTGCTTAACCACGACTTTTAACTACGATCAAGCCAAAATCCTCCAGCACCAGCCACAGAGAAGGAAAAAAACAAAACTATTGGCATATATTTTTGCCGATAAAAAAAAGTTACAAAAAGCAACTATCGGCACAGATTAATCGGTAAAACCAGTATATAGGTCTATCTCTAATTTGTTTACATTTAAAAATGTGTTTGAAGAGTCTTGGCCCATTTTAACGTCCCGTCAATATTCACCAATCAGCCACAACATTAAAACCACCTGCCTAATATTGTATAGGTCACCCTTGTGCCGCCAAAACAGTGCCAACCCGCATCTCAGAACAGCATTCAGAGATGATATTCTTCTCACCACAATTGTACAGAGCGGTTATCTGAGTTACCGTAGACTTTATCAGTTCAGACCAGTCTGGCCATTCTCTGTTGACCTCTCTCATAAACAAGGTGTTTCCATCTGCAGAACTGCCGCTCACTGGATGTTTTTTGTTTTTGGCACCATTAGGAGTAAATTCTAGAGACTGTTGTGTGTGAAAATCCCAGAAATACTCAAACCAGCCCATCTGGCACCAACTAATCAGTGCAACAATGCAGTGTGTAAAATCATGCAGATACAGGTCAGGAGCTTCAGTTAATGTTCACATCAACCATCAGAATGGGGAAAAAATGTGATCTCAGTGATTTGGACCGTGGCATGATTGTTGGTGCCAGACGGGCTGGTTTGAGTATTTCTGTATTTGCTGATCTCCTGGGATTTTCACACACAACAGTCTCTACAATTTACGATTTTTACACAAAAATTTTAAATCTGATCAGTTAGAAAAGACACAGCAAACAATTCCAGAACAGTCTGAAGGTCTGTAACAAGCTTGGTGGTTGTAGCTTGAAAGGTCACCTTAACAAATTCTGGAAAAACCCTAAATCATGTCTGAAGAATAACAGTATGTTGGCTTTGTCAAGCCAACACAATGACTACTTTCAAACAGGTTTATTCAACACTCGCCCCCATGTACATGATTCAGTGGAATCAGCCAACAAATGGCTTACTTATATTTGACTGCATATTAAAGTGGGACACGAGAAAGTTTTAACCTCGTGCAACCCCCCGTCCACATGCGTGGACGTTGTATTTTGGTTTCGCTATACACAATGCATAATTTAAATTAATTTAAACAGACTGAATACTGTTCACAAGACTCTAGACTGTCATTTAAGGATTAAACGTTTGGCGCACTGAAGATTACGTTGATTTCCTTGAAGTGCTTTTACGGGCACAGAGCCAACAACAGTGCCTCTGGTAAGAAACCTCTTTAATTTTTCATTCAAACCTGTTTGGGTCAGAAGAGTAGCGTCTCTAGTTTCGTTCGATATGCTGCTTTTAAAAAATGCATACATTTTTCGTGCATCAGCACACTGATGATGTCCACATACGTGGATTTTGGGGCATTATTCCCTCAAAAATTGAAGTTAGCAAAAAACATGTTAGTTCTTTTGAATAACTTTCAACATTAACACATCTGTGGGGGCCTGGGTAGCTCAGCGAGTAAAGATGCTGACTACCACACTGAGTGACTCCAGCCTGGTCTCCTAAGCAACCAACTGGCCAGGTTGCTAGGGAGGGTAGAGTCACATGGGGTAACCTCTTTGTGGTCGCTATAATGTGGTTCTCGCTCTCAGTGGGGCGTGTGGTGAGTTGTGCGTGGATGCCACGGAGAATAGCGTGAAGTCTCCACACGCACTACGTCTCCGCAGTAACGCGCTCAACAAGCCATGTGATAAGATGCGCGGATTGACCGTCTCAGACGTGGAGGCAACTGAGATTCGTCCTCCACCACCCGGATTGAGGCGAGTCACTACGCCACCACGAGGACTTAAGAGTGCATTGGGAATTGGGCATTCCAAATTGGGGAGAAAAAGGGAAAAAAATAAGGTGTATTTCGAACTGTTCTGAGACCAGTGCAGACAGACAGCACAATGGAGGTCATTCACTAAATAGGGAGCAAGGGAGCATCCTATAGCTTTCTATAGTGAAGTACATTCACTCCTAACATCCACTCAAAAGTTCAGTTTCAGGCTGGAGATGATGTTTGGGTCACTCAACATGTTTGACAGACATGGGACAATGATAATCAGTACATAGATTCAAAATGTATAATGTATAATATTATTTTAACATGGTTGGCAGTGATTGGTGATCTGGTATATTTATATCACTTCAAATGTATCAGAACTTGTTTATATTAAATACAAATAATAATAAATAAACTGTTAAAAAGGCTTTATTTTATTACTTTTACACAGATTAGATATCAGACATCAATATTAAAAACTTACATGAGTTTTAGTGTTTACATTTAATACAAACAGAAAATAAAGTGTACAGATCTGAGAACAGACATTTATAATAAACTCGTCGTCTCTATTTATTGGATCGGATCAGAATGGGTTTATATTATATTAAGTAAACATTAAGCATGCAGTCTGTTTTTAGAACAGATCTGAGATCAGATAGTCATCTTAAACTCTCATAATCCCCATCCATTCGTTCACGCAGATTAGAATGGGTTTAAAGGTTTATGTTCTATTACATAAAGCTGCAATAAAGTGTCAGTGCTGATCTGAGATCAGATCATTCTCAGACATTGACATTACGCTCCAGTCTCTGTCTATTAGCCGTGTGGCTAACATTAGCTCTCCCCCAAAATAAAACACACCAAATTACTCCTCAGAAACCCCGTCAGGGGGGTACATTTACACATATAAGTGATGAGACACGAACCTTTTCGCTGTAGAGCCCCACCAGCTGCTTCATGCGCCAGTGCGGCCCGGTAAAAACATCCACCTCATCGGGAAACGGAGCCATCGCGCCTCCATCAGCTCCCACAACACATCGGGCGCCAGATCCTCAGTACAAAAACCCTCATCAACTGCGCTCAAAACAAAAACGCCTACAAAAATAAAATAATAATAATAATAAAAATAAAAAAACTCGTCAACTGCACTCAAAACAAAAACAACTACAAAAATAAAATAATAATAATAATAATAATAATAATAATAATAAAAAACTCGTCAACTTCGCTCAAAACAAAAACAACTACAAAAATAAAATAATATTAATAATAATAAAAACTCCTCAACAGTGCACAAAACAAAAACACCTGAAAAAAAAAAGTTAAAATAAAATAAAAACAAGTTCAACAGCACAAAATAAAACACCTCCAAAAAAAAAAAAAAAAAAAAACACCTGTCAAAAAATTTATAAAATACGTTAAAATAAAATAAAAACAAGTTCAACATTTTTAATTATCATTATTTATTATTTATTTATTATTATATAGCATAAAGTAAAATAATAACGTTCCTCAATAGCACACAAAACAAAAACATCTACAAAAATAAAATAAAACACTCCTCAACAGGGAACAAAAAAACGAATATAAAATTAACTTTTAAAAAATTAAATTGAATAAAACAAAATAAAATTCTCCTCAACAGAATAGAAAACAAAAACATTTACTAACATAAAATAAATTAAATAAAATAAATAAAAAACCTACTCAAAAGCACACAAAATAAAAACATCTACATTAATTAAAAAAAAATAATAATAATTTTGTATAAAATAAAATAATAACGCTCCTCAACAGCACACAAAATAAAAACATCTACAAAAATAAAATACAAAAACTCAACAGTGCACAAAACAAACAAAAAAATATTATTATTTATTATTTTATTACTAGAATACACATCATTCCTGTCCTTCAGCTTATCAAATACATCTATGGGGAATATAATGTAATATTTCCTGCAGTGTACCGTGCACACAGCGACACTCAAATGTTTTTAGCCGTCAAACAAGTAATTTAACTGGAGCCAAAATGGATCTGGCAACCTAAAAGACGTCATCACGTCTACGTGCGCAGCGACATGTACAAGGAGGAGAAACCATGGGGCGAATACTAATCGAAAGTGATCATCCCTATGCCCTACTCACTATGAAGGACAGAGCTCTTGATGTGGGCACTCTGAAGGGAGCATGACATTACAGTTTGAATGTAGCTGCCACTAAATGTCTCGTGAAAGGGCCCTTTGTGAAATAATTAACTTCCTTACTTTTGTTTGGAACGACCCTTCGATTGGCGTCCCCTTCTCGAAGTGCCCTTAAAGGGCGCAAAAATGCAGTTTGAATAATGCCCCATGGTCGTGTCTAGAAGGGATCCCTCTCTGGTCACGTCCTCGCGCATGCGCATTCTGTTATGATGCGTTGCTTTTTCCGCCCATCACAGTGTATAAACGATGAAAAGCAATAGAAACTTAAATAATATAAATAATATCACATCAAATTAAAGACAAACTGCTCCTTGAATGTCACAACAATGCCTTAGTGTGTTAGGACGTAAAAGTAAAAGTAGTCATTTGTAAAGTATATTCACCCTTTGCTATATTGAAAGCACCACAACTACATATTATGTGATTAATATATATATATATATATATATACCTTGTGAATTTTATTGTTTTTTTAATGTACAGTCATGCCAAATCAGATGATTGCAACATGCAAAAAGTTGAGACGGGCAATTTAATACAATTTGACGAGTTGTAATGACAAGGCGATGTGAAACAGGAGATGTTAAACAGGTGAGGCAATCGTGTCATAGTATATAAGGAGCCTCCAAAATTAGCCTAGTCCTTCAAGAGCAAAGATAATTCGAGACTTGTCAGTCTGCCAACAGATGCTTCTGCAAATAATCCAGCACTTTGAGAACAATGTTCCCCAAAGACAATTGGAAGGATTTTGGGCATTTCACCATCTACAGTACACAATAGTTAAGACTTTACTATGTAAAGGAGAAGCCATACATCAACACTGTCCTAGCCTATATCCTTCGGTGACAGTTCCTTGGCAAAGACTCGTTTTATGACTGCTTCACATGATGCACACATCCAGTTTATCATCCTGCACAGAAGTGCACATCGTTGGTGTTGTGCCAAAATCAGTGACAGATAAAAATCTGTTACTAGAGGCCGCTGTTCAGTAAGTTTTCATGATAGAACGCGTCCGGTGCTCGTGCTCAGTGAGCATCACCGCACGATGACAAGTGACACGAGAAACAGGCGCGTCGAGGGGGCTGGGCTGTTTAATGCCATCAGATTCCCCCCCCCCCCCCAACCCCCTTTTTCTCCCAATTTGGAATGGCCAATTCCCAATGTGCTTTTTTTATTTTTTTATTTTTTAAGTCCTCGTGGTCACGTAGTGATTCGCCTCAGTCCGGGTGGCGGAGGACGAATCCTAGTTGCCTCTGCGTCTGAGATCGTCAATTCACGCATCTTATCATGTGGCTTGTTGAGCATGTTGCCACCGAGACCTAGCGTGTGTGGAGGCTTCACGCCACCCACCGCAGCATCCACGCTCAACTCACCACACGCCCCACCAAGAACGAACCACATTATAGAGATCACGAGGAGGTTACCCCATATTACTCTACCCTCCCTAGCAACAGGGCCAATTTGGTTGCTTAGGAGATCTGGCTGGAGTCACTCAGCACGCCCTGGGATTCGAACTAGCGAACTCCAGGGGTGGTAGTATTTTATAGGTTTTTAATGTATAGCTAATTGTTTCCAGGGGAATGGAAATGGGCCCTGAGCAACATAGAGTCAGGGGGCCCAGAATACCCTGCTACGACCCTGGTCATATACCACAGGAATAAATCTTTTAGAGGACAACACTGAAGAGATTAGACATCACCTGAATGAGTTTGGTGAACATTAGACACACTTAGTTGAAGTTAAAGAGGGGTAACAGATATCGGCATCCTCTTATATCAATATAATTTAATATTCCACTGTCAGCACTGGTGTACCTGCTTTTCATAGACCAATGTAAAGGACACTGAGGGGATATATCACCAGAGTAAGTGTGGTGAATAGATGTAAGACGAAGACAATAAATGTATTTCGTGCACAAATAAACAGAATAATACAAGTAATTAAGAAATATTAAAAGTAAAACACACAATGGTATTTGGATCGCTTGCTGTAGCATGCGTCCTTAAGAAATCTGTTGGCATTAAACAGCCCCGCCCCCTCGACACACCTGTTTCTGCATCACTTGTCATGGCACGGTGATGCTCAATGAGCACAAGCACCGGACGCGTTCTACCAGGAATACTTACTGAACAGCGGCCTCTAATAACAGATTTCGATAGGTCACCAATTTCAGCACAACAGCGTAAACAATTCAAAACGGTCAAAGACGTCCATCTAGTGCGTGTTTACATACACCAACAATTAAAAATAGCGCTGATAGGCAAATGAACAGTTTGTTGAGCAGTTTACGCAACAAAACAACATGAGCCACAGCAGCTGATGAAACGCATCTTCTCTTCAGGGTTGTAACTTGACACTGCACCTTTTAAAAGCGACATCTGTGTAGTACGTTTGTATACAAAAATAATTCAAAATTGTCCAGATAGGTCCGCTATCATGTTCAGGAGTAGTGAGGCCACAGACAGTAGGCCTTTTGTCCTCGCTGTCTCTGTTTACGAGCCAAGTGAGCACCAGTAGGCGGGGCCATGGGTGTGATGATTTTAAAATAAGCGTTGATGTTGTTGCCGTCTAGAATTAATGAGTACCCCAAGTGACGCAGGGAAGTCACGGAAGTAGAGAACGGGGCGTTTTGGCAGCTTGGTTCCAATGAATGCTTTTATTGCATTGGGGATTAAGTTGAGTTCTGCCATTTACAGTATGTTTTTATAGTAGAATGACCTCTTATATGTTCAAATATCAAGCAAAATTTGATCCCTCATGACATGACCCCTTTAAAGAAGTTTATCTCTATTAGAACTGGAAAACGTAAAACAAATCTTGTGGAGATTTTGTTAGTGTCGCGCAGCTCCTTTCCAGTCAAATCGCAAAGAAAAATGAGAACAAATGTTTCTTAAAATATAAAGTTGCTTCCAAGCGGATTACAACCCATGGCAGTTATCTCCAGTTACCAACAATATCTTATGACCAAAAGTAGCAGACGAAGAGTTAAAGTTATCAAATTTACTATGTGAAATATTTATTTTAGAGCTTGAATTGAGCATCAAAACTGACTGTTCATCAAAACAGACAATTAAAAATAATCTTTTACGAGCGCTCCTCATCGAGGTGCATCTTCAAATGAATAATTTAAGAATCTCGTGAGATTGACGAGAGAGGGATACCTTCTAGACACTCTTATGTATTAAGACATAGCATTAAATAACTTATATGTGCATACAGGCACCAGTAAATATTAAGATAGACCGCTAAATAACTTTGCCACTTTAATACTTAGAAATAAATTCACTCACGACATGTGAAACCGCAAGGATTCTGATAGAAACTACACGTGACATGAAATACTTCTGGGAATGTTCTGGGAATCTCCATCTCAAACCATTTTAAACAGCATTTTGCTAATTATTATGCATGCAACTTTGTAAGATCATATTATATGAGAGATTACATTGATTATGTGCACTTTTAAAGCTTAATGTCACACAACAAGCCCATTTAAAATAAAGAGAAGCTAAACAAGGTGTTTAAAATAGCGAAGAGTCACTGCATCTAAAATGAACACTTCTCTTATCCTTAAATAGCTTAACCTAAATTCTTGATGTTGAATAAACAGTTTATCCGCATGTTATGCATCGACTAACCATTAGCATATTAACTAGTGATTGTAAAGGCAGTAAACTGTGGTTGGAGTAGTAAGAGCGACCATAAGAGAAACAAGTTATTATTTTAGAGCATATATTTGTATTAACTGCAACAAAATAAAGATTATTCATCTGTAAGGTAATAAGACAAAACGCAAGATGAAAAAAACAACTACAACACAAAGTTATAATGAACCTTTGCATTAACAAACATGTAAATATTGTTCGATTTTACAGGTATGTAATTCAGAATGATTTTAGGTAATCCCAAAAGAGAAACCTAATATGTAATTCACCAAACCCCTGCCTGGTGAGTACCAGAGTACACATTTTTAATCAACATTTAAAACAAGAGCGAGAGAGATAACAAATAAAGGAATGAGAGATAAGCCATTGACCTATAGTCAAATAGAAACAAGTCCATACGCACTGTTTATATTTGTTTAGCAGTGGCAACAGTGTTTGGACAGGACAGTCAGTCTTTTGAGTTTGTGTCGAACACAAAAACATAAGTTTAACCCAAAATGACACAGAAAGATTAAATCAGAAAATCACATCTGATTTAAAGGTTCTCACTAAGCACAAAAATTTGACTACAATCAGAGGAAGCTTTTTATATGTGCATACTGGCACAACACCAAATCCCTCTACTGCTAAATAGCATGATTCTTTCTTGATATCTTAAAAGTCGGACAGCACACATTCTTATAGGATATCCTGGTAATTCATTTCAGTCAGATTCATGAGATAGTAGACGACGCTTGAAGCCTCTCTCTTCTTGGTCCTTCATTTAAACTGCAGTGCCGCAGTGGATCATCCAGACCAGAGGGGGCGCTGTAATGCTTAACTGACTGCCTGCAGCATTTCCTCGATCTCACGGTCCCAGTTGTCGTCTCGATTTTCTGGGTCAACGACCACCTCGTACTCCTGCAGTTCCTGTTGTAGCTCCTTCTCCCAATCAGCCGTCTCTTCTGTCAGAGATAACGCAACAAAAACTATAAGTGTTAAACGACCAATCAAAACCACGGTCATTTACATTTAGGCTCTGTTCCCAAACCTGAGTTGCCTACGTTGGTAGCACTTTAAGCATTGAGTTGCTGCTTATGTAGAACATATCAAATCAGCCACTTATGTGGTTCCACTCCAGCTAGGATGCTGCCTTAAGGCCAAAGTATACATCAGTTTTCCAGATGTGTGTAACACATGCGCACTACGACTGCTTTGTGATACTTTGTAGAACAGGCCACGGCAGGTGCATTCGTTGACAGCACACAAAGACGTGAGTTTTCAGAGTACAAGTCCGTAACACATTCAGTGCATGTGATTAAAATTTCATCATCAGCACAGTATGCGCGGACTGTCTGCATGCAGCTTAGTTTTTCTAGACATGCTGTCAAATTTGGGCCATGTGCGAGACCCGTGTCTGTGTGCGTAATATGCGTGAGACGTACCGCCACGCGGAAAACATCCGTCTATACGCGTTGTCGCGCCTGCTGTTGACTGTTGCGTGTAGCCTAGTTTTTCTAGACACAGGGACAGTGAATGGCAGGCGTGAAGCGCAAGACAGGGGTTTCTGCATGTCTAGAGAAACTAAGCTGCATACGGACAGTCCGCACGTACTGTGCTGATGAAGACATTTGCGTTGCGCGCACTGTGCGAGAACTGCGTACTTGTGCGCAATATGTATTAGATGTACCGTCACGAAGAAAATCCGTCTTTGTGCATTGTCGCACCTGCCGTTGACTGTCCACATGCAGCCTAGTTTTTTTGGCACGGCAACATTAAAAAGTAGGCATGAAGACGGGGGTTTTCTGCGTGTCTAAAAAAAACTTGGCTGCACGAGGACAGTCAGCGCGTAAATCCGTGTATCTTCCGTTAATAACGAAAAACAGGTGTTTTATTTGTCTGCAATCTACAAAACAAACATGCACAAATTGATTAATAAAAAATAAAAAGTAGAATTCTAGCTAGATTATTCTATTTTTTGTTTCTCATTCTCCCTTGTCAAAACTACAATTGAATAGAAAAACGAAAATAAAAATAAAAAACTCTAATTTACATGACTATTCTCATCAACACTTACAAACGTCACCAGCAGGGGGAGTAAAGATAAGAAACCTAACATAAATTTTGCGTGGGGTTAGAGGATATGACTATTCTGATGATAAATAACACTATAGAATATATGGAATTGTGTGGGAAAACTATTGTTATCAAGGTGATTTTAAGGGATATACAGCAAAGGGACTTTTAAGGAGGAATGAAAGACCTATTCAGATGGGATAAGTTTGCCGGACGTGTGTCTGTATGTTATTACTGCAGATGTCTGTACGTTTACCATCAACTTGCATGGGACATTTGCAATGTCTGCAGAAATAACAGAGATGGGCGTGTCTTCTGCATTTACACACTGCCGCCACATAACTGACCTATCAGAAAATGTATGGCAGTGCTGATTAATTATGCAGGAAATATTAAACATGATCATATACTGTATGTGGGATTATTAGAAGAAACTGATTGTAATATCTGGCAAAATACAACAGAACTGGTGATGTTAGCGAGCCTGAAATCATGTATTACACTCTTTACCAGCAGCCATATCACCTTGTAGCTCAAGACTGGCTACCAACTGAAGCTAAGCAGGGTTGAGCCTGGCCAGTACCTGGATGGGAGACCTCCTGGGAAAACTAAGGTTGCTGCTGGAAGAGGTATCAGGGAGGCCAGCAGGGGGTGCTCACCCTGCAGTCTGTGTGAGTCCTAATGCCCCAGTACAGTGAAGGAGACACTATACTGTAAAAAGGCACCGTCCTTCGGATGAGACGTTAAACTGAGGTCCTGACTCTCCATGGTCATTAAAAATCCCAGGACACTTCTCGAAAAGAGTAGGGGTGTAACTCTGGTGTCCTGGCCAAATTTCCCCCAATGGCCCTTCTCAATCATGGCTTCCTAATAATCCCCATCCATTAATTGGCTCTATAACTCTCCTCTCCACCAATAGCTGATGTGTGGCGAGTGCACTATGGCTGCCGTTGCATCATCCAGGTGGATGGTGCACACAGGTGGAGGTTGAGGAGATTCCCCTGTTCACTGTGTGAAGCGCTTTGAGTGTAGTGTCCGAACAAGTGCTATATAAATGCAACATTCATTCATTGAATAAAAAATTCAATTGTCTTGCGGGACTTCGTGCATTGGCGACAAATGCGCCTGCCGTCGACTGTACTAAAGAGCATCACAAAGCAGTCGTAGTGCATGTGTTGAATACTTCCATAAGGGTTTGCCGTCAAAAGAGAATACTTTGAAAGGCTGAGGGCTTGGCTGTGTGTAAAAGGAATGACACATGGAAATTGAAGTTTACCGAAGCTTTTAAAAGCAAGCAGCCTATGTAGACAGTAGACCGCATGCAGAGCCACACAAAGTCTTAAAGTTGCAGTAGCAAAAAAAGATTAAGTTTAAATGTAAATGTCAGAGAGAGTGGAAAATGATCAAGAAAACTTTATAAAAATGCTACAATAGTGTAAAATGATCCCTGGACTATACCAAACTCACCATCCTGAGGGGAGGCCTTCTTGTCGAGCACCAGCTGCTCCATCTCTTTTCTCAGATCTTCCTGGTTGATGTCACAGGCGTCAAACGCGTCACTCACAAACTCAGAAACACCAGGACTGGTGGAGATCTCCTCCTCTTCATGCTACCATGACATCCAGATCAGAGAACGCATGTTAGATATGTTATCGTTAAAAACTATCATGATGATGCAAATGTGACCACAGGATGAATGGGATACCTCGTTAGTCTTGGGTTTAGCACTGATGGCGACAGGAGGCGTTTTCGGTCTGATGCTCTCTGTGAAACAGAAAACTCATTGTTTAATCCTTTATTTGTTTAAAGAGTTTAAACAAACATTTTCATCATTACCATGAGAAGGAATTACAACCCAGACTACATTACATACGGGATCACTTTCAACACACATTGTGTGTACAAACCACCATGGCAATGAATTTGGAATATTGCATATAACTACAGAACTACAGAATATATAGATGGAAATATATGGGCCTAAACACTCTGATCTGCACCTGGGTTGTTCTCGTTCAGTGGAGTCGCTCCATTTTTCTCCTCTTCTCTCTTATCAGCGGCCTGCTGTTGAGCGGCGAGAGCTGTGAGCTGCGCTGACTGCTTTATTAGAGACACACGGTAGAAATAATTCCTCCAGAATGCCGCCTCCTTCACCCTGATACGCACATTTAGGTTTCACATGGGGTCAGAGAGGGGGTGGAAAATGGTGAGGAAAAACTAACATTATAAGTGGACTTCAGGGTACTTTTTAAAATAATAATAATGACAAAATGTTATCTAACCCCATTGAAATACCATCAATGCACTCACTGTTTTGGTACGAGGTCAAAGCGCATCCTGTTGAGTAATTCATCTTCCTGTAACATCACCAGGGCAACAGGGTACATCTGATCGAAGTCGAAATGAAACTGAACGCCGGCTGGAGGGTCACGCAGGAAGTTCCGCTTATCCTAATCAATTTAACAGAGAAAAAATACATTATTTTACTCTATGTAAATTACATTGAGTATCAAGAATCTAAAGAAACGGAAACTCACAGCAGATAAAGCTAGAATCTGCTGTTGAATAGTTTCCTCCTCGTTGTACCCGACCCAGGGTGGCACCGCTGCATCTACAGACAAAAGATTGATGTTTGTGTTTGTGGCAAATACATAAATGTGACCTGCTGAATCATTGTAAGTCATGCTGACTCAGAAACACTTAGAGGTACAGTTTCAGCTTTTTAACCCTCCTATGGTATTTGATCCAAAAGAAATTTTTCCTTTATCTGAGCAGTACAAGACTTGGTGTGTTTACTCCATTTACCATCCGAGCATATATATATATATATATATATACATAAAAATTGGGCTTGATTCGATAAGTCTAAGTGGTTGTAAAAAAAATAATAAAAAAAATAAATAAAACGACACCTTTGATATATGTGGTCAAAATTGACCGACCATTGAAAATGAAAGACCAAAAAACTGAGCTTTTTTTTTTTTTATCTGTCAAATACAATCAATAAATCGCCATAATGCTGAAAAAAAAAAAAAAAAAAAAAAAATTACAAATTACAAATTACAGGGTGAGACTCTAAAACATCCTCAGTGCAAAACATACACACCCACTCACACAAAAATGAACTGATGACACTATAACACAGAGCTTTTTGTTTACATTTGTCACAAAAAAAACAAAAACAATCAATCACAATGATAAACACACTCAAATGAAGGGGTGAGACGATAACACACACACACACACAAAATACTTTTTTAATTTAGAAAGTTTGAAATTGCAAAATATTTACTCTGATTCTTCTGTTTTATACTCTAATTGAATTTTCAGAATTTTGCAGTTCATTTCTGTTTCTTGATGTTTGTTTTCTTGACACTATTACACATTTACTTTGAGTAAAATGTTTATTTCTGAAATAAATTAATGGTTGTAAAATGCTTATTCTGTGTCTTCTCTTTGTAACACCATGGTCAGGTTTGATTGCAGCATAATGACAAACTGCCTGACACTTCAAATCAATTTAAAATGCTAAACTTTGACACATAATAGTTTGATAATGATTTGATATATCTATATCCAAATGTATATCTCATGATAAAATATAAAACTAGGTTTCAACAAGTCATCAGACTACACAGTATGTGTCTACAGTCATCTACTGGCTGTTACTGGCATGACATGTTTTTCAGGTCATGTTATTTATATTTTGTTCATCAGATGGCAGCAATCTGCCTCCAATTTATATCACATTCTCATATTTATTTCATGTTTCAACTTATAGAAGTGTAGGCTCTGAATTTATTTTTTAAATTGGCTTATTTGTATATGAAAATTAATGGTAAACTTGAGAAATTTACATGAAAATAAGAATAAAATCCCCAAAAGAAATGCATAATTTTATTGTTCTTACTTCATGGAAGAAAAAATGATATCATTATCATCATCATCATCAAAAGAAATGTTAAACATCTGACCCTTCTGGTCAAAAATGACCGCGAATACCAAAGGTAGGTGCCATTTTTCAATTCCACAGCATGGTTAATGATAAAATCATTATGTTTCTACTCTTAACGAGATAAAACCATTTAAATGTTGTCTGATATAATCATTTCAATGCATTATTTTTTTACTATTTTTCCTTAAAATGATGAAGCAGGTCACATATGACATAAATATGCATAATAATAATAATAAAAAGATCAATTATTTGTTCATATACTTCCATACCTGTTTTCTTTGCATTCTTCTCTTGGACAAATTTTTCCTGCTCTTTCTGAAAATCTCCTAAAATGGTCTGAAAAATAAAAATGAAAATACATTTCTGTTTTATTTCTGTAGAGCTACTAGCTGCCTTTTCATTTTTTAGAAATTCTCTGAATATTAATTGTTAAATCTTGATTGTGGGTCTGATTTGAGGCACCTTGTCAATGATGCCGTCGATGTTGCTCTCCTCGACAGTTTTCTTGATGGTTTGCGCCGTCTCGGACACAGACTCGGAGATCTTCTTAGTCGCGCTACTCGCAAAGTTCAGAATGAAGCCTGACAGAAGAGCAAGATATGAAACATGAGCAATACATAAAAAACAAAAGTGACAACAAAAATTAATGTAGCCTTGTATTTACATGATGCTCCAAGGCATTTAAAAAATACAATGGGAGAAACCTGGTACATGTCCAAACAACTAGTACCATGGTATATATCCAGATAAACATGGTATCACCATCGTACATGTCCAGAAACATGGTAATACCACTGCATACGTCCACATAAACAAGGTATCACCATCGTACATGTCCAGAAACATGGTAATACCACTGCATACGTCCAGATAAACATGGTATCACCATCGTATACACCAAAAAACATGGTAATACCACTGCATACGTCCAGATAAACATGGTATCACCATCGTATACACCAAAAAACATGGTAATACCACTGCATACGTCCAGATAAACATGATATCACCATCGTACATGTCCAGAAACATGGTAATACCACTGCATACGTCCAGATAAACAAGGTATCACCATCGTACATGTCAAAAAACATGGTAATACCACTGCATTCGTCCAGATAAACATGGTATCACCATCGTACATGTCCAGAACATGGTAATACCACTGTATATGTCCAGATAAACATGGTATCATCATCGTACATGTCCAGAAACATGGTAATACCACTGCATACGTCCAGATAAACATGGTATCACCATCGTATACAGCAAAAAACATGGTAATACCACTGCATACGTCCAGATAAACATGGTATCACCATCGTATACACCAAAAAACATGGTAATACCACTGCATACGTCCAGATAAACATGGTATCACCATCGTATACACCAAAAAACATGGTAATACCACTGCATACGTCCAGATAAACATGATATCACCATCGTACATGTCCAGAAACATGGTAATACCACTGCATACGTCCAGATAAACAAGGTATCACCATCGTACATGTCAAAAAACATGGTAATACCACTGCATACGTCCAGATAAACATGGTATCACCATCGTACATGTCCAGAACATGGTAATACCACTGTATATGTCCAGATAAACATGGTATCATCATCGTACATGTCCAGAAACATGGTAATACCACTGTATAAGTCCAGATAAACATGGTATCACCATCGTACATGTCCAGAAACATGGTAATACCATTGTATATGTCCAGATAAACATGGTATCACCATCGTACATGTCCAGAAACATGGTAATACCACTGTACATGTCCGGATAAACATGGTATCACCATCGAACGTGTCAAAAAACATGGTAATACCAGTGGATATGTCCAGATAAACATGGTATCACCATCGAACATGTCAAAAAACATGGTAATACCAGTGGATATGTCCAGATAAACATGGTATCACCATCGTATACACCAAAAAACATGGTAATACCAGTGGATATGTCCAGATAAACATGGTATCACCATCGAACGTGTCAAAAAACATGGTAATACCAGTGGATATGTCCAGATAAACATGGTATCACCATCGTATACACCAAAAAACATGGTAATACCACCGTATATGTCCAGATAAACATGGTATCACCATCGTACATGTCCAGAAACATGGTAATACCATTGTATATGTCCAGATAAACATGGTATCACCATCGTACATGTCCAGAAACATGGTAATACCACTGTACATGTCCAGATAAACATGGTATCACCATCGTACATGTCCAGAAACATGGTAATACCATTGTACATGTCCAGATAAACATGGTATCACCATCGAACATGTCAAAAAACATGGTAATACCAGTGGATATGTCCAGATAAACATGGTATCACCATCGAACGTGTCAAAAAACATGGTAATACCACTGTATATGTCCAGATAAACATGGTATCACCATCGAACATGTCAAAAACATGGTAACACCAATGGATATGTCCAGAGAAACGTGGTAATTGTATGCTATATTTTTTTTTGGGGGGGGGGAGTGATATTATTATATATGAACACATCTGTATCTCACCGCTGAGTCCTTTGGCCTGCTGCAGGATCTCATGTGTTTGTTCAGTCTGATCTGTGTTTATGTCTCTCTCTCCTTCTATTTCCTCTTTGTCTGTTTTATCTTGATTGACGGACTCCGCGCCCAGCCACGAGCCCCAGCCCTTAAACATGCTGCCTATGCGCCGTCTGTCTGCGTGTCTGCGCTGAATTGGATGATTCTGAGTTTAGTCGGGATTATTTTACTTCTCCATGTTTCACATCCGCACTGGGCCACATCAACAACAGCAGCTGAGCTCGTCTACTGTCATCACACCCGAGATGATGCTGCGGCTCAACAGCGACACCTGCTGCAGCGGAGGACACGACAAAGATCCTCTAGTGGTGACACTGCACTCACTCCACTCTATGTTCAGTAATTTTTTGAAATATGTCGACGTGCCTTTCATTTGCTTACACTGATTCCTATTGGCCTGGGTGCTGCATCATTCAAGCACAGTCGTTTTCAGTTACCCATGCCATGGTAGAAATTCACTATGCACAGTAAAACATGGTTAATTTAATTCATGAATGAAAGTGTCCAATAACAGGGCAGTTACTGAGATTAAGCGAGTAGTATTTGGCTGGTCATGTGATGCCAAAATGGCTGCCTCCAGGAGGCGCCCCTGCCCCATGTAGAATAAAACAGCTTTTATATGGTTACTGGTATGACTGGACTCTTCATCTCACATGAGTGGTCATGATTTTATACATACGTTTCAAAATTACTGTGAATTTCTTTAGAAGTAAAACTTTTAAAATTAGGAAAAAAAAAAATGTATAATTAAAATATTTGTATTTGTAATAATATTTGTAATATTCTTTTGTAATTATTTTATTTTTTATGGAAGATTCTTTATTCATGGAATAATGAATAATTGCTTTTGGAAAAGTAAGCCACATTATTATTACACTGCAAAATGAGAAACAAGGTTTTTTTTATTTTTATTTACTGAATATATTTTTTCTTTTGATACCCCTTATTATTGATTGTAATTTATATTCATTGTGAATAGAATTTTGTGCTTGTCAAATTTTAAATATATTATTAAATCTAAAATATAAATCACTTTCTTAGCTCATCATCAAAAGAGAATATTTACACACAAAAAATCAGATGGTTTTATATATACACTATATGGACAAAAGTATTGGGACACCCCTCTTAATCATTGAATTCAGGTGTTTCATTCAGTCCCATTGCCACAGGTATATAAAATCAAGCACCTAGCCATGCAGTCTGCCTTTACAAACATTTGTAAAAGAATGGGACGTTCTAAAGAGCTCACTGAATTCGAGCGTGGTACTGTAATAGGATGCCACTGTTGTAACAAGTCAGTTCGTGAAATTTCTTCCCTCCTAGATATTCCACGATCAACTGTAAGTGGTATTATTGCAAAGTGGAAGCGTTTCGGAGCCACAGCAACTCAGCCACGAAGTGGCGGACCACGTAAAGTTACAGAGCGAGTTCACCGAGTGCTGAGGCGCATAGTGCGTAAAAGTCGGCAACGCTCTGCTGACTCAATAACTGAAGAGTTCCAAACCTCCTCTGGCATTAACATCAGCACAAAAACTGTGTGCCGGGAGCTTCATGGCATGGGATTCCATGGTCGAGCAGCTGTATGCAAGCCTTACATCACCAAGCACAATGCCAAGCGTCAGATGAAGTGGTGTAAAGCACGCTGCTACTGGACTCTGGAGCAGTGGAAATGTGTTCTGTGGAGTGACAAATCATGCTTCTCTATCTGGCAGTCTGATGGACGAGTCTGCGTTTGGTGAATGCCAGGAGAACGTTTCCTGCCTGACTGCATTGTGCCAACTGTAAAGTTTGGTGGAGGAGGGATAATGCTATGGGGTTGTTTTTCTGGGGTTGGCCTAGGCCCCCTAGTTCCACTGAAGGGAAATGTTAATGCCTCAGCTTAACAGGACATTTTGGAAAATTCTATGCTTCCAACTTTATGGAAACAGTTTGGGGAACGCCCTTTTCTGTTCTAGCATGACTGTGCCCCAGTGCACAAAGCAAGGTCCATAAAGGCATGGTTGGATGAGTTTGGTGTGGAAGAACTTGACTGGCTCGCACAGAGCCCTGACCTCAACCCTACTGAACACCTTTGGGATGAACTAGAACGGAGATTGCGAGCCAGGCCCTCTCATCCAACATCAGTGTCTGATGGGCAAAAATTCCAACAGACACACTTCAAAATCTTGTAGAAAGCCTTCCCAGAAGAGTGGAAGCTGTTATAGCTGCAATGGGGGGACCAACTCAATATTAATGCCTATGGATTTAGAATGGGATGTCATAAAAGCTCCTGTAGGTGTAATGTGTAGATGTCCCAATACTTTTGTCTGTGTGTGTATATATATATACACACACACACACACACACACATATATATATATATATATATATATATATATATATATATATATATATATATATATATATATATATATATACACACACACACACACACACACATATATATATATATATACACACACACACACACACACACACACACACACACATATATATATATATATATATATATATATATATATATATATATATACACACACACACACACACACATATATATATATATTATACACACACACACACACACACACATATATATATATACACACACACTTATACATATACATATATATATATACACATATACACACACACACACATATATATATATATATATATATATATATATATATATATATATACACATATACACACACACACACACATTAATATATATATATGGGTGTGTGTGTGTGTATGTGTGTATATATATGTGTGTTTGTATAATATATATATACACATACACACACATATATCACACACATTATATATATATATATATATATATATATATATATATATATATATTTACACACACGTATATATATATATATCACACACATTATATATATATTTATACACACACACACACGTGTATATATATATATATTACACACATTATATATTTACACACACACACACAACACTTGGATGGATGTTTTAACTTAGTTAAAAACAATACAAGGAAATCTTTAGACTTGAATTTGTGAAATGCATTATGTTTCTTTTATTTCAGTTTATTTAAGCAAAGAACAGCAAATTATGTAAAAAAAAAATAAAAAAATACAAATATCAAGTTTAGACCCTTGAGAGTACATTTATCAAAGACCATAAGTTATAGCTGGCAGAGGTGTTAATTAGATGGATTTCGAGTGACTGATGCGCATACAGCTGGGTGACGCCGATGAGGCGCTTACATGACTGCACAGCTAGCGTCCTGATTATGCCCCTGAAAGACAGTGAGAAATATTAACACTGATTTATTCACGAACACACACTCGTGTCATGATAATGTGTGATCTGATTAAAATAGGCAGGTTCAGCTTTGAATGCGCATGCTTTTGTAGCACAAACATTTACAATAAAGCTGCAACAAGCAAGACAATGTTAAAGAATTACACACAGGGTTCAAAATGCACAAAATGAGCATAAAAAAAATCATCTTTGGCAGATAAAAAAAAATAAAAAAAATAAAAATCAAATTGAAATTAAATCGTAAAAATGAGTCCGATCCTTGACAGAAGTGCTACAGTACTAGAAACAATGAAAAGCCAAAGTTCTTTGCAAAAGCAGGGCACAAACTCCAGTGCAGCTGATGACATCACCACTGTAGCATTAGAATCTCACTTACAGATGTTTCTGAATAGAGTCCGATCAGGATAGCAAGCAACATTTCTTTTTTCTTCTTTTGGGCTTTCAAAGAGGTGAAGAAATGATATAAATACAGATGCTTATCTTTCATGGTATTGAAAATGGCACCTCCCTTTGGTATTCGTGGTCATTTTTGACCGGAAGGGTCAGATGTGTAACCCTTTTTTATGATGATAATGATATCATTTCTTTTCCCCTGAAGAACAATACAATTATGCATTTCTTTTGGGATTTTATGCTATTTTGATCTTATTTACATGTACATTTCTACATTTTACCAATTAATTTGCATATACAAATAAGCTCATATTTGGGAAAAAAATAAGAAATTCAGAACCTACTTTTCTATAAGTTGAAACATGAAATAAATATGAGAATGTGATATAAATTGGAGGCAGATTGCTGCCATCTGATGAACAAAATATAAATAACATGACCTGAAAAACATGTCATGCCAGTAACAGCCAGTAGATGACTGTAGACACATACTGTGTAGTCTGATGACTTGTTGAAACCTAGTTTTATATTTTATCATGAGATATACATTTGTATATAGATATATCAAATCATTATCAAACTATTATTTGTCAAAGTTTAGCATTTTAAAATTGTTTTTGCAGTTTATGTCATTATGCTTGCGATCAAACCTGACCATGGTGTTACAAGAGAAGACACAGAATAAGCATTTTACAACCATTAATTTATTTCAGAAATAAACATTTTACTCAAATAAATGTGTAATAGTGTCAAGAAAACAAACATCAAGAAACAGAAATGAACTGCAAAATTCTGAAAATTCAATTAGTGTATAAAACAGAAGAATCAGAGAAAACATGTTGCAATTTCAAACTTTCTATAGTACAAATGTATTTTGCAAACATGTGTGTGTGTGTGTGTGTGTGTGTGTGTGTGTGCGCATATGTTGTCAGATTGCTGTCATCAGCTGGAAAACAACAGATGACTTGTAATGCCAACAATGACCAAAAGATGTCTGTAGAGCTCCACTTATTGATGCCCTGGTTCTCTGTGCCAGTGTGTTCTTGTCTCACCCCTTCATTTCTGAGTGTGTTTGTGTGTGAGTGGATGTGTATGTTTTGCACTGAGGATGTTTTAGAGTCTCACCCTGTAATTTCTGTGTTTTTTTCTGCACTGTGGCTGATTTATTGATTGTATTTGACAGATTAAAAAAACTGCTGTTTTTTGGTCTTTCCCATTCATTTTCAATGGTCGGTCAATTTTGACTGTGAATACTAAAAGGTGTCACTTTTTGGGTTTTTTTACGAGCACTTAAGACTTATCGAATCAAGCCCAATTTAAAAATTTGTTTTTATTTTATATCCAGATGGAGGAAAAGTCATCAAGTCTTGTACTGCTCAGATAAAGGAAACCATTTCTATTACATGAGGAAAATGTATTTAGGTAAAAAATGACTGAATACCATGGGGGGGGGGGGGTTAAGACACTTATTGGTTTTGAAGAACACACAATGGTGATAATAAAAATACATAAATCGATAGGATTGCTATCTGATTGGGAAAAGCATATGCCATTTACACTTGGCCATAAAAATGTGCCTCTGCACACTGCATATAAAATCTTCTATTGTATGACTTCCAAAGACTTATAATACAGTGCACGAGTCATATAGGCTACGAGTGCAGCTACATTTGAGAAGAAACGTCAATGTAGTAATACTAAGGGGGTGTTGTTACCTGTCGTCGTGGGTGAATACCGGGGGTCATGATACTCTCATCAAACTCAGAGTCTTCTTCAGCTGTTTCCTGAACACACACCAGACAGCACTCTGCAATTTCCTACACAAAACACACAAACATATCACATACACAGTATATTAAATGGTACAAACTGAGACATGCTACATTATCTAATCAAGACGTGTTAATTTTCACTCTAATTTCAAATGTCTTAAATAGCCATTTCACTTTGAAAAGAGAGAAACCCCCCCAGCACCATTAAATGCAAGACTCCCGCAATGAAATCACAAGATGTTTTTGAAAAGGAATGTTCCAGGTTCAATACAACGATGACGTTTTAGTGCCACATTAAAATAAAAATATACGATTTTGAGAATACAGTTGAGACATTAAAAGAATAAGTTCTTTCTATTTTGAGAATAAGTCAATATTAAGTGAATAAAGTAGCATTAAACAAAAATTGATTAAAAGACATAATATTGTATGATTGTCAGGGGGGGAAAAAACGTGATCATTATAAGAAGAAGAGACCACTGAGGCAGCAGCTTTATCAATGCAAGAAATGAATGTGGAGGATTTAGTTAAATCATACTTCAGGATAGGATTTGCCAAAGAAAGTTGCGTTATCATTAATATCGGGACACTGCAGACGTTATGTAGGAAAATACATTTATTCAGGAGAAAGAATGTGACAGACCACGGTAAAGATATTTTTGTTTGAAATATAGACCTCTTCGGACTATAAATCGATTAAAATCTACATTTCTAACCACAGCCTCTGTTTCCCATTTACATTTAGTCATTTAGCAGACGCTTTTATCCAAAGCGACTTACAAATGAGACACATAGCAAGCAACTTGACATACAACAGGCCAGCCAACAAAGCACTGCAGTAGTCCAGTCTTGAAATGACCAGAGCTTGGACCAGGAGCTGTGTAGCAGATTCAGACAGAAAAGGTCTGATTGTGCTGATGTTGTAAAGCGCAAATCTGCAAGACCTGGCGGTTGATGAGATGTGTGCACTGAAATTAAGCTGGTCATCTACCACCACTCCCAGGTTCCGGGCTGTTCTAGTTGGTGTTAGTGTAGTTGAACCAAGTGATACCAGACAGAAATACAGGAAATTGCCTTTTTATGCAATATGAATTGGCAAACAGTGGATTTCTAAAGGTATATTGATGGTTACATATGCGTCTACTGTATATAGGCTCCACTTTGCGGTTGTCTACTATAATATCTTTCCTTACAACTTTAATCTCACTATGATACAACTTTATTACATAATATTATGAATTTAATATAATGCTACAGCTTTATTCTAGTACATTTACATTGATGCATTTGGCAGACACTTTTATCCAAAGTGCCCTTATTACAGGGACAATCACCCTGGAGTTAAGTGCCTTGCTCAAGGACACAATGGTGGTGGCTGTGGGGATCGAACCAACAACCTTCTGATTACCAGTTCAGTGCTTTAATCCACTATGCCACCACCACTCCAGTAATATTACAACTTTAGTCTCGACTTTATCCTTGTAATGTTATGACTTCAAATATACACCGATCAGCCACAACATTAAAACCACCTGCCTAATATTGTGTAGGTCCCCCTCGTGCCGCCAAAACATCGCCAACCCGCATGCTATTCCGAGATGATATTCTTCTTACCACAATCGTACAGAGCGGTTATCTGGTTTGAGTATTTCGGTAACTGCTGATCTCCTGGGATTTTCACACACAACAGTCTCTAGAATTTACTCAGAATGGTGCCAAAAACAAAAAACATCCAGTGAGCGGCAGTTCTGGGGATGGAAACGCCTTGTTGATGAGAGAGGTCAACAGAGAATGGCCAGAATGGTGGTTTTAATGTTGTGGCTGATCGATAATACTAGGGCTTTATTCTAGAAATATTACAACTTTAAAGTTTCGACTTTATTCCTGAATTTTTAATTTTTTTTTAGGTGGCACTAAAATGCTGTTATGCAATACAAGTTAAACTCAATCGACAGGATTTGTGACAAATAAAATTGACTTAATTTCAATGATTTAAGTTCCTTTATGTTTCCAGCACTCCCATGAACCGTGCTTTGAGGATCATAGCTCAACCATGAGCTCAGGTCAAGTGTCTGATCTCGCATCTCACCTCGTTCTGAGTGTTCAGCAGACACACTCGGTCTTCACCAAACGGGCCCCATGTCTCATGGCTCCTCATTACCAATTCACCTGTCAGAGTTCTGTTGCACTCCCGCACCTGTGGCCCAAATCTGATGACACACAACACAACCACCCTTTACACTGGCTATACGGCCAAACCTTCACATTCTGAATTGTGATCTTTACCGTCAGCGTTTGTCCAGCAGCCAGCACACAAGGGGAGGGGATCTTGAAGACTATATCAGGGGCCTCTTGATGACTCTTTCGCAACACCCACCCCCCTATTGGCTGATCCTTAAATTAAAGTTTATTGCAGTATATTACAGGTAGGACTGGTTGATATGGCCGTGTATGTGTATATATTACTCAATGGTAGAATTATGTCTACCGACAGAGGTTTAACTATACCATTTATAATGCGGTATAAAGTTTTTAATTTTTAAAAACACCAAATACAGGTAAAATTATTTTAAAGAAATGCGTTCGAAAGCCAACTAGACTGAGTTACCATATGTCTGTGAAAGGTCATACCTTGTCAGATTTATTCAGGAGTTTGATGTACTTCCCTTCTATGTCGATCTCTTCAATGGACACACTTCCACGAGTGAAGGAACGTTGGGAGTACCTGCTGCTGGGCGAGAGACCGGAACTCGAGCCTTCGCGTTTGCGTTTCTTTCTCCCGGGTTGTGCGCGAGTGCGAGAGATGGTTGACTGCTGGAACGGACTGGGTGAAAGATTCAGTCTGGGGGGAGGGGGTAAAATTATCCACAGAGGAGAAGATTCATGTTATTCTAGTATCTGAAACTAAACTGCACTTTCTATGAATAGAGCTCACTTTAGTGTCCAATTACCCTTTTTCAAACTGGCACAAATCCCATGTTTTTTGTTGTGAGAACTATTAGATGTTATGCTAAAGGCCCCGGCACACTCGCAGCGAAGTGCTTCTTTGCTCAGAGCCAAAAATACATTTGAAACAGCTGAGCACTTCATGGGTAGAATTCACACTAGATCAGTAAAAGAAGCTGTTTTATCCACTCAATGATGATTTAAAGTAAAATATATGCAATAGATAATATGTAATTTGTTATGTTTACATTCTGCATTAATGGCGCTAATGCGCTAACATGCCATACGTGGCCACAATATGCACCGGTAACTCTGTTATTGTGATTTATGATGACACTGATACTACTGCAAAGACCAGTGTATAAAAGAGTGTTAATGGGCAGAATAAAGACAACAGAATGATGGTAGGCTTATCTTACTATGGGCAGATGTGAGAATGGCTTTCACTGCAGGTGGCACATGAGTGAATGGGCACTTGAGAGTATTTGGGTAGATTTGATTGCTTTTGTAGACTAATAAAAAAACATGACATGGTCTTGGAAAATGTGTCTATGTGAACAACTGTACAGATGCAGGTAATTTTGCACCAGCTTGCTAATAACTGCAGGACAGCGTACTCGTGTTGACTGATCTTTACTTACTGAACAGGAATTAGCTGTTGGCCTAAAAGTAGGTGGAGCTCCAGGTCACACCAACTAATGATGTGGACCAATGGCAGTAAGAAGGTGTTTAGCAGTCTGTACGAAGTTTTCCTGAAAGTTAGCACTGGCAAGCTGTTACGAACCACCAAAACAAATGCAAAAAACAACTTCATTTTGGCCAGATTATTTTCTAAATGACGTCACACAGGTTCGTTCTTCGATTTCTTATCAAAGTATGCCGAGGCCTTAAATGTGCAAATCTGTTATGCATTCTGGTGTGTGTTTTTTTTTTTTTTTTACATTATTACATTTTGACATCTATTTAATGTTTATTGACAAAAAATGTAATCACGGCAAAAATTGCAAACCTCAAAATTAAATGCATCTTATTATTTGGTTTGACTTTCCGAGTTTGAGTTTCAGGCCCTATTTTGTACCCTATTTGTGGAAATTACCAAATAATAAATTCGATTTTTATAGACTAAGAAGGTTAAACGTGCTTTATACAGAAAAAAATCCCAAACTTTAATAACACTGCTACTGTCTACTGACCGAAGAATTTCGAAACATTAGACAACAGCCTGAACGAAAATGCCACCAGTTCCCTCACCTCTTCTCTTCACCCTCCAGCATCTTACGATAAGCGTTTATCTCCATATCCAGCATGAGCTTCACATCCAGAAGATTCTGGTACTCCTCCAGCTGCTCCTGCATCTGCTGTCTCATTTCTGACATCTCCTGATCCTTCTGAGAGAGTCTGTGTTGATTAAGCTGTCTCTCGCGGTCCAGAATCTGCTCCAGCTCCTGAACACGCACCTCCAACACCGAGTTCTGATCCACAAAAACTTGAACAGTCAAACTTCAAAAGTGTTTAAGGTCATAAAGGAGGATGGAAAAGGTCCAAAAGGTTGTGCTACACCTCTTGAGGATATGTAAAGATTGTTCCACATTACTCGCTGCAGAAAACCAAGCAATAATGACTTTGTCTCTAGTTCCGGTTCCGTTAACAATTCTTTCAGTACTTTTGAGGAAGAATTATCTAAAAATAAGAATGCAATTCTTATTTGACTTATTGCCCTCAACAGTCTATCAAATGATGGCATTGTTTCATCTGTTCTGTTAAAAATATTTAGCAAATTGTGCTTTTACACAAACATTTTAATTAAGATATCTTAATTCATAATTTTTGTTTTACAACAAAACTCATAAAAGTGTATATTTATCTAATGATATAGTATGCTCCCTTGCTCCCTGTTGAGTGAATGACTTAACCTCCAGTGTGCTGTCTGTCTCAGAACAGTGTTAAATGCACCTTATTTTCATCCTAACTCCATACAAAGCCTCAATGCAACATTTTCCAGTTTTTGGATGCATCCACTGATACTCAATGTGATAATGCGCAGTGAATATAGGACATTTTAATGGAAATGAGCCTATAGTCCACGTACGTGGTCATTATGTTTAACAGCGTGCCATTTTGTGATATATCGATGAAATTTATAAAATGGCATATCGGATGAAACTACAGACTTTAATCTTTTGACTCAAACAGGTTTTATTGTAAAAACGTAATGTGGTTTCTTACCAAATGTAGTTTTGTTGCTGTTTCTCCCAAAGACAAACTCAGCTAAAATCAGCGCCATGTTGTTTTGTCACATGACTCGGTACATCAAAAGTTTAACCCTTTAATGACAGTCTAGAGTCTCTTGAACTGAGATCAGTCAGTTTATATGAAAGGAAATTATGCAATTATGCATTTTAGCGAAACCAAAGAATTAATGTCCACGTTTGTGGACGCGGGGTCACAGGAGGTTTAAGAATCAAAAACCCAAGAATCAGTCATAGCAGTTAGTGAATTAATATGATCCACTTACTGGATTCGAAGTGAATCAAGAATTGTTACTGTGATATTTTCAAAAATGTCTTCATCAAAAGTACTAAAAGAATCATTGTGAAATCATTAAGAAACTGAAATCATTAAGAAGCACTGGAACCATAAATCATTCAATTCCTTAGGATTCCCATCCCCAATCTCTAAATCTTTCAGAAAGGTAAACTTATATTAGGCCGTGAAGTCAACTACAACAGCTTCCAGATAACTACCCGTTTCTGTAGGTTGTTGATTTGCACCGACTGAGATTCCAGACGGAGTTTGGTGCCTGCAAGCTCTTCTCTCGTTGAGGACGCGAAATCGCTGTTCTTCACCGCCGCTTGCTTTGCATTCTCCAACTGCAAGAGTTAAACGGCACCCGTTACTGTAAACGCAAATGAGAAACCGGTAAACAGTTTGGTAACTGAGATGGCAAGCACTTATGGAGGTACCATGAAAGAAATCCCTTTGCGATTCCTGGCTTTCCAGGATGCTTCCTCGTCGTGCCTCTCCAGCACCTCTCGCTCAAAGCCCTGAACTACACCTCTCCTGTACCTCTGCTCTGAGGAACTGTAGACTATCTTACTCTGAGAGAGTTACATATAGTGACAGATGAAGAAATGTACATGCAGATCTAGTGCCTATTGAGGGATAATGAACTGCATACGGTACACTATGATTTTATTTTCACCTGCCGCTATGTCTTGTGCACGGTCAAGCAATCTAATCTTTCAAAGGCTATACTACATTGACCATGAGCCCGTACAGATGCATCTGAAGCATGCACATTATAACTGCTTTGTCATACTTTTTAGTGCAGTCGATGCGCACATGTCCGCGTGGACCCTGCCTATTGTGAAATATATTGACAAATACTCCATGCAAGTACATGAATGCAAAAGTTTTGTACGTTGTTGCATTCATTGGCTTTGCATTATGAATTGTTTTGGTAACAATGCATTGAAGCCTGGCTTTGCCTCAAGAGGCGCTCAAGCGGGCATTCGCACAAACTGTTAACTGAGCAGCAGTTTGAAAAGAACCTTGCAGCGCAAGCTAAAGTTAGATCAGCTGTCGACGTGTTTGTAGCTAGCTACCCGAATAAATATGGCACAGACATTTGAAGGTAACTCTGTCGCCCCCTTGAGTACTGAGGTTTGTAACCGCCACAGTATGCAACAATGCACATGTAGTAAGTTCAATGGGATAGCGAACACTACTTTCCTTGTAGTGAGCAGTATGCCGTTCTGTGGGATGAATTCTAACTTCTTTCCGAAATGTCTCAACTAAAATTGCAATCACACTGAATGACGCAAGGCCAAGAACAAAAATGCCACGGGTTCTTGTAGCTGTAAAGTGGTTCACATATGATGTGTGTATTTTGACCGACTGTTCTACCTTAGCAACGAAGGTCTTCTCCAGCTCTTCTTTGTACTGATGGATTTGAACTTCCTGTTCCTGTCGGAGTTGCTTCATGGCTTCAGCCAGTTTACCCTCAAACTCCTTCTGCCTGCCGCTGTCCAGCTCCATTAGTCTGCTCTCATGACGGCTCCGCATCTCAAGCGCCTCCTGCATACAGGAGCGCAAACACAAACGTGCGGAGAAATAAGAATACAAAGATAGTGATCGGACTTCAATCGGTCTACATCACTAAACTTTTACTCAATGTCACCATTTTTGCCACATTCAAGGCATGGTTACATTTACCGCTGCACGGCGAAATGCAAAGGTGGCATGGACAGATGTTGAGTGCCTGTGATACCAGCAAAAAACCAATTGCATGTTGGTCAATGCGGCAAATTCGCCTGTCAAAGTTCACCAAACTTAAACTTCATGCAAAATCCGCAAGGGGAATTCTTCGCCACCGGAAGTCCATCGTGAAAAATTCACAACCGGGCAGATTCCCATTGAGATGACTGTATTTCGCTGTGCAAAGGTAAATGTGACCATGCCTTTAGCTTTATTCTTTAGTAATCTTTCTCAATTACTTGTTCAATTAATATTACCTCTTCCCTGCATTCCTTTTTGTTTTATTTTGTTCATGACCACTTTCAGTTTACTACGTATTGTTAGTTAAACTGTATCCATTTATTTTGCACTACTGACATGCCATTTGCTGAGATGACTTGTTTATTTGCACTACTGCCATTTTACATTGCTTAATTCATTGGGTCCAGCTCTGTTAAGTGAAAATGGTCCAGACTGCCCTGCAAAGGCAAATCACAGTAAGTACACATTGTTAATGCTGAGTTATGACCAGAGTCGGGTCTCTTAGGCTACTATCTGTCCTGTGACAGACAGATTTGGCTCAACTATTCTCAGATTAAACTTAAACTCCACATTAAATATTTGGCTGGACAATCAAAAAACGTAAGCCGTTTTTCTCAGTATCTGTGCTGAAGTTAATGCACTGGCTTTCTAAGGCAGCATAGTCATTATGTAACACAGAAAAGTCTAAAAAACGAAATACCTAATGAGTTTGATTATTGATAGTAGCCAAACATTCAGGTTTGATAACACAACAAAAACTGGCCTATTATCCCAGACAAATTCTGGACCTGTTCACTTAGATGTTTCTGGAAATCCAACTGCTCCTTTAGTGTTTGAAATTGATTTTCGGCATCCACTCGACGAAGCATCTCAGAGTGCAGTTGGGTATTGCCGCTCTGCAGGGCGGACTCCAGCTGTAAGGCAGAAGAATAGATCACACTCGTCTTAGTGTTGGAAATATCCACACATGGTAACAACAACAACTCAACAGATACTGTACAAATACTTTAGACTGTATCGTGGAATGGAGAGCATTAGATACATTTCACACACCTCCAAATTTTTAGTCAGGCTGCTCACATGCTCAATTAGTTTTCGGTTAGATTTTAATATGTGTTTAGACTCACGTTAGCCACTTGTGTCCTTAGGTCGGAAATGTCATTCTCCAGTCTGCGGTTGGTGGACAGTACATTTGCATAATCTGCTTCTTTAGAGTTCAGGGTGGCTTCAAGATTTCGCCAGTGTCCAACAGCTGTGTTCAGTTCACACTCTTTCTTACTATTCCTGAGAGACATAATAATAAACATGAGAAAAAAAACAGACGAAAGACTTCAGAACTTTAGATGTGATAATTAAATGCGGTTAAGTTGTGTCAGACAAAAACAATTAAAGTGAACAAGAGATACAATCCCTGATAGCACACGTATATCACCCAGACGTCTATTTGAGGCGTGTTTACATCTGGAAGATGGATTTTTTGACATTGTTTGCTCATCTGCAATACACCTATAAGACATACACTATATTGCCAAAAGTATTCGCTCATCTGCCTTTAGACGCATATGAACTTAAGTGACATCCCATTCTTAATCCATAGGGTTTAATATGACGTCGGCCCACCTTTTGCAGCTATAACAGCTTCAACTCTTCTGGGAAGGCTTTCCACAAGGTTTAGGAGTGTGTTTATGGGAATTTTTGACCATTCTTCCAGAAGCGCATTTGTGAGATCAGACACTGATGTTGGACGAGAAGGCCTGGCTCGCAGTCTTCGCTCTAATTCATCCCAAAGGTGCTCTATCGGGTTGAGGTCAGGACTCTGTGCAGGCCAGTCAAGTTCTTCCACACCAAACTCGCTCAACCGTGTCTTTATGGACCTTGCTTTGTGCACTGGTGCGCAGTCATGTTGGAACAGGAAGGGGCCATCCTCAAACTGTTCCCACAACGTTGGGAGCATGGAATTGTCCAAAATCTCTTGGTATGCTGAAGCATTCAGAGTTCCTTTCACTGGAACTAAGGGGCCAAGCCCAGCTCCTGAAAAACAACCCCACACCATAATCCCCCCTCCACCAAACTTCACAGTTGGCACAATGCAGTCAGACAAGTACCGTTCTCCTGGCAACCGCCAAACCCAGACTCGTCCATCAGATTGCCAGATGAAGAAGCGTGATTCGTCACTCCAGAGAACGCGTCTCCACTGCTCTAGAGTCCAGTGGCGGCGTGCTTTACACCACTGCATCCGACGCTTTGCATTGCACTTGGTGATGTATGGCTTGGATGCAGCTGCTCGGCCATGGAAACCCATTCCATGAAGCTTTCTATGTACTGTTCTTGAGCTAATCTGAAGGCCACATGAACTTTGGAGGTCTGTAGCGATTGACTCTGCAGAAAGTTGGTGACCTCTGCGCACTAATCGCCTCAGCATCCGCTGACCCCGCTCTGTCATTTTACGTGGCCTACCACTTCGTGGCTGAGTTGCTGTCATTCCCAATCACTTCCACTTTGTTATAATACCACTGACAGCTGACTGTGGAATATTTAGTAGCGAGGAAATTTCACGACTGGACTTGTTGCACAGGTGGCATCCTATCATAGTACCACGCTGGAATTCACTGAGCTCCTGAGAGCGGCCCATTCTTTCACAAATGTTTGTAGAAGCAGTCTGCATGCCTAGGTGCTTCATTTTATACACCTGTGGCCATGGAAGTGATTGGAACACCTGAATTCAATTATTTGGATGGGTGAGCGAATACTTTTGGCAATATAGTGCATGTCAATAGTTATGTCTCGGATGTCAATAAGACATTCAGCAGATGTATTCGAGACGTTTATGATTTAGAATGTTTGTAAATCTGATCTTTTTTTTTTTCTTTTCCATTTTCTCCCAATTTGGAATGCCCATTTCCCACTACTTAGTAGGTCCTCGTGGTGGCGCGGTTACTGACATCAATCTGGGTGGCGGAGAAAAAAGTCTGTTGCCTCCGCTTCGGAGACCATCAATCCGCGCATCTTATCATGACTCGTTGTGCATGACACTGCGGAGACTCACAGCATGTGGAGGCTCATGCTACTCTCGGCACTCCACGCACAACTTACCACACGCCCCATTGAGAGCGAAAACCACTAATCGCGACCACAAGGAAGTTACCCCATGTGACTCTACCCTCCCTAGCAACCGGCCCAATTTGGTTGCTTAGGAGACCTGGCTGGAGTCACTCAGCATGCCCTGGATATCGAACACGCGACTCAGCGTCAATACTCGCTGAGCTACCCAGGCCCCTGTAAATCTGATCTTTTTAAGATGTTTAGCAGATGCTAAATAGATTGTGATGCTTTCCAGATGAAAAGATCTAAAACGGACATCTTGGAGAAGTCCGTGTTCTGTCTAGGGTGGCAAAAATGCATGCAAGTATGTGTGCACTTAAGTCATCGCTATACTGAACCCAGATTGCACACGTACATCTCCGAGATGTCCATTTTAGATCTTTTCATCTGGAAATCATAATGTAATTAACATCTGCTAAACATCTTAAAATGATCAAATTTACAAATATTCTAAATCATTAACGTCTCAAAAGACATCTGCTTATTAGATTGTGATGCTTTTCAGATGAAAAGATCTAAAATGGACATCTCGGAGATGTACGTGCGCAATCTGGGAACCATTTTACATAATATTTACTCAAAATACAATTAAAAAATAATTGAAAACAGAAACATTTACTGACATAAGGGGAACTACCATGTCTAAGTAAGCAGTGTTATCAGGTGATGAGAATTAATCTCAAATTGGCCAGAAATATCGGTCCATCAATAATTAATTTGTTACTATAAGAGAAACATATGCTATATGCTAAAAAGTGACCATTTATTAGCAAATTTATTCAAAACCAACTGGTAATTCGGTAAAGTAGTCCAACTTCTACAAAAGTCCCCTCAGATCTCACAGATTTAGAAGGGGCACAATTTACATTTACCAGCCCCTCCAGGATTTTGCGATCGCAAATATGCTTGCAAATTCAACCAATCTCTGCATTATTTGCGGCAGCTCAAAATCTTTTATAATTTCCGCAAATTTTCCGCAAAAAACATAAATCTGAGGGAATCCCATAGCTTTCCTACATGTTTGTCAGTGGCAAAATACGTGTTTGAAGCCTGATGCAGTCGCAGCATAAGCAAATGCACAGCTGCTATTGTATCATCTCCATAGTAACAGTGTAGCATCTCCTCCACGTTGTGCGTTCACTATTAAAATCTTTCTAAACTTTCGCAGGACCGCAGATAGCACGCATATATCATTAATCTTCACCCTGCGTGCTACGAATGAGACACCAAAACCCACGTTTATACAAAGAATCCTTAACAGTCACTTAAAATCCCCATTAGTTGCGCAATAAATTGTGATTTGAATTTGAAGTGCTTAATACAGTAGGCTACGAATCTGAAAATAGCAATTATGCTTATATGCCTATAGTAAATGTTCATAAAACTTTTTTCCTAAAATAAAAAAGGTCACATATATACAACATACATTTCAAAATATGACAAAAATTGCCATTTTCATAACAATTTTCGAAACATTTGTGGAATTTAAATTTGTACATAAATGCTCAAATATATGAACTTTGTATATGTATATCAGATTTCAATATTAGACGATGTAATAATGGCAACAGGCCCAATTATAATTATTGAATCCTCATTTGTGTTTTTAGTTTACAGATTCAACTTAGGGTACGTTTACACGACAACGATGTACTAAAAAATGGAAACGTTTTTCCTTTGCGTTTTTGAAAAGTTTCGCATTTACACGTATCTACGAAAATGACTAAACACGTTGTATTATGCATGCCAGGCCAGTAGTTGGCGATGTCACTTTGTAAAGAAACACTACGTGCCTGCGCACATAAACATTCTTCCACAGAGCGGTGAATACAAACAATGAAGATGGCGAAAGCATCGAGCAATTTTGTCTGGACGGACGATGAGGATTCTTTATTACTACAAGTCTTGAGCAGCACAAACACAGTCCTGTAGTCCGCCATTGTAGTTTTGAATGTCTTGCGCGTTGTTTTGAAGTACTCGCGCGCATGCCTATAGACTGAACACGTAATATGCGTTCGCATGACATCATCGTTTTCACAAATTCGCATTTTTGTATGTTTACACGGAGACGATAACGGCATCATTTTCAAAAACTTGCACTTTGAAAGTGTTTGCGTTTTCAGGCCCCAAAATGCCGTTGTCGTGTAAACGAACAGCCAAAACGCATAAAAAGTTTTCAGTTTTTAGTTGAAAACGTTGTCGTGTAAACGGCCCTATAGAGAAGTTTTCTTGCATTGTCTGAGGCAGAACATTTCAATACAAAAATAATTAAGGGTCCTCCAACACCCATAGGTTTCAACTAAGGGGCCGTTTACACGACAACGTTTTCAACTAGGCGTTTTGGGGCCTGAAAACGCAAACTTTTGAAAATGGATTTCAAAGTGCAAGTTTTTGAAAACGATGCCGTTATCGTCTCCGTGTAAACATACAAAAACGCGAATTTGTGAAAACGATGACGTCATGCGCACGCGTATTACGTGTTCAGTCTATAGGCATGAACTTCGAGAAATTCGTCCTTACGTCCAGGGCTAACAGACCAACATGAAATCACCAGCTGGAGTCTTTAAAAAGGTGGCGCGCTTTATAGTCCAGGGTCACTTGTAGTAATAAAGCAACCTCATCGTCCGTCCAGACAAATCTGCTCGATGCTTTCGACATCTTCATTGTTTGTATTCACCGCTCTGTGGAAGAATGCTTATGTGCACAGGCGCGTACTGTTTCTTTACAAAGTGACATCGCCAACTACTGGCCTGGCATGCATAATACAGTGTGTTTAGTCATTTTCGTGGATCCGTGTGATTGGGGATCATTTTGACAATGTTGTTGTCGTCTGTACGCAACTTTGTCGTAAAACGCAAAGGAAAAACTTTTCCGTTTTTAGTACAACGTTGTCGTGTAAATGTACCCTAAATGTATGGTATTTTGTGTGTAATTCGCTTTTTTTTTTTTTTTTTTTTTTGCTTGCTAACTGCAGAGAAAGTTATTGTGCACTAAAATATTTACATGTAATTACATTTGCAATGTAATTAACACAATTACAGAAGTATATAATGATGATTTGCAAGTGTTCACTGCAAAACAACACACAAAAAAATACCGCAAATTGCATTGTAAAATTTGAGAAAAGCTGCAGCAAATTCAGTCATTTTGGGCCACAAAAATCAGGAAAAAGTGCTGTGAAATCTTGGTGGGACTTATTTACTTCTTATATTACTAAACATAACCGCGTCTAAGGGGGGATAGGGGCTTGTGCCCCTCCTGAAACTTTTAAGGCCAGCCCCCCAAAACAGAACACATAGTACCGCCCCTGTCATGACACTTCACCTGGCTGTCAACTTCTTATGTGTCTCTTGCAGTTGACTCAGTTCAATCTGTAGTCTGGCCCTCTCGCTCGCGACTGAATCCAGAGTTTTCCGCGCGTCCACCAGCTCCGTCTCATAGGCGCGCCGCACATTGGCCACCTCCCTGACCGCGGTCTCCTCCTTCTCCTGCAGGAGAACCTGCATGGACGACTTGTCATTCTCCAGCTGCCGGACCCGCTCGATGTAGTTGGCCAGGCGGTCGTTGAGGTGGCGCAGGTCCTCCTTCTCCTGCATGCGGCTGAGACGCGTCGGGCTGACGGTTGATGGAGACGCGCCGCTACGCCTGGACGAGCGCACAGTGGACGCGCGGCTTACCGTCGGGGTGGACAGGATCACGTCCATGACTTAACACAGAAACAGAGATGCGCACGGATGCTCTCAAATCAGAGGCACAAAAAACACGATTTTGTCGCTTTGCGCATGCGTCAGAGTGTAACTATAAGCGTGCGGAGACACATCCATTAAATCTACACGCTACCGGGCTGTGTAAAGTCCAAAAGACGTGATTTGAGAGAGGTTTGCTCTTGTTCCTTTCAGACTAGAGGAATAAACCCAATTTATTCTTCATTACTTTCAGCTGCGGCGTGATAGCAACGTCACAAGACCCACACACTGCCGGATTTAAAGGGCAAGATATATTTAGATACTACCCCAATATTTGGACAAAAGCATTTAAATATCCAGGGGGGACAGAATGTTTTGCACTGGACGTGACGTGTTTAAGAAAGATTTTTTTATATTTTTATTTTAAGTCCAGAATTAACTTTATGCTGCTTTAATAACCAATGTTGCACCAAATTAAAAGGGAGCACATGGAATTTATTAAATTAATTTTTACCAGAAAGTTTTAGATTTCTTACAGCTTACACTGTAAAAAGGCAAATTTTTATATTGTGAATCTGTTTCTACCTGATCTAACCTTAACCCTTGTGCGTCAATAAAAAAAATGTTACTCAGAGGTCCTAAGAGGACAAAAATATTAGAGGTGTCAAAAAACAGCTATTAATATTATTTTCCACTTTCAGTGAGATAATTTTTTAACTAACATCAGTCCTGATCATAACTTCCAAATATTCATTCATTTTCAGGATTTTTTAACCCTTTAAATGCCAGTTTTTTTGCGTAATGCCACTGTTGTTTTTACACACACACACACACACACACACACACACTTCTTAATACACACATACTACAAAACACACTTTGACATCCATACCAACGACACACACACACAATTTTAGCTGCATCATTTATTCAATTGTCCTGCAATGTATTATCTATAATACAGCAAACAGAAAATAGGGGAAAAGCATGTATTTGCTCCATAGGCTAAACATGAGAAAAATGGCGCCATCTGGCGGAAAATATAAAACATTGAAATTTTGAAGCCAGGGCTCTGGAATAAAAGCATAATATCATAGAATTCATGATTTTATGCTTTAATGGCACTGGGATCAAATACTGCAGTTTTAATGGGTTTCAATGGGGACATTTTTGTCCTGAAGGTCCTGAGTGTAACTATTTTGTGTACACAGAGTATTATAAATGTATTATAGGAACTGAGGTTGAAATATCAAAATTCCCCCAAAAATACACACCTTTGGCAAAATGTATGCCATTGGCATTAACACAATGATTGAAAAAACAAAAATGAAAAAGACAAAAATGTCCAGAAGGTTGCACAAGGGTTAATGATGTAACCAGGTGGATATAGTCATAATTTGTTTTTCATTTAAAAAGCAGTTAGATTAGATGTTACCACAGCAGATTTGTTTTTACCTAGCACAAGCTACCTGACAAAACATTTTTATATGCACTACATGAGAGTGGTAAAATCAGTCAAACGACAATACTGTCCTTCAAAGGCAAAACACAGAAACAACACATTTGAACTGGGTATATTTACACACTTTAGAAGAAAAAGTTAACCTAAAAATGTGCTTTATGTGGTAACATCTAAATGGTTTGATTGTTAAAAGTCAAAAATATTATTTAACATAACCAAAAAAAGCCAGCTTCAGAGGTTAGATCAAGTAGAAATAGCTTTTTAAGGTAACAGTTTCAGGTTACCACTTTTTAGTGATTTTTTGGACGGGTTTAGTTCAACTAAGATTCAGAGGAAACAAAGGGTGAAAATTTGATAACGAAGATTTGGCTGGAAATAAATCCAAAAAGTTTTAAGCCAGTTTCAGTGTTTGCATAGTTACTCCATTTCGCCTTTGTGGGGCAGAATTTGACAGCAAATTTCAAGAGAAAAACTAATTTTCCTGGCTGGATAACCCAGCATTAATACATCAATTATATGGCTTCTTCTCAGTCAAACTCTGATGTCAAAGGATCCCTACTAATATAATGTATATATCTAATGATCATTGATTGAAGACCCATTGTCCCTCGTACCTGCCGTCATCAAAGTGGGCAAATGAACTATGCTCTGGCACAGCTGTGTCACCCACTGTGATCCAGCGATGGATGAAAAGCGTGAATAAATTTGCATGTAGGCATGAGTTACGATTGCACGCGTAATTGAAAGAAAGCTTCTTCCGCTTTCCGATTCGAGCTATCATCCCATAATAATATCATAGATCATCATCAAAACATGAACAGATGCCAAATGACAACTTACATTGCTTGACCTCACAGTAAAAACATGAGTGGAAAGTATTTTGCCACATTGAGTTTGTGACCAATGACCAGTGGCTGCAGATATAGCCCGGATGACTGACATGGTTGCCATGGAAACGACGCTCATTCAGTGCATAGTTGAGCAGCTGTCTCGTCTCTTCAGATAGTGACCAGTAAATCTGAATGTTTACATTTACATATTTACACATTTGCTGTGTAATACAGACAACATAAACATATTTGTCCTGTGCAAAATTGCGGCAGACGAATTTAGGTTTTATTGAAAATGAGGGGGACACATCTCCCATGTCCCCCATGTATTCTACGCCCATGACCTCAATATTTTGACAAATGCATCTAAATCGGTTTATTATATAAAACCCTGTTTCAGCTACTCGACTAACACGACATTGAATTAGTTATGATATTTATTTTAGAATAATAGTCATTTGTGATAACTGGATATACTTAATTGTTTTGCTTTTTAATCACTTTGATTCAGACCGATTTGCAAACAAATCATTCGGTTTTGACCTATTAATTGACTCAAAAGAACCCATTGGCTAAAAAATCTGCAACAGAGCAGTATCTAGCCAATGAGATATTTTTAGTGTTGAGGTAAGCTAGAAAAATGTTTATTCGCTTTAGAAATAGAGCGCAACAGTGAACGCCCACTTTTTCGTCCGCCTGGGTTCCGGAAGTATTTTTATCATTAATTTCTTCCATAGACTTCCCCATTTAAAATCCTCCTTACAAAAAATAAACTTGCTGCAGATATGCAGCTTGTTATTTTCACATGCAAATGAGCTTTTGATTCAATGCAATTGTTTGCCAGAAGTTTGCAGCTCTTCGCCGGTAGTGGGGAACCTCCGGCAAACCTTTGGCAACAACGGACAATTTGCCGCAAGTTTCCATGTGAAAAGTTTCAGTGGCGAATTTGCAGCAAATTTGCTATGAACTCTCGTTTCTTTTTTGTAAAGGCTTCATGAAAGAGTTGAAGAGCAACGAAACAGCACAGAGGTAAATCATAACAATACAAACTTTGATTTAAAGCAAAAAAGTACTTGAAAATTAGACAAAAAAGACAAAGGTACAAGACTTAACGTCTTTAATAAGGGAGTGAACTACAATCCCACGAAGCATTGCGAATGACGTAACAGTATACAAACAATGGAAATAAATAAAATGACAAAATTTGTTTTAAGGTCATTGATTATAAGTATAGAAACAATAAATTTTGTTTATTGCAAAATATTCTGATAAATACAAATAAGTAGTTTGAGGGTGAAGGGAGAGTGACCTGACTGCATAATTCACAGTGCGTCATGGAAGTGGGCGGTCGCTGCTGGACTTGATTCACGGGCTTTGTTTGCCACGGTTCTCTGATTGTTGGATCTTTCTCTGCTGGCACATGGGAAGTGTAGTTCTTTACCAGATTGTGATGAGGAGGAGGGCTAATCAGCTGAGGAGAGGGATAAATGCAGCCGGATGTGGCAGTTTGGGAGAGAGAGAGAGAGAGCCACAAGCAGCTGCTGTGTGTATTTGTTTGTGTCTTTTTAAGCTTTCATTAAACGTTATTGTGATGGTTCGTCTGGTTCCCGCCTCCTCCATGCCCATTTTAAACCTTGCTATACAGATATTCTGCTATTAAACTAGAGTTGCTAGATAAGGACTACAAATACCACAAGCAAGTCAGAGAACGTGCCTGACGAAATGTTAAACCATAGTAGTTCTTATATAGCAATTTGTTAGCAATATCCTTTAAAAAAAACAAAAAAACATAGCAGCTTTAAAATTCATGTTTGGTGTATGACTGTGTGTAATTAATGTTGTAAAACAAAACTTCCAAGTATTTTTAAGTAATTTTTACTCATAAATCCAAAACTCCCATTATAAAAACCCATAGGAAAATCCAGAGGGCTCGAAAATAAGGGAGTTATGTAGTCCAAAATCCAGTTTTTGGACTACAAACTGAACCGCTCTATTGTCATAGCTGTGTCCCAAATGACACACTATACACTTACATTATACAGAACACTATGCATATTTCATATAGCATATGAAATTTCAAAGTGTAGTACTATCCCAAATGAAATACTATGGCTGTGTCTCGTTTGGAAGGCTGCATACGTCATCGAGGCTTCATAAAAGCGAGTAGGACACTTCGAATCCAGCCTTCGAATGCGACCTTCTTTCATGTGAATTCGGAAGATACATGAGGTGTATCCTTCGTGGACACTCACAACCCACAATTCTTTGCTTCAATGGAAATGTCTAAAAAAAAAATGACGCCAATTTGCCCGTAAATGTTGAAACGCAAGAAATGTTAATTCCCAAGTTTAAGTCCCTCAGTAGATGGGTGCAGAGTATATAATATGTATAAGTATATGAATATATAATTAAAATAAAGTATTAGACTAAAAGTACACCTGTAAGATCTATGTTAAGGAAAAATCAAACCTAAAAATGACCTTTAGTGAATGTTTTTTATAAGTTATTTTAAGGTTGTCACGCAAAAACCTCACTGCAACTTTTGGTTTAAAAACATTATAACCTAAAGTTAATGTTCCTAGTTTGTTAGGAATAGGCTCCCAAAAAGATAACTAAACAGGAACGCTATGCTAACGTTAGGGTAACGTTCTGTGTTTGCTGTGGATTTGGAACGTGCCCCATGAATTCTCCAGGACTGAAACTAACCATTTTAAAATTCCCTGATATTTCCAAGTTTTCCATGACCTTGGGAACCCTGTTATAATAATTTGTTTTTATATTATTCGCTGATTGATGTATCCAGTCATTTTTATTTGTTTAGCGCTTTTCACAACACACATCATTTCAAAGCTGCCTTACAGAAAATCATGCATTAACAGTAAAAGCTGTAATATAGATATTTCTTCGAGTCATAATAATGCGGTTTCATAAAAAAATAAGATGATTGTAAATTGCGCCATGTAGGTTTGGATTTTGTTTTCCCTTAATAATAACAACCTTCATTTAAAAACTGCATTTTGTGTTTACTTGTGTTATCTTTGACTAATATTTAAACTTGTTTGATGATCTGAAACATTTAAGTGCAACAAACATGCAAAAAAAATAAGAAATCAGGAAGGGGGCAAACACTTTTTCACACCACTGTATATAAGGAGAAAAGGAGAGGCCCTAAAACAGGTCCCTGTGGCACTCCATTTTTAACTTTAGTTTGATCTGACAATTCCTTGTTTACACAGACAAAGTATACATAATAGGACCTAAACCAAGCTAATACCGGTCCACAAATGCCAACATAATTCTCATAGATGTGTGCACTTTTATAATATAACAGAAGTCTGCATACCCAGAAAAGTCCACGTGTCTTATTCTGAAGTTATGTGAAATTGCATTAATTTTGGTTGGTACTGAAATGTGACATACTACATTATGGATTGTTGTAAAATGTGTTCAGGCTTGTATGCAAACTACATTTTGTCTCCAGGCTCAACAACTTCTTACACCACAGTGACTACATTGCTCTGTAAAATAAAGTCTGACCAGCACTTACGACTGTTTTGATATGAATAGTAAAACATTTGACTAATTTCTCCGCTGGTCACCCAGTATTTTTTTTGTACTCCTTTTATTTCTATTTACATGTACAGTCAGCACACTATACATCAAAGCACTTTGTTAGAGATTGCAAATAAATTACATCCAATTTAATAATACCTCAATATCCAATCTTGACATTTTTTGTGTGTGTGTGTGCGCGCAATTTACTCGTCCCTCCTTTTCTTAAAAAAAAAAAAAAAAAAAAATCTGGGTTACAGTGAGGCACTTACAATAGAAGTGAATGGGGCCAATCCATAAATGTTAAAATACTCACTGTTTCACAAGATGTAAACAACATGTGTGTTAACTAGAGCTGTCAGAAGTACACTGATCAGCTGTTTTGAGTATTTCTGTAACTGCTGATCTCCTGGGACTTTCACACAACAGTCACTAGACTTTACTCCGAATGGTGCCAAAAACTAAAAACATCCAGTGAGCGGCAGTTCTGTGGACGGAAATGCTTTGTCGATGAGAGAGGTCAACAGAGAATGGCCAGACTGGTTCGAACTGACGTCTACAGTAACTCAGATAACCACTCTGTACAACTGTCGTGAGAAGAATATCATCTCAGAATGCTGTTCTGAGATGCGGGTTGGTGCTGTTTTGGCGACACGAGGGGGACCTACACAATATTAGGCAGGTGATTTTAATGTTGTGGCTGATTGGTGTAACTCGTAATTAGCTCGTAATGCTATTTGATGTACAAAACAAGCCCAGATGGGACTTGTGATAGAAATAAAGTATTTTTTCACCTGTGTAAGGTGCATTTTAATTATCACAGAAGCACGTAAAATTTTAACACTCACCAAAACGCAGAATGAGCCGTTTTTGTTTGTAAGCACTCTTCATGTGGATTTCAAAGCAGGCGCTGGCATTTCTGCCCTGACGTGTATCGTGAACGCAGCTTCATGATTGCTGTAACAAAGCGGATAGCCACAGTCTACCTGCAGACTAATGTTGTACAGAATTGAGTTTAAGAGATTTAATGAGCATTGCAATGAATATACAACATATGGGGGAACTAGTCCTTTCAATTTGTCAAACTTCACTTAGACTATGGGAAATGTTTAATGTTACTTGAATTGGTGCTATTTTAGAGCAGTTCAGTCTTTGTACTGTGGAAGGCTTTGTTTGGAAAATGTTAAAGCATTATATTGTTACTATTGTTTTGTTTTCTTAAGATGGAAATAAAAGCATTTTGACAGGAAAAGAAGTATATATGGTTTCAAAAAATTTCAGCACTATCAAAATCTGCGATCAATCGTGATTAACTACAATTATGCGATTAATCATGATAAAACATTTAATCGACTGACAGCACTAGTGTTAACATGATTTTAGTGTGTGAAAATCACTAGCCATTTCTGTTTAGTTATATCCAATTTTACAACTTCGCTGTCATGACGACGTAACACTATAAAACTACAGTGAAAAAAAACAATTTAAACAACTTTGTAGTTCAAATACAGAATTCATGTATGTGATTTTATAAAATTATAAGCTTCACATTTCTACCTTTAAACACTTTAAAAATTTGCCCCATTCACTTCCATAGTAAGTCATTTTTATTTGTAAAATGCTTCACTATAACCTCAATTTTTTTCTTTTTTTCAAAGAAAAGGAGGGATGACAATAATTTTTTTGTGGTAATCAATATCATGCCACAAAGGCTACTGATTGAGCTTAACTTGTATTAAACCTGGAATATTAAAGCAATTGCCACTAGTCAGAATGGAAAACGTATCCGGTTACACATGTAACCTCGGTTCCCTGAGATGAAGGGAACGAGACATTGTGATAACTCTGGGGGGAATTCCTTCTCTGACAACCTAGTTGAAACCCTTGTACAATAACACCAATCCTCTGATTAGCAATGGTGTTTGAGTACCACCCCTTTAGACGCACAGTTGGCCTATTTAAGTGGGTGCTTAATCACCATTTCTTCAGAATTTTCTGACTGAGGGACAAGAGGGCATCACTTGTACCTCTAAACTCTTAAGTAGTAGTGCGGCCAGATTCGCAATGTCTTGTTCCCTTAACTTTAGGGAACTGAGGATAGATGTGTAACCGGAGACGTTCTCTTTCAATTTAGTTCACTCAACATTGCAATAACACTGTGGGGAACAGAGTCCCATCACGCCGCATTTTGTGACATCATACCCCCAAACATATATAAAGTTGTGCTCAAAAGTTTGCATACCCCTGGCAGAAATTGTGAAATTTTGGCATTGATTTTGAAAATATGACTGATCATGCAAAAAAACTGTCTTTTATTTAAGGATAGTGATCATATGAAGCCATTTATTATCACATAGTTGTTTGACTCCTTTTTAAATCATGATGATAACATAAATCACCCAAATGGCCCTGATCAAAAGTTTACATACTCTTGAATGTTTGGCCTTGTTACAGACACACAAGGTGACACACACAGGTTTAAATGGCAATTCAAGGTTAATTTCCCACACCTGTGGCTTTTTAAATTGCAATTAGTGTCTGTGTATAAATAGTCAATGAGTTTGTTAGCTCTCACGTGGATGCACTGAGCAGGCTAGATACTGAACCATGGGGAGCAGAAAAGAACTGTCAAAAGACCTGCGTAACAAGGTAATGGAACTTTATAAACATGGAAAAGGATATAAAAAGATATCCAAAGCCTTGAAAATGCCAGTCAGTACTGTTCAATCACTTAAGAAGTGGAAAATTCTGGGATCTCTTGATACCAAGCCAAGGTCAGGTAGACCAAGAAAGATTTCAGCCACAACTGCCAGAAGAATTGTTCGGGATACAAAGAAAAACTCACAGGTAACCTCAGGAGAAATACAGGCTGCTCTGAAAAAGACAGTGTGGTTGTTTCAAGGAGCACAATACGACGATTCTTGAACAAAATTGAGCTGCATGGTCAAGTTGCCAGAAAGAAGCCTTTACTGCGCCAATGCCACAAAAAAGCCCGGTTACAATATGCCCAACAACACCTTGACATGCCTCACAGCTTCTGGCACGTTGTAATTTGGAGTGACAAGACCAAAATAGAGCTTTATGGTCACAACCATAAGTGCTATGTTTGGAGAGGGGTCAACAAGGCCTATAGTGAAAAGAATACCATCCCCATTGTGAAGCATGGTGGTGGCTCACTGATGTTTTTGGGGGGGGGGCTCTAAAGGCACAGGGAATCTTGTGAAAATTGATGTCAAGATGAATGCAGCATGTTATCAGAAAATACCGGCAGACAATTTGCATTCTTCTGCACGAAAGCTGCGCATGGGATGCTCTTGGACTTTCCAGCACGACAATGACCCTAAGCACATGGCCTAGTTGACCCTCCAGTGGTTACAGCAGAAAAAGGTGAAGGTTCTAGAGTGGCCATCATTTTACATTTATGCATTTGGCAGATGCTTTTATCCAAAGCGACTTACAGTGCCCTTATTTCAGGGACAATCCCCCTGGAGCAACCTGGAGTTAAGTGCCTTGCTCAAGGACACAGTGGTGGTGGCTGTGGGGATTGAACCAACAACCTTTTGCTTACCAGTTCAGTGCTTTAGTCCACTACGCCACCAACACACCATCACAGTCTCCTGACCTTAATATCATCGAGCCACTCTGGGGAGATCTCAAACATGCAGTTCATGCAAGACGATGCATGACCTGTAGGCATTTTGTCAAGACGAATGGGCAGCTATACCACCTGCAAGAATTTGGGGCCTCAAAGACAACTATTACAAAAGACTGCACGCTGTCATTGATGCTAAAGAGGGCAATACACAGTATTAAGAACTAAGGGTATGCAGACTTTTGAACAGGGGTCATTTCATTTTTTTCTTTGTTGCCATGTTTTGTTTTATGATTGTGCCATTCTGTTATAACCTACAGTTGAATATGAATCCCATAAGAAATAAAAGAAATGTGTTTTGCCTGCTCACTCATGTTTTCTTTAAAAATGGTACATATATTACCAATTCTCCAAGGGTATGCAAACGTTTGAGCACAACTGTATACTTGAATTAGAATATGAATAAGAAGTCACAGGCCTAAAGGACAATGACTTATACACTTGAAGACATGTTTTATAAATAATTTATGAATAATCTCACGTGGCGAACCCCAGTTGGAGAGTTAAATAATCTGGAAATCTAAATGAACCGTATAGATACACACAGTATAATTTTAACCTTTTCACAACCGTGGTTGGAAAAGTAGGTTTTATTTCTTACTGGGAGTGCTTGTGACTTTAAAGGGGCAATTTAACAACAGCCTACATACAGGTGGCTGTGTCAAACATAATCGGTAGCCCACCCGTAATAAAGGGCTTGGGCTCCCCCACTGGTCCGAACTCCTGCAAGGACACACCATTTGTCCATGCCCATGAAGAGGCCATGCCTCTAGTTGAATGTGCTTTGACACCAATAGGGCAATTCAAGCCCTGTGATTCATAAGCGAAGGCGATCGCATCAACAATCAAGTGAGACAGCATCCTGCATAACAAAGAGCTGATCCTAAACTGGCAGGTGCACTCAACATGTGTGTGCAAGGCATAAGAAACGCATAGACTGCACTTCATCTGAATTAAATGGTGGGGGTAAGAAGGCATGTAAACAGACCACTTGAGCCCTGAAGGGCGTTGATAAAACCTTAGGCACTGTGACAAGGAGGAGGGTGGGGCCGGGCAGTGAGTCCACACGCCCAGCCCCCAATCGTGAGTGCCTTCAGCACCAGGTTTAAGTACCAAGTCAGCACGAAAGCAGGGAGTGGGGGGGTTCAAGCGCCTTGCTCCCCTAAGGAATTTATGACTATATCATGTCTGCCAGCCTCTGGGGCATGATATTCCGAGATAGTCGCTACATAAACCTTAAGCATTGACGGGGTAAGACCAGCATCCAGCCACTCTTGAGGGAATGTAAGGATCTCAGCTATGGAGCAATTCACGGGGTCTTCGCCACACAACCAGCAGAACTGTTTCCTTGTCCTCTCTGACTTTGCTGATGACAGAATATAGGCGTACTGGGAGAAACGCATACTTGCGTTTTGCAGGCCATTTGTGGGCCAAGGTGTCCACCCCCAGGGGGGCTTGGGACATGGAGTACCAGAGGGGACAGTGGGCATTCTCTGCAGAAGCGAATAGGTCAACTTCCGCTTTGCTGAATACTTCTCAAATTCTTAGAACCATCTGAGGATTAAGTCTTCATCCCCCCAGTAATGCTCCTTGGGGTGACAACAGATTGCAGTGATCGAATTCCACCCTGGTGATTTATTTACAGCACTAATGTCATATTGTCAGAACGAATCAGAACATGGTGATTCACTATGTTAGAATGAAAAGCCTTCTAGTCTAGTAAGACAGCTAGTAGCTCTATCCGATCAATACATTTCGTGAACGTACGGGGAAGGGAAGGACTTTGAATTGATACACAGTTCCCTCGAACGCGAATCTCAAAAACCGCCTGTGACATGGCGCAATTGGTACATGAAAGTACATGTCCTTCAGATCTATTGACGCAAACCAGTCCTGAGGACAGATGTGTGATAAGATCTGTGTCTGAGTTATAATTTTGAATGGGCGCTCCGCAAGCGTGCGATTCAAGCATCTCAGACCTAGAATGGGCCGAAGCCCTCCACCTTCGGAAAAAGAAAATAACAACCGCTGTGGGCGTCGCAGTTCGGAGCAGTCTCTATCACGCTCTCTGTGAACAGATTGGGGGGGGGGGGGTGTTCCGTCAGTGCAGGGGTCGGTCTGAAATGGTGGGTGCTTTTTTGGCAGCGCTGGAGCAGCGGGAGCGGGGTTCTTTGCCGGGCACTGACAGGAAGTAGAGCGGGCCGGGTGAGAGGAAGAGCAGTTTTTCTTTGGTAAAAAGTGCTTCATCGGTTGGAACTGCTTTTGTGCCGCGATGAAGCGCTCTGCAAAGCCTTCCATGGCGTTGCCAAAGAGACTGTCAGGTGACACAGGGGTGTTGAGGAGGGCGGCTTTCTCTGCAACATGCATCTCTGTGAGAGTCAGCCAAATATGCAGATCCAGAACCACAAGGCTGCTCATCGCTTTTCCGATGGCCTGAGCGGTAGCCTTTGTGGCTCGCAGTGCCAAATCTGTAGCAGTGCGAAGCTCTTTGAACAGCTTTGGATCTGTGCCTTGCTTATCCATTTGCTTGAGAAGTTTGGCCTGATAAACCTGGAGCACGACCATGCTGTGGAGTGCTGAACCAGGTCCCTCAGGACTTAAAACAGAAGAGGCGGGTGGGAGGGCACAGGAGGCTGGATCGTCCTTCAGAATGAGCGAGATCCTAGCATAACAATTGAAGATTCATGCCTTTGCAGTGAGGGCAGTCTGTCTCCATGAGAGCTGCTTCGGGGTGGGCACGGCCCAGGCAGCGAATACAGCACTCATCCTCGTCCGATGGCGGGATGTGCCGCTCGCATATGGAACACTTGCGGAATGACATTTTTAAGGAAGTGGGTAGGTCTACAGCTGAAGCGTCACGTTGTTCAATGGCGAGCGTCTGAAGTGAAGAACCCATTCACCGAGAGCATCTTTGACAGCGAGGCGGAGAAATCTTCACCGGAATACACAGGGGAGCGGGGAGTCTTCTCGCTGCAGGCGCTAGAAGCACAGGTGACAAGTCGTCCTGTGTGCGTCTTGCAGAGAAAGTCCCGTCAGCTGAAGGTGTATCTCGATGGCGAAGTAGAAAGGATTTCCAAGATGAAGATGATGTTTGCAGTCTTGAAAGAAGAAAATTCTGAAAAAATGGTGATTGAGCGCCTGCTTATATAGGCCTAAAGGGGCAGGGCTCGAACAACATTGCCAATCAGAGGATTGGTGTTACTGTACAAGGGTTTCAACTAGGTCGAAAGAATTCCCCTTAGTGTTATCGCAACGTCAAATCATTTTTATTTGTACAGCGCTTTTCACAACACACATAGTTTCAAAGCAGCTGAACAGAAAAACATGCTTTAACAGAAAATGAAACTGTAATATCTATAAAGTCTTAGTCATCATTGTGTAACTGTAAATTGTGTATAAAAATAAATATAGTTAAATAATTATTGTAATTATAACTCCAGTGAGCAAGCCGAAGGCGACTGTGGCAAGGAACACAAAACTCCATAAAATGTTGATTAATGGAGAAAAATAACCTTGGGAGAACCCAGGTTCACTGTGGGTGCCAGTTCCCCGCTGGCTAACATCATGAATATAATGCCAATATTAGTTATTTATGTGCAGTGCAAGTCATGGTTTAAAATGATTAAACTAAGTAAGTGTTAAGGGTCAGTGTTTAAAACAAAGATTTTGTATGAACTGTAAGATTAATGACTAATGTCTTTGAAGTCCATCCTGGATTAACTGCAGAAGTTCACATAGATGCATTGTCCTTGTTAGTTGGCTGATGAAGGGTTTTGTTGACAATTAATTGATAGTCTATGTATTCCATTTCAAGAGTGTAGTCCATCATTAGACAAAGGTGATGTTAAGTGAACTGAATCGAAAGGGAACTACGTACTACAGAAAACATGAATTGTGAAAATTAGACGTGATCTGAGACCTTTATATGGTTTATGCAGTGCATGTCATTGAAGAAACTGTAAGATCTCATGGGGCAAAAAAAAATCACCAACACATGGCTTCTGCAAAATTTCACATTTAGTAGGATCGTTTGGAACACAAGAACAACAATACAGAACAACATAAATTTTCATGACGTGAGTTGCACAATTTAATAATGCATGCATCTAGTCTAATGTTTAAAGGTGTTGCCATCTTGTGGTGGAGTCATCACAATAATTAGATACAACTAACCAGTATGGATTCTCTCATGTGCTTTTAGGGACTTTGGCCAAGTGAAGCTCAATTCACAGTGTGAGCACTTGTAAGGTTTCTCTCCAGTATGAATTCTCTTGTGTGTTTTCAGGTATTCTGACCGGGTGAAACTTTTTTCACAGTGTGAGCACTTGTAAGGTTTTTCTCCAGTATGGATTCTCTCGTGTGTTTTAAGGTTTCCTGACTGAGTGAAACTCTTTTTACAGTGTGAGCACTTGTAAGGCTTTTCTCCAGTATGGATTCTCTCATGTTCTTTCAGGTCTTGTGACCGAGTGAAACTCTTTTCACAGTGTGAACACTTGTAAGGTTTCTCCCCAGTATGGATTCTCTCATGTTCTTTCAGGTCTTGTGACCAAGTGAAACTCATTTCACAGTGTGAGCACTTGTAAGGTTTCTCCCCAGTATGAATTCTTAGATGCCGTTTCAAGTTGCTGGCTGCAGTAAAGGTATTTCCGCATTCAAAGCACATATGAGTGCTCACACCGGTATGAATTTTCTGGTGCTCCTTAAAATAGGACAGGCGTGTAAAACTCTTTCCACACAAAGAACACTTATAAGGCTTCTCATTTGTGTGAGTTTTCAGATGTTGTTTTAGGTCTGAATTCAAAACGAATGTTTTTCCACACTTATCACATTCAAATGCTGTTTCTCCAGAGTGACAGCGGAGATGATTCTTGAGATTTACCGGATCTGCGAAACTCTTTCCACAGTGACGGCACTTGAAAACTTTCTCTCCTGTGTGAACTCTTGTGTGCAAATTAAGAAGTTCTTTACGTGTGAAACCTCTTCCACACTGATGGCACGAGTAAGGCTTTTCTCGAGTATGAACTCTCATGTGTATATTAAGCTGGCTTTTATATGTGAAACTCTTTCCACATTGTGAGCAGGTGAAAGTATTTTTGGCTGCTCTTCTTTGATGCTTTATTGGTGATAAATTCTTCTTAGTCTTTGAGCCACTCAAAGTTTCTTCTCCAGTTATTAAATCATGATTTTTCTGATACTGAAGTTTGTCCTCCACTTCATTCAGTTCTTGACTTTTTTCTTCTACTTCCATCAGCTCTAAAATGAACACAATAAATTGACAAAAATCAATTTAAGAGGGACAAATGTGGAACATCAAATTGAAGCCTAATTTAATGGCAGAACAAAAACATTCAGTATTTGTGATTTTTTGTGTTTGGGCTACTGTGGGTATACTGCATGAAAATTAAGTGGCACAAAACGCAGTTTGCCATTTTTCTAAGAATTTGATAGTTGCGCTGACATTTCAATACCACGTCTTAACTCAGCGCTAAGTCCAAATTCAGTTCCTGCATTTGCAGGAAATTCCACCAGCAGGTGGTAATAAAGTTCATGTTGAAACTCTTAAAAAATAGTGGATTTATTTTGTGGGTATTTACAATTGTATTTATTATCTAATTTATATATATATATATATATATATATATATATATATATATACACACATATATAATTATTTTTTTTTGTGATTTTGAAGTCACTGCAAAAGGGGCCCATGGAAGGAGTTGGACAGAGTAAAAATGTTTTTGACCACTTTGTTATTTTGATCATATTTTAATTTTGTTTGAAGTATAATTTAAATTAAGAAATATTTTTTCAATACATTCATTTAATTTTTAAAAATCAATGTCGACTGGTAGAAGTGAAGTGTGTGCAGATACAATCACTGTTAATACTTGTCATGATTTGTGTGTCAGCAGATGAAAATGATTAATAATACTTACATTCTCTGTAATTTAACGGAGCCAACATCCATATCCTGAACCACATTTTCCATGCATATATACAGAACGTGCCCCATTTAACAAGGACGCACAAAATAATGTAAATCCATATTTGTATTCTATCAATGCATTTCATACAATTTACACCACCAACTTCTTATGAATGTGCTGTCTTTAGTTATATCTCTGGTGCTTGACAGGGAATGGACTGTATAATAGGACGGAGACGGTGCCTGAGAAGAACCTCCATTGACCCGATTAGCACCTTGCGCACATGATTTCGCCAAACCCACTTGCACCTAGACTTAGTGCACGCTTGCACAAACATACCAAAACTTCATTGCCATGCCCATTGACTTTGCGCTTATGACTCAAGGCACTGCGTTGTGCATAAAGCTTGAGCTCTTAAACTAGGGCCCTGCGAACTGAAATGCACGATCCAAAAGTAATAATAGCCACAAAATTTGTAAAACAAATGTAAGGGTTGGCACTCCTAAGAACATGTCCTGTTTAGTATTTATTCATTGTTTTCACATAAATAGGGAAAAGAATGGCGTTACGTACATGACGATTGTGAAAGCGGCATTTACATGTTAGGGAAAACCATCCATAGTGGTTTAAAAACCTCTAAAACATCAGTATGGTATACATCAAGGCTGCATGATGGATTGAAATCACCTTTTGTGGTTTAGTAATCATGCAAGGCCAAAAGGCTGCTTGTTAAAATACAGTCTGCATTGACCGCTTCAGTCAGTGCTGCATGAGTGAGCGGCACCCTCTAGCACGTGTGTGCGACACATGCTGAGCAGCGAAGCAGTAATACATTTTTCATTAAAATTACAATTCAAATCGCTAAGTTTGACTAAATGTTCTCTTCCCAAATACTGACTTTTAACACAATAAGATTAAAGGTGCTGTAAGCGATTTTTTCATGGAAAGTTATGCAAAAAATATCCCACTCCCTTAAAGATATTACTGAAATAAATGTTGTAAGATATCTCACCGGTCTCTGAGACAGCTCTAGACTCTATAAACAGCAAACAAAAATGTGTCCATGGACAATAACACTTTCTGCCTGTCAATCATTTTGTACGTTTTCGTAGTATTGTAGTTGCAGTGAATTATTGAGGCATAATGCGTTTTTATGGCATGTTGTTCATAAAAGTTGTCAGCTGAGGGCGCTATTGTGCTGCTGTTGTTTTTAACAACCGTTTCTGCTCTCAATGGACTACTTGCTTCTGCGTTCTAAGTAGTGCGGCTTAGACGTTTCCGGTTACAGCGTTCAGAGCGCCTACGTGCAGAGATTTATTAATTGGAAGACAGATTATTTCTATTTTTAGGGCTGTCAGTTGATTAGATCAATAAATCATATTTTTGGCGCTAACGTGACGTCTCAATTTTATAATTTGCTTCTAAATATATTTTTTCCTTTTCAAATGTAGCTAAACTCAGCTCCTGAATAATAAATCAAACATATATAACCTGCAGCAGTCTGTTCATCTCATTAACAAGTGTTTCATTCGTTAATGATATTTCATACCAGTTGAGATTCAACGATGAATTCCACCATACAATGACTGCAAATGAATTTTCTTTGGATAAATGCCCCAGATGTATTTATTTATAAATGCATTAGCTGTTATCTTACTCTGACCATGCTTTAAAATCACTAAAAACAGAATGAAGCAGTTGTATTTTCAAATTAATTAAATAAAAATCTGCTCTAAAATATATTCAACCACACTACATATATTTAATCTATTTCAAACGTATTATCTTTAGCAGCTCTTATGCATTTACATTTCAACATTTATCGATATACACTAATTACCAGTAAAACAGTGACACAAAATAAAGATTAAAACATACATTTTATAAAAACAGGGTGATGCATGCGTTCATCGCATCTCTCTCCTCCCTCACATATGGAACATCAGTGACTGAAGCACAAAGTTGTTTAATTCAAAGAGCGCCGCTGGTGCCGACACCGTTTGTCTCCTTCCACCTTTTGTCATTTGTGTTTCGAGCTGATCTGTGGTTAAATATCTGCTTCAGACCTCCGTTTGAGGAGAAACGGTGAAATACGCTTGGATTGGAGTGGAGCCATTGCTTTCTCAGATCGGCTCAGGCTGAATTAAGGCTCTGGAAACTCCACTGAATTTTGAAGAAGCTGTACATTGTAATGTTCAGAATATTTCTTCTATCTCTGAAAAGATCCATACTTTAAAATACTGCATCGAACACTCATTTTAAGTGGCATTTCAGGAACTAGGCATCTACGGCACATGTAAACGCATTCAACCAGAAACTAGCGGGCTGCACTATTTCAAAGTGGAAGTACATCATGAGGCTCAGTGCAAGTAGTCCATAGAGCACATTTTGGTATCTTTGGAGTTCGGGGTTTTGGAAAGAGGGGGCATGGCTAATCCAGCTGCTCAGTCTCGTGGAAGTAGAATGGCTGAAATTGCTTACAGCATCTTTAAAACATCACAGATCAAAACAATAAAGAGCAATCTATCTGAATCATCATGGTAAAAAAAAAAAAAAAAAAACTCTGATGTTTCAAAGTTTTCAAACTGGGGGGCGGGGTGCCAGAGCATGTCAGGGGAGGAGTGAAGAATGATGTTAAATTCACAACAGACCATAGTCTAGGATGACCATACGTCCTCTTTTTCAAACCTGAAAAAAACGTCCGGCCAGGATTTCAAGATTGGCTTGAAGTGTCCAGGATTTGGCTTTATCTTCATATTGATGTGATCTCTACAATTAGGACTATCATAAATTCTGTTTGATACTGCGCATCGGTTTTCATGCGTTTACGAGTCCTTATGTGATTATTCTGGCAGAGAGTGCGCACTCTTTCAAAATATTTAGATTCTAAAGTAGTAGATTCTGTTATGCCGTAATTAATTTGTATACATCTAAATATATATTAATGTCTGCATATGCTCCTAATACTTTTTTAAAGACATAAAAATGAAACTGTTGATTTTAGGCGATATTCCAATACTTATCTGTTCAGATTTTAACCTTGTGGTGGATCATTTGGATAAATCTGGTGGCGGTATGCTACTACTTATCAGGCCACTGCATCTATATTTTTCAAAGCCTTTATGGCTGAGTTAAACGTTGTAGACAGTTGGCGTATTAGGAATCTCATTGTAAGGGAGTACACTTAACAGTATTTTTCAGGACATCATAAATGTTTCTCCCGAACTGATTATTTTCTTATCTCATCTGTTTTACTGAACTTCATTATGGACCATGTTCCTGTTCAAATTTAAATACGTCCAGTTTTAAGTGTTGGCGCTTTAACATGTTTCTTCTTCAAGATAGAAGAGTTTTTGGGACATATTGAGAAGTATCTTAGTAATTTTACTGATTTGAATAATACTCCAGATGGGCGACGATGACGAGCCGGAGGGGCGGATCATTCCGCCACACCCCTTACTCTTTGGGAGGTTACATTATGTGCAATTAGAGGTAGCTGTATATGTATCTTATTCCTCTAAAGTTGCTAAAGCGCAAAATGAGAAAATTGCTTAATTAAAGAAAATATTCAAAATGTAGAAGTGTTACGGAAACAATATTCTGATGCAGGTAAGGCTACTGTTTTAAACTATTTGAAGGCACAATTCAAAGAGGCATCCAGTGTTGCAGCTGAGTTTTTGTTACTTAGAAACAGACAACTGTATTATCAACATTCTGAAAGATCAAGCAGTCTGTTTGCTCCAAGACTCAATCAGTCAGAGCGACTGCCATCCATAGATGGTGTCAGTGACTTCTCTGGTGTTCTTATAAAAGTGTAAAACATTACAGAAAGAAACGTACCTGAAGGAAGAAAATCATCTTCATCACTCTGTTGTTCCTCTGCTGTGGTTTCATCATCATCATCATCATCACTCTGTTGTTCCTCTGCTGTGGTTTCATCATCTTCATCACTCTGTTGTTCCTCTGCTGTGGTTTCTCCTCTCATCTTCATCAGGTTCCTGCAGTCCAGCAGCTTCACTGAACACATCTTCATCTTCACTGGTGTCTGCAGCATCTGCTGTTCTCCAGCGTTACAGACAGAAGCCAGAGACTCTGTGGAGGTTTGATCATCATCATCATCATTACTCTGTTGTTCCTCTTCTTTTATCTCCTCCTGCTCCACTTCATTCTTCACTGGTATCTGCAGCATCTGCTGTTCTCCAGCATTACAGACAGAAGTCAGAGAGTCTGTGGAGGTTTGATCACCCTGATTACCATCAGTAGAACAGAGTAAAGTGAGCTGTGAGTCCTGTGTGTCTCTGGATCTCTGTTCAGAGAGTTTGTCCAGCAGTCGCTGTGGTGTGGACTGATCTCTGCCGCTCCACACTGAATCCTGACATTCTGTGGAGGTCCCATCAGTCACACACACTGAAGATTGACAGGAAACCTTTTCCAGCTGCTGACAAACACAACACAATCACATCTTTACCGTTCATCATATCACATCATTTGAAAGCTTACAATCTCAACTTTAAGGATGAAATGAATGTTTAACCTGTAACCTGTCCTCTCTCTCCATCAGCTTTGTCTTCAGTGACGTCACCTCACTAATCAATATCCAGCATGGACAGATCAGTTCCTACTGATTTACAGCAGATCACATCCACCTGCTCTCTCATGATGAACATATTAACACAAAAACATCATCATTATAATGGACTGACATTCATCAAACTCAAAAATATTATTATATGATCATATACAAGAACAGCTCTGTTAAACAAAATATCTGTTTCTGAGATGTATGAATATAAATGTGTGCTTTGAGTTTAGTTTAATTTTCCTTACAGCAGGAATATTGAAAAATATTAATCCACCTGTTTACGACATACAATCGCCTTCATTGAACTCGTTTATAATCAGCAGATTGATTTAACAAGCTCTTTAATCAGAAATTAAACAAGATATTCTCAGATTTCTCCTTGTTTCTCCTGAAACTGAATATTTTAAAGCGTCTGTCACAAAACCGCTACATACGGCGATAATAAGATTATTTTACGATCATTATTAAAACGCCAAAGAGAGAAAAACAACATGCACAGAAAAATACACATCAAAATAACTATAAATCTCACAAATTATGTAAAACACATAAAACGTGTACCTAACAGAGCGCTCATACTGTGAGTTCTTCTTGTGTTTAATGAAGGTTTGCAAAACAACTTCTGGTGATTTTCCGCCAACTACTGGACTGGAGTGTGGATGAGTTTGGAATCCGTTTCGAAATAAAATAATAATAATAATAATAATAATATGAAAAAACAACTTGTATTTTTATTTAGCAATTATTTGCCTTGGTAAAGTATTCATTAAAACAGTTTCCCCCTTTTAAAAATATACATAATGTATTCGGAAAATTAAGTTCCCTTTCGACTCAGTACACTTGACATTGCGTTTACTAACACATATGGGGGAGTGCCTTCTTAGAGAAACCTCTCTACAATAACGCCAATATGGTGTTTTGGAACCACCTGTTTTGGCGCGAAACTGTCCGCTATAAAAACAGGTGCACAAACACCATTTCTTCAGAATTACTTCTTTCAAGACAGCGATCATCTCTTGTCTAGAAGCTCTCTGCGTTCGCCACCGATATACATGAGTCAGTGGGCGGAATCTTCACGGGAAGACATTCCGCTCCCCTGCACTGCTCCGGCGAACATAACTTCGCCTCGCCAGTGGACGCTTCGCTGGTGAATGGGCCTCAGCATCATGATTCCCCGCAGACATTTGAATCACACACTCATAAAGCACCTATTCAAAATGATTACTCAGAAACGGATCTTATCGCATGTACGCCCACACAGTTGGTTTGCGTCAACTGATCTGAAGGATGTGTACTTTCATATCCAAATTGTATGACATCACAGGATGTTTTTGAGATTCGCATTTGAGGGAACAGTGTATCAATTCAAAGTCCTGCCCTTCGGACTGTCTTTGGCTCCTCTCATGTTCACAAACTGCATCGCTATGGTTCTTACACCTCTGAAACTGAGCGGCGTGCGCATCTTGAACTACCTCAATGATTGACTGTTACTGGCACAGTCAGAGGCTCTGTTATGCCAGCACAGAGAATTACTGCTTTAACATCTAAACAGCTTGGGCCTCAATGTGAACTGGGTGAAGAGCATGCTCTCCCCAAGCAAACAAATCTCCTTTTTGGGAGTCCACCTCGACTCCACGAGCGGGCGCGCACACCTCATGAGCAAGTGCATTCAGGCCATTCCACAGTGTCTGTCTCAGTTCAAACTGGGGAGAACTCTTCCACTGAAGCTGTTTCAAAAAGCATTGGGATTTATGGCACTGCATCCGCTGTCATTCCATTGGGTCTCTTACATATGAGAGCTCTTCAGTGCTGGCTCAAGCACCATGTGCCATAGCAAACTTAGCGCCAAAGGCTCATGTGCATCACTATATCCCGCCGCTGTATAGCTGCTTTAGCACCCTGGACAGTTCCTGCCTTTTACCAGCGAGGTGTCGTGCTGGGTCAGGTTGTCAGGTGGAAAGTGGTGACTACGGATGCTTCCTACACAGGTTGGGGGGCGATGTGCGATGGATGCCTGACTTTCAGCACCTGGACAGGTGCAAAGAAAGTGTAGCACATCAACCGCCTACAGCTATCAGCTGTATTCCTAGCCTTACAGGCTTTTCAGTCAGGAATAGCGAACTGTCATGTCCTGGTTTGCTCAGACAATATGACAGTTGTGGCATATATAAACCACCAAGGCAGAATTCATTCACCACCACTGTTGAGACTGACGCATCACCTCCTCCTATGGAGCAAGTGTCATCTCCTCTCCCTGAGATTGCCTGAATTATGGTGCGGACCTATTGTCATGTCAAGGGGTGATATCGGGTGAATGTAGACTTCATCCTCAAACTGTATTGAGGATTTGGGAAATATTCGGCAAAGCAGAAATCGATCTATTTGCCTCAGTGGGGAATACCCACTGTCCCCTCTGGTACTCGAAGTCCCAAGCCCTGCTGGGAGTGGATGCAATGGCCCACAAATGGCCGGTGAAATGCAAATATGCACTTCCCCTGGTGTTCCTGATTAATTGTCATATGCAAAGTCCGAGAGGACAAGGAAACGATTCTATTGGTTGCGCCGAAATGGCCCAACCAGCCATGGTTTCCGGAAATGATAGAGATGCTGTACAGCTCGCCATGGGATATACCGCTGAGGAGGGATTTCCTCTCTCAGGCACAAGGCACAATCTGGCATCCCCAGTCCAAGTTGTGGAACCTGCATGTGTGGCCCCTGAACGGAGCGTGCTAAACATGCCAGAACTGACACATACAGTCATGAACACCATTTTACAGGCCAGAGCGCCATTCAGGAGACGCCTCTACACGCTAAAATGGAATGTGTGCACTGATTGGTGTCTCTCGCATGGCAAAGACCCAGTAAACTGCCCCATACATGAAATTCTCATGCAAGCATGATTTAATAGGGGTGCAATGACACACTAAGCTCACAATTCGGTACGGTTCACGATATAGGGTTCACGGTTCATGGTTCGATACTTTAAATATTTAAAAAAAGAATACTGAAATGAACAACAATGTTCAACAAACAACATGTTTTCTTATTTGTACATTTTGCAATCAAAACTGCAGTAATGGGAATATTAAGTAATGACAGCTTAGCCCTAATATAAATGCTAGACATAAATTATCTTGATATGTAAAAATAAACAATCTTCAAACAGATTCTTTTGGATAAATGAACACTAACTGTAGTCAAAGTTTCAATTTCCTTTTCTGTAAATCACAAATAGAATTGGGCTGTCACTGAAAAATAAAGTATGAAATTAGAATTAGGAAATTTGCACCCTAAACTTCTTAATAAAACTACTAAAGTACAATTAAACTAAACTTTAAAAGGTAAAACATAAACAAAAAGTCTTGAAACATATTAGGTGGAATCCGTCATTGCTGACCACTGAAAATGGCCTCATGTCCTTTGCCATAAAAACATCTATGCATCAGGTTATTTCTTGCACTCTCACATGAATGCGACAATGGGGCTGTAAAACTACTTTGCAAAGATGTCTGGCCTTTGATCACTCACTTTGTCATATGCTGCTCACGGAGTTTATCGTTGTGGTGATGTTGCACATGCAGCATCATATTGGACATATTGGAAGATGTGTACTTTATAGTTCTTTTACAGTATTTACATACCATTCTTGTTTTTTCTGTAATCGTTGGTGGAGCAGTCGTGTAACAGGAAAACCAAAATGTTGCCATACATCTGATTGAGGATGGGGCATCCTCTGTTTCCACGTCAGTTTCAGTTGCACTCATTATTCAACACCTTTCTAGCAGCAGCTGCTAGTATGCTATGAAGTGACTCTGTTCACATCACTGTGTGACGTAGGCGTAGGACGTTGCGCATCATGCGTATAGTAGAGAACAGAATTTTTTTTTGGAAAAAACCTCCAGTCTCCACGACACATATTGTCATTTTTTGAACCGCGATACACTGCGATACACAATATATTGTTACACCCCTATGATTTAATCATAAAGTTCCTTAAAGGAGCAAGATGATTAAACCCACATCGGCCGACTACAGTCCAGACTTTGGACATAACTTGAGTCCTAAAAGCTCTCGTAGGGCCCCCCCTTCGAGCCTTTGGACTCTGTTGATTTGCGCATGCTCTCCGTTAAGACCGCATTACTGCTGGCTCTTGCCTCAGTAAAATGGGTTGGTGACCTACATGCACTATCAATCAACAGTTCATGTCTGGAATTTGGCCCTGGTCTTTCAAAAGCCACTGTCAAACCCAGAAAAGGCTATGTGCCTAAGGTCCTAAACATGCCCTTCAGGGCGAAAGTGGTTCACCTTCAGGCCTTCTGCCCTCCTCCTTTTAGTTTGAATGAGCAACAATCATTGCATTTGTTATGCCCTGTGCGGGTGATACACGCATACATTGAGTGTACATGGAAGTTCAGACTGTCTGATCAGCTCTTTTATGCTATGGAGCACGCACGAAAGGAATGTCCATCTCCAAGCAAGGACTTTCTCACTGGATTGTCGATGCGATTGCCCAGGCTTATGAGTCGCAGGGTAAGACTTGCCCAATAACAAGAGGCATGGCCTCCTCATGGGCATGGATGAATGGTGTGTCCTTACAAGACATATGTTTTGCAGCAGGACGGTCTTCTCAAAACACATTCGCAGGGTTTTACAACCTAGACGTAACGTCTCTCTCTTCACAAGTCCTCTCTGTTTACAGCGCTTGCTATTCATTGGCCAAATATATATACTTATGATCCTCCCTTTAAGGACAAGCTCCCCATCTTTTTACACAACCTCCTGCATTCAGGCCATTGTAATTTACTATAAGTCACAAGCACTTACATTATAAATAAACTCCCTTCCCGACTGGGTTCATGAAGGAGTTAATTCATCCTATATGACTATAGTTTATATATTAATTCTGAGTGCTCCCCTCCTGGCCCAACATGAGGGTCACTCACTGCGTCATACTCATGTCAGTCGGTGTCCCACGAGACTGCAGCGTAATGCTTCCTTTCCGGGAGGTTATGTCGTGTAGTGCGGCGTGATGGAATTCTGTTCCCCATATGCGTTAGTAAACACAATGTCAACTGTACTGAGTTGTAAGGGAACGTCTCGGTTATGTACGTGTAGGGCTTTACTGGTTGTTTAGATCAGTGTTACTATCAGAAACAATTGATAATTATTTATTTAGTTATTAATTAATATTTAAATTAATTAATTGAATCTTAACTCATTAAAACCTCATATGGGGCTCCAGTAAATGTAGTGCGCTACGTTTAGGAGCGGGTTTGGTTATTAGCAATAATTAATAATTATCAAAGATAATTATTAATTATTAAAATCAATAGGACATTGATGAGAATCAATGTTAGCTTTTTCTAATCCTTTAAATCAACAATTATCAAAGATAATCGTTAATTGTTAACATCGATGAAACATTAATTAAAATTAACACTAGCTTATTGATCATTCAAATTCAACAATCATCAAAGATAATTATCAATTATCAAAAATCAATAGAATATTAATAAGGATTAACATTGACGGGGCACCACCCTGGAATCAGGGACCAATAACCAGATAGTATAATAGTCTCAATATTAGATTGTTTTCTTAGGAAAATCGACATCCGAAGAATATCGATTTTTGGGAAAAAACAATGAATGAAGTCTTGAATCCGAGCACTGACATCCCGTCAGCATGACACAGGTGCATGCAAAACAAACCAAAACACTTCTCTTTGTAATATAACAAAGTTTATTTATGCAGTAATATCAATTAATAATTAATACAAAGCAGTCAATAAACTTCCAACTTCCAACTACAAACTAAACAGTGATATGATTAGATATGGAAATCAAAATAATCCTATAACACATGAGGGTGTGTGTGTGTGAGAGAGCAAGTGTGTGTGTGTGTGTGTGTGTGTGTGTGTGTGTAAGGAGGGACACGCACAAAATGGCGGACGTGACTCTCATGGAGATTGTGTCAGGCGAGACTTCCGGCCAGAGAATATGGGCGGAGAGAAACCAGTCAATGGTGTCTACCAGTTACTGCGTGTATCCGCTTGTACGATAGCTTAGGGACAAAGCTGAGCTTTATCACGAAGCTATCTACTAGCCAAAAATGTGTCCGAGAATGTTTGTGAGGGGTCGCGTGCGTGTGTGTGTGTGTGTGGTTAGTACGAGAGAGAATTAAGTGATGGCCCCAAAGCCGGTTTTGCGATCATGGGAGAGAAAGCAGCTGTTAGTTTATCACTCGGAGACGTGGTGGATGGCTCGTAAACCGTCCTGGTCTTTGATTCTTTAATGGATGAACTCAGTTTGTCGGTCTCACCCACGATGGCGGAAATGCACAACAGTCCAATGTGGTTGGACCACAATACAGCAAATCAAATTCGTGATAAATAATACCCTCAACTCGTCCAGCGAGATGGAGATTGTATGACCACAGTTTCAAGTCGGACGTTACTTCCTTGTGCCACGAGGCTGCACCTGAGAGCACCGATGAGCTGTGTCTACACACGGCGAGCAAAGTTGCTGGAAGCAAATCCCGGAAGCATTTCAGAGGTATTTCTACTCCTGATGATGTCATGGTTGAGGGACATTCTGTTGTGTGCCTCATCCAATAGGAGTTGAGAGTTCGATCTCTTAGTGAGCAAGGCTTCATGGGATTTGTAGTTTGTTTTGGACTCTCTTTGTTTGATTTTGGTGTGATTTTTATCAGTATAATTTATGACCTGGTATGTGGGGGCCTGAGTTAGGTTTTACGACTGTGTTAGGCCTGCCTTTGTCTTCTGTCTGAATACATGAGGCCCAACATATGTAACCTCAGTTCCATGAGATGAAGGGAACGAGACATTGCGAACGCTAGCCACACTACAAGACTCAGAGTTCTTGCGGCATGAGCGATGAGCTCCTTGTTATCTGTCAGAAATTCTGAAACCTGTTTTTATAGCGGACAGTTTCACACCAAAACAGGCGGGGCTCAAACACCATAGCCAATATTAGTTTTAGATAAATTACCTTAATACTGATTTTGTATATTAAATTTTCCAATTATCTGTAACTAATCTGTAGGCTGTTATTTCCCGGAATGTCCACGGAAGTTCGCGTAAAGTAATAATTACCAGAGTTTCTCCTTGATTTGAATCCCTTGTGAATTGGTCATGCCAGTAATTTTGCCAGTTCCCGCGCAGATAAAGATTATAGCATGGGCTATTTTATCTTCTATAAAACGGCTGGTAAAAATAACCCCTGGTTATAATCCTGTGCAAACTGACATGCTGGTAAAAAGCCAGTGAATCTGCACTGTCCAACCTGTGAACCCTTTAACATTCGTTGTTTCTCAAGTTATTCAAATTTCTGAAGTGGATGTTGGTCAAGAGAAGACACCAGAAATTGTAAAACACGCTTCATTTCAGATAAACTGCAGATAACTCTGGCTGTTGTGTTTGGACTAATGTATGTTTTTCTTAAGCATTTAATGCTGTCGAGTGTTTATTAAGCCATGAAATATTATTATTATTATTATTGTTTAAGGAAATGAGAAAAGTGGTTAGACAAGCATGTAATAATGTGATATTTCCCCGCGTTTCAGAACAGAAGGAGAAATGTAATGTGAACGGATTGTCCATAGCCTATTTTTTATTCAAAAGTGTAATATAGGGGAGTCACGAGACACCATGCGAGGATCGGACGTGTGAATGGTGAGCTCTGTGCACTTTGCTAGTTTTACCTCTTTTAATGACATAAACTGGTGAGATTCGATACACTCTGTTCTATAAATGTTCTACGAGGACAATATGTCAAAGAATTCCAAATCCTCGGGCTATGAAGACATTAAAATATACTTACGTGCTCAAGCTGACACTCCCGAGCATGCCGCAAGCCTGGGAGACGATTTAGTCAGAGAGGTGAGGGAAATGCGGCGAGAGATGCTGAACATGTCGGCAATGCTGACGAAGGTCGTTGCTGACTTGGAGGATCTTGCTGTGATATGTCAATCAATCACTGCCATGGAAGCGAAGTTCACTGAGGTGGTTACAAGAGTGGGGGATGTCGAGAAACAGATCGATTATCTGGAGTCATTGGAGAGGGAATTATCTGCTAATCCGCTAGCAACCAAGGTAGATTTGGAGCATGTCTGGGAGAAGTTGGAGGACAAGTAGAACCGTATAATAAAATCTGTATTGTCGGAATTCCTGAGGCCGAAGAGGGTCAGGATATGGTGAAATTCCTGGATGGGCTCCTTCTGAATCTGCTCGATATAACAGGCCATAAGCTGTAAATTGAGCGAGCTCACAGGGTTCCTTCTCGGTGATCTGCGGAGGGAGAAAGGCCCCAATCAATTCTGGCCAAATTTCTGAGATCATCCGATAAAGATCTTGTTTTACGCGAGGCAAGAAGTAAAGGAAGGCTTTCTTGGAAAAACCACAGCATTTTCTTGTTCCCAGACTTTGTGATTTCGACAAGAGAAAAATGTGATCGATTCAAGGAAAGCAAGAAACTTTTACATCAACGGAAGGTCGCTTTTGCACTGATATTCCTGGCCAAATTGAGAATAGATGCTAAGGATGGCCATAAAACATTTACATGCCCACAGCAAGCAATGTCCTTCATAAAGTCAATGGAGTAAGTCATCTTGAGGTACTCACATTGCAGCCGAGTGGACCCGCTCACTGAACATTCACTTGACTGTTCGAGGAAACTGAGCGCTTTTTTTTGTGCTGGTTCCGCCTAGTGGCTGGAGTTTATTTTGTAGAGGAACACACCTTCAGGACAGTTTTATGGATGAATCTACACGCTCCTTGTACTTATTCTTCCTATTGTCTGGAGTTTGTTTTGTGGAGTATTTCTTGCAAGACATTGGAGTGATTAAGTCATTTGTTGCACTCATGTTGCAGCCGAGTGGACCGGTTCACTGAACATCCGTGTGACCCTTTGGGGAATCTGCACGCTCTTCTTGTGCTGGTTCTGCCTAGTGGCTGGAGTTTATTTTGTAGAGTAACATACCTTCAGGACAGTTTTATGGATGAATATACATGCTCTTTGTGTTTATTCTGCCTATTGGCTGGAGTTTGTTTTATAGATTATCTTTTGCCGTGTAATTCTGTCTCACAAAATTTGTATAGAAATAACAGACTTGAGTAATCATATGGCAAAGTTGTCGCGGGGGTTCCCAGTTGGCGCTGTCATGTGCGGGGTTAATGTGCACGTTTTTCTATTTTCTCTCCCAGTAGATGTCCCCCTCTCTTATTTCAAGCAATTTGATAGAATAGCGAAGTCCTTGATTTGGAATGGTAACGTCCCAGATTACATTTCAATAAGTTATATAGGCCAATTGACAATGGTGGGTTAGGCCTTCCCAAGATTTTGTTCCACCTGAGAGAGCCCCTCCCTGGTTTTGTATTGAACAGAAAGTTATTGCCCCTGTTTTGCCATTGCAAAGCCTATCTATTAAACTAACCAGAGAAGTTAAGTCACACCCCTTTATCTCGCATTTAGTATCCAGAGTGTTTAATTCAGACATTTATTTAAATGTTGCTTCGAGCATATGGCAGAACCCAAAATTACATATTATTAAGTCCCCTTTCTGCTGGTCAGAGTGGAATGTGAGGGAGGTTAAGACAATTGATGACCTATATGAGAGTGGAGTGCTGAGATCTTTTGAAAATATGGTTCAACGTTTTAGGATTCCCAGATCTCATTTCTTTAGGTATTTACAGCGGCGCCACCTGCTCTGTACTATATTTGGGAGTAGCATACACCCCCCTAAAGTGGCAGATACTCTGGAAGTGGTGATTACTGCTTTTGGAAAAGGTCATGAGGCATAAGTGTATTACTCCCTGCTAATTCAGAGTCTGGGGGACGGAGCTCCAACTTCTCTCAAAAGATTATGGGAGAAAGATTTAAACTTGGTATTGGAGGAGGGAGTGTGGGCTAAGATTCTAAAAAACGATAAGTCTGCATCTAGAGATGCAAGGGTGCGCCTTATGCAATTTAAGATTTTGCATCGATTCTATTGGACCCCCTCTAGATTGTATAGGCTTGGTCTTAAAGACACACCCACCTGCTGGCGATGCCAATCAGAAGACAGGGACACAACCCATGTTTTTTGGGGATGTGTTAAGATCCAAGAGTTTTGGTTGAGGGTTTAGAGCTTCATATGTGATGTGGTTGACACTCGGTTTTCGTTTTGCCCCAGACTGTGTGTTTTGGGTTATGGGGAGGTCCTGAATGTGGGTGATAGATTTATGGAGAGCTGGGTCCTGACCGGCGTGATGATTCGCAGGCGGGTAATCCTCAGGGGATGGAGGTTGTCTGGTGTGCCCTCACTTCGTGAGTGGTTCATGAGTTGGGCAGGGTGGTGGCATTTGAGAAGATGGTGTATAGAAGGCTGGGCAACCTGGATATTTACATCAGGAAGTGGGTCAGCTATCTGGCCTTTTTGGAGGGCTCTCGGGGAGGGGTAGCAGAGAGGGACAAGTGGGTTTTTTTTATTCTTAATTTTTTTTTTTTTTTTTATGTCTCTAAATATTTTCTGTTTTATAGTCTATTTGTGTGTCTTAGTCAGTTGGCTTTTGACCACTGGAGTGCTTGTTGTGTCAGGTGGGGGTGGGGGGGGTTAATGTTCGGGGGGAAAAAGTTATGATTTCATGTTGTTTGATTAAGCATTTTCTGTTATGTCTATGTGATTTGCTCAATAAAAATAGTTAATAACAGTGATACTGTATAAACTTCTAGCAAAAGTGGAGCCAGTTCCGTAGCATAAGATCTTAAAAACTCAGCGGCAAAGCTGTCTGGCCCGGAGCCTTGCTTGTTGGCAAGGCCTTAATTACCTCACCAAGAGAGATAATCAAGATAATTTTTTTGCTCAGTCGTCAGTTTAGGGAGTTCTAATAGTTCCACAAAGTTTCTAATATCCTCATCAGTAGACGAAGATGTAGAACTATAAAGATCATGATAGAATTCTTTAAAAGCATTATTAATATCAATGGCCGAGGTAAATATTTCACCACCAGCAGATTTTACTGAGGGAGTGGTAGAAAAAGACTCTCTCTATTTTGTGTATCTAGCCAGAAGTTTTCCTGCCTTGTCCCCTGACTTAAAGTATGAATGTCTTGCCCTGAATAGCCAAAACTAATGGGGTTAATGGGAAATGTGGTCTTTATGATCTTGTTTTTGACACACAATCTATTTTTTTATATGTCAAATGTTAATATGAGTGGATTGTCTCTCACCATGTGGAATGTGAATGGGTTGGGGTACCCCATAAAAAGAAGGAAGGTTATTTCTCTTCTTTAACATAAGAAATATGATATAGTGTTTCTTCAAGAATCGCATCTTACCCCGCAATCAGAAGCAGAAAAATTTGGGAAGATATGGGGTGGACATGTTTTCTTTAGTGCTGGCTCAATAAGAGCAGGGGAGTCATTACACTGATAAGTAAACATATACAATTCAAATGTCTTAAACAGATTAAAGATGAAGGAAGGAAGAGTCATTATTCTTTTAGCTGAAATTCAGGGGCAAAGGTTGATTTTGGCTAATATTTATGCACCTAACATTGATGATCAGGGCTTTTTTATTGATCTTGAAGGGATGTTGCAATCCGCTGGCACCCCTCATGATATAATATTGGGAGGAGACTTTAATCTTTTGATGGACTCAGTCCTTGATCATAGTGAAGCAAAAGTGTGCAAGCCCCCTAGAGTAACACTGACACTTCACAGGATGTGTAAAAATCTTGGTCTTACAGATATTTGGAGACTTTTGAACCCATCTGGTAGGGACTATAATTTTTCCATAGATTTTTTTTATTTTTTATATCTAAGTCCCTCATTTCATCAGTTGCTGATTGCTTAGTTGGAAACATTTTAGTCTCAGCTCATGCCCTGGTGTGTTTAGAAGTGTTGCCACAAATGTAGAAATGGAAATCATATAGTGACACCGCTTTAATGTATAAATTTAGCAAAATCCTGAATTCCAACAAATGTTAAAGGCTGAAATCAATGTCAATATGGAGACCAACTGGTCCTCATTATCCTCTGTGGGCGTGGCTTGGGAGGCACTTAAAGGAATAGTTCACCCAAAAATGAAAATTTGCTGATAATTTACTCACCCTCAGGCCATCCAAGATGTATCTGAGTTTCTTTCTTCATATGTTGTGGTTTCTGCCACCTCTGTGAAAGATCACTCTTGAAGCCTTGGGGTTTTGATGCCAGAAGATAGACTTTATTATCAGAGATAAATAAATTGTTCCCAGCACAACAACTCCAGCAAAATGGTTTGCACCCGCTTAAATACATATCATCTACCAAAGAGTGGCCAAAACATTCCATACATGTCACCATTACCCATCATCCTATTCTTTGACTCCAGTCCGTTTATTTTAAGAAGTGGACAGGAGACACCTGTGGAGGAACCTCAACATATTTTCTCAACAGTCATGAGAGCAGTTTACTACATGTGAGCACATTCCTTTCCTACACAGGCTTCTCCACACACACACTAAGATTCATGCTTGACCATCAGAAATAACTGTAGAATAAAATGGCTATATTAACATTGATTTTACTTGATTAATTTATACTCAACTTGATAAAAATATTCTACACATCAAAACAGAATTTAAGACTTTTAGGATTTCATTTCAGGACTCCTCCTCTAAACAATGCAAGTGAATGTCCTCCATTTTTTGACAGTCCAAAATGCATATTTAGGGTGCATCAAAATAATCCACACGACTAAATAAAGGTCTTCTAAACCCAAATGATTGATTATTTTTAGAAACAAAACAATGCTTATATACTTTTTAACTACAAATGTTCACTTCCGTACATCTCTGTGACATGCGCTCATAAGAGGGATGACGTAAGCTCATGCGTCACGTGGAGGAGTCAGGAAGAGCATCATTGTTTACATTGTTTTTTTAATTATTATTATTTGGAAATATTTTTTTATTTTATTTTATATTGTTTTAAAATTGGTATGGACTGTTTTGGTTTGTGAACGGCACAAGTTTATCTTGTAAACAATGATGTGCTGCCTCCTCCAATTAACTGTGACCTTACCAACCATCCACCGTGGCATCCACGCTCAACTCACCACGTGCCCCACCAAGAACAAACCACATTATAGAGACCATGAGGAGGTTACCCCACGTGACTCTACCCTCCCTAGCAACTGGGCCAATTTGGTTGTTTAGGAGACCTGGCTGGTGTCACTCAGCATGCCCTGGGATTCAAACTAGCGAACTCCAGGGGTGGTAGCCAGCATCTTTTACCACTGAGCTACCCAGGCCCCCAACCACATGATATTGATAAAATGCCTAATGTTATCAGAAGAGCTACGGCCCAGAATAAACCCCACCTGATTTATATGTATAAGAGATGTCATAACTTTACTTAATCGGTTGACCCAAATTTTTGACAATATTTTTACATCTAGCTGGATCAGGGAAATTGGACAGTAACTCTTACACTCGCTTGGATCTTTGTCCTTTTTAAGAATCAGACTGATTTGTGTCATGGTTGGCGGAAGCTTTCCATACTTTAATGATTCCGTATAAACTTCTAACAAAAGTGGAGCCAGTTCTGTAGCATAAGATAAAAAAAATTCAGCGGCAAAGTCATCTGGCCCCGGAGCCTTGCCTGTAGGCAAAGGACCTGAAGACTTCCTCCAGCGGCGATGACACCGTGGCAGCAGATCCTTCTTCCTCTTTTTCCTGGGTTTAAGCACCAGTGTAAAGGTTCAATGAAATAAGGAAGCGGGAAACGGCGATTCCAACTCAGGTATGTCACTTTTATTTCATAAATTAAGCACGTCCGCATCAAGCGTGATGGTAAAGATTCAAAACAGCCAACAGTGGCCAACACACACACACAGCTTGTCAGCTGGGTTCTCTCTCTGCGGTTTTGGGCAGCCTTTTATCTCCCCGCCTCTCACTGTGAACATAGAAATCACAATTAGTAGCAATTCATCTCAGGTGAAAACCTTACCACTTCATCTCTCCCCAGATGAATGATCAGCCACGCCCTCACCCCCACCCCCACCCCCACCCCCACCCCCACAATAACCAAACAGGAACCATACACTAATGTCACAGAAATGTTCTGTTTTCTGGGGAGCAATGCATTGGGAAGTGAGACCCAAAAAATTATTCGATAATAAAAGATCACCCTCGTTTCCTTACACACTGTCTTAATATTTCCAGCATTTTTTAATTTATTATCATTTCCCCATTCTGTGCCAATTAGTGCAATAACAGGCACAAGCCCATTTCATGTTGTTTGATAACATATTATCAAGAATAAACACTCCTGTTGCTGTGAGTTTAGATAGAGTTGGGGTACTCAATGATCAGACTCAGGGCGTTTTCACACCTGGCTCTTTTGGAGCATTTGTTTCAGAACCTGGTGCATTTTCTTCCTTAGTTCAGTTTGTTTAGGTATATATGAACACAGAAATCGCACTCGGATCTGCTCCAAAACAATCGTACCAAGATCACCTAAATGAGGTGGTCTCAGACCGATTGCAAATGATCTCTGGAGTGGTTCACTTGTGGTGAGAATGCAATCTGACCCAACGGACCAATGAACCAAACAATATCCCTATAAAAACCATGAACATACAGTACCTGATGGATCTTTGGAGAAGACACCTGTAGGTCACCACGTCAATGTAATTCATAATCAAAATATGGATATAGCTTTTGGTGACCATTGAATATATATTTTAATATAGAAGCTGTTTTTCAATTCCATAAAATCGGTTCTTTATTTTGGAAAGGTGCAGAGGAAGGATGGTGTCAGCAACTTTTTGACAGATAATATTTTTTTTTTTTTTTTACATGGCTTCACTCTGCTGTTTGTGTGTATGTGCATGAGAGAGAGGAAGAATTGACTGAGAGAAAATAAAAATAACTAATGATTGTGTGATAGATCACTAGCTCTCTACTGAAGGAGGAAGCGGGGGACAGGTGACCATTTCAATGTAAGCATTTTATTTTATTTTTTCAGATTAACAATTTTTATTGATTCACATATATGAACAAAGTAAAACAAAACATATATACACAGAATCAATCTTAACCCCCACTATTACCCCTCCCCCTTCCAATCCCACCCTGACCCCAACAACATCACAGTGGTCTCAAACGATATAGACACACACACGCACAAAAAAATAAATAGATAAATAAACAAATAAACAAATATTATAATAATAATCACATATCCATAAATGACAAGTACCCGCCCCATTTCTCCATGAACATGTTGTACCTCCACCCGACACTGAACCTTTAACCAAAACTTCTGTATCTCAACACACACCCAAAAGACATGGGTTATATCTCCGTCCTCTGATTGGCATCACCAGCAGGTGGGTGTGTCTTTAACCCTCTGGGGTCTGAGGGTGTTTTGGGCCCTGGAGAAGTTTTGACATGCCTTGACATTTGTGCTTTTTTCAGTTGCTTAAAAACATATTAATGGCTAAAGTCTGATAACACTGTATTCAGCACAAACTGGGCTACAATAATATGTGAGCAACATGTATGTACATGTTTGAATGTTTGAGAAAATAACGTTTATGCGTGGTTTTTGAAAAAACAAAAATGTTAAGTCACTGAAATAAGGCCATATAACACATACTAAACATTTGTTCACAAGACTTTTGGGAACTGGATCTTGTAGCCTAGAGTTTTTGCTACAAAAATGATGTGAAAACCATCCTGATCACTCATTCATACAAAACAATATAGTCATTTAACTTTTGTAAGACACTTTTAGTGTTAGATAGGCCACATGCGAGGAGGCATGGATGATCATGAATATTGATATGATTCACACCTGAGGAGACAAAGACCCCTCCCCTGAGAGAGAATGAATGTGAGGAGACTTAATGATTGAATGTATTGTTTGTAGCTTATTCACAAAATCAAGTTTAAGTTAAAAGAAGTAATCTGAATATACATTTTCTTTACATAAAGACTTTACTTAAAAACTTTTAACCTACACTACCGTTTAAAAGTTTTAGATCTGTAAGTTTTTTTGTTTTTAAAAGTCTCTTCTGCTCACCAAGGCTGCATTTATTTGATCCAAAATACAGAAAAAACAGTGATATTGTGAAATATTTTTACAATTTAAAATAACTTTTCTATTTGAATATATTGTAAAATGCAATTTATTCCTGTGATCAAAGCTGAATTTTCAGCATCATTACTGCAGTCTTCAGTGTCACATGATCCTTCAGAAATCATTCTAATATGCTGATTTTCTAATATGGGCATATTTACAGCACATTTTACACATTTACACCCGAACAGATATTTGCAAGCACAAGCTTCCTTGATGATAATGAGGCAGCATAAACACTAGTTAAAATATATTCTAAACATTCATATTATTTTTTATATCATATTACATATCATACTGATATCATACAGCATACAATTTAAATACCTGCTTTAGCCAAAACAATATTTAAATGTAACTAAAACTTGCCTATTAGGACTAATTTCAAATTTCAATACTCTGAATCCTGGCAGGCAAGTCTGTAACTAGTCCAACTAGTAAAATATGTACATGTTTATATAAAATAGCATGTCAACTGATGTAAGTAAAGACTTACTCATCCGAAATTATATCCTCGGCTGGATCAAGTCGCTCTTCAAAATGCAAACGTGTAGAAAAGTGAACGAACTTGATGCTTTTTAAGGCATTGTTGGGGGCGTTTACCATTTGCATTGATCGTCTCAGCACATTATCGTATGAATAGCGCGCTCTGCTGGTGGGTGGGATCACATAAGGGATAATTAGCTGAGCCAGGACAAACTGTACATCACTTAGTTTCATACAGATTACATTGCAGGTGAATATTTGTTTTAAATTTGAATTGTTTTATTTACAAGTAGACATTTTAAGCTTTCTTTAGACATATGTTTCATGTTTGTGTGATAAATATTCACGGAGTTTCAGTTCATTTTTGTGACGTGTTTCAGAAAGATGCTCACGGAGACAGAGACGGCTGAAAGCGCACCTTGTTTATTTTCTTTATTTTACAAAAGCACAAGGTTTTGTTGTTATTGTGAGTGTACACAAATAAAAGTAGACCCTTTATAGTCTCTAATAATGTCTTACACTCATCTGTATGCCCAAAAATGACGGAGTATCTTAAGTTGTTTCCGCTGTTATGAGGGAAAAATCCAGCAGGACGCGCCGGCACATCCGTCGACCCCAGAGGGTTAAGACCAAGCCTATACAATTTAGAGGGGGTTCAATAGAACCGATGTAAAATCTTGAATTGTATAAGACGCACCCTTGCATCTCTAGATGCAGTTTTTATGTTTTTTAGAATCCTAGCTCATTCTCCCTCCTCCAATTCCAAGTTTAAATAATTTTCCCATAATCTCTTGAGAGTGGTCGAGGCTCCGTCCCCCAGACTCTGAATTAACAAGGAGTAATACACTGATGCCTCATGACCTTTTCCAAAAGCAGTAATCACCTCTCCTAGAGTATATGCTGCTTTAGTGGGTGTGCTATTCCCAAAAATAGTACTGAGCAAGTGGCGTAGCTGTAGAAAACTAAAAAACTGAGATCTGGGGATCCCAAAATGTTGAACCATATTTTCAAAGGATCTCAACACACTACTCACATATAGGTCACCGAGTGTATTAACCCCCCTCGCAATCCACTCTGACCAACAGAAAGGGGACTTATTAATGCATAGTTTGGGGTTTAGCCATAAGCTCGAGGCAACCACAGAACCAGGGAGGGGCTCTTTCAGGTGGAAGTGAACAATGAGCCAAATGTCTTAGACCGAACGCATAATAATAAAACTAAATCTTGGCTAGGCCTTGCCCACCTTTTCAATCAGCCTATGCAGCTTACAAAAATGTAATCTGGGACTCAAAATATGACTGTCTTGCCCTGAATAAACAAAACTCCACTTTCCTCGACAAAATAGTATTATATCTGTATTTCAATCGTGTCAATTCTCTGACGCCATTAGATGACATACTGCGCTTCAGTTCTGCTTCGGCAATTTTAATATTCTCTTCTAACTCCACAAGTTCTTGTGCTTTAGATTTTTTTGATGAATGAGGCATACTGTATGATCCGACCCCTAAGAACCGCCTTAAGTTCCTCCCAAGCCACGCCCACAGAGGATACTGTGGACCAGTTGGTCTCCATATAGACAATGATTTTAGTCTTTCGCATTTGTTGGAAATCAGGATTTCGCAAAAGGGATACATTAAAGCGCCAGCTGTATGATTTCTTTTTCTCCATGTGGCACCACCTCTAAACTCACTAGGGCATGATCTGAGACTAAGATGTTTCCAATTGAGCAATCGACAACAGAAGGACTTAGATATAAACAAAAGGAATTAGATTTATAAAAAAATCTATTCTTGAATAAATCTTATGGACTGATGAAAAGAATGTATAGTCTCTACCAGATGGGTTCAAAAGTCGCCAAATGGAATGAAAGACTGAGATATAACAAAAAATCTATTCTTTTCCGATTAACATTTTTTTTTATTGATTCAACCATTAAATATATACATAGCAGAACATACATATACAGAATCAATATACAACCCCCACTATCCCCACCCAATCCCCCACCCTACCTCCAACAACACCCCAGTGGTCACACAACCATAGACACACAACAAAAATAAATGAATGAATTAATTAAAAAAAAATATATAAATAAAATAAATAAAACAATCACACACATAAAACCCCTACACCTCTCTCTCCACTGTCCCTCCCTGAGAGCCCTCCAAAAAAGACAGAAGATATCTGCCCCACTTCTTCGCAAACATGTCCAGACTCCCCAGTCTTCTGGATACCCCCTCCTCAAGAGCTGCCACTCTGGCCATCTCTGAACACCACTCCTGAAAAGGGGGCGCTCCAGCCGACTTCCAACTCCTCAAAGTGATCTGTCTGGTGATTATAACACTAGATAGGACCCAGTTTTTCATGTGCTTATTCTCCAAATTAATGACTGCCCCATCTCCCAAGATACAGAGTCTGGGGCATAATAAAATTTGAGAGGCCAAAACCTCGCACATAAAACTCTGAATCCTCATCCAAAATTCCTGCATCTTAACACATCCCCAAGAGACATGGGTTGTGTCTCCATCTTCTAATTGACATCGCCAGCAGGTGGGTGTGTCTTTAAGACCAAGCCTATGCAATCTAGAGGGGGTCCAATAGACTCTATGTAAAATCTTAAATTGCATGAGGTGAACCCTTGCGTCTCTGGATGCAGATTTGACATTTATTAGAATCCCAGCCCACTCTCCCTCCTCCAATACCAAATTTAGATCTTTCTCCCATGATCTCTTAAGAGAAGTTGAAGTTCCGTCTCCCATACTCTGAATTAGTAGGGAGTAATACACAGATGCCACATGACCTTTTCCAAAAGCAGTAATCACCTCTCCTAGAGTGTCTGCTGCTTTAGGAGGGTGTAAACCACTTCCAAAACAGTACAGAGCAGGTGGCGCAGCTGTAAATACTTACAGAACTGAGATCTAGGACTCCCAAAAAGTTTAACCAAATTTTGAAAGGATCTCAACAATCCATTCTCATACAGGTCACCGAGTGTAGTAACCCCCCTCCCAATCCATTCTGCCCAGCAAAAAGGGGACTTGCTGATGCATAGTTTGGTGTTCAGCCATATGCTCGAGGCAACATTTAAAAAATTTTGGAATTATACAGTCTGGACACTTTAGTCCATACCGAGTTCAAGTGCGAGATAATGGGATGTAACTTAGCTTCTCCGATTAATTTGATAGAAAGGCTCTGCAGTGGCGAAATAGGGGCAAAAACTTCCTGTTCTATACAGAACCAGGGAGGGGCTCTCTCAGATGGAAGCGACCAATGAGCCAAAAGTCTGAGACTGAATGCATAACAATAAAATAAAATCTTGGTTAGGCCTAGCCCACCTTTGTCAATCGGCCTATGTAACTTATTGAAATGTAATTTGGGACGCTTACCATTCCAAATGAAAGACTTTGCTATGCTATCAAATTGCTTGAAATAAGGGAGGGGGACATCTACAGGGAGAGACTGCAGTAAGTAATTGAATTTTGGAATACAATTCATTTTAATAACATTAACCTTCCCAATCATAGATAAATGTAATGAAGCCCACCTGTCCACATCGCTTGAAAACCGTTTTATTAAGGGGTCAATATTTACTCTAACTAAATCACACAAATTTGCTGAAAATAAAATACCCAAATACTTAATGCCCTGTTTGGGCCACTGGAAAGCACCCGGCTGGAAAGCCGTTTCTGGGCAGTACGCTGTCAGAGCCAAAGCTTCGGATTTAGACCAATTGACTCTATAACCTTAAAACTTAGAAAAGGAATTAATAATTCTGTGGAGGCAAGGCATAGATCTACTGGGGTCAGAGACAAATAATAAAATATCATCTGCGTAAAGCAAGAGTTTATGCGCCATACCTCCCACCACCACCCCTGGAAAATCATCCTCCTTTCTTATCGTGGTTGCTAATGGTTCCAGGGCAAGACAGAACAATAATGGGGAAAGAGGGCAACCCCGCCAGGTGCCCCTATCCAGAGTAAAATAATCCATTAAATTAAATTAATCCATTTGTTTGTACCGCCGCTACTGGGTATCTATAAAGTAACTTAATCCATCCAATAAACGTACTCCAGAACCTGTATATTTCCAAAACCTTAAAAAGATAATCCCATTCTACCATATCAAACGCCTTTTCGGCATCAAGTGAGATGGCAGCGACCGGAGATTGTTCATTCGCTACTCACCACATGATAATGATGAGACGCCTAATGTTATCAGAAGAGCTACGGCCCTGAATAAACCCCACCTGATCTATATGTATAAGTGATATCATAACTTTACTTAATCGATTAGCCAGAATTTTTGACAAAATTTTTACATCTAACTGGATCAGGGAAATTGGACGGTAACTTTTACACTCGCTTGGATCTTTGTCCTTTTTAAGAATCAGGCTGATCCGGGCTTGTGTCACGGTTGGTGGAAGCTTTCCATTCTTTAATGATTCAGTATAAACTTCTAACAAAAGTGGAGCCAGTTCTGTAGCATAAGATTTGAAAAACTCAGTGGCAAAGCCATCAGGCCCCGGAGACTTGCCTGTAGGTAAGGCCTTAATAACCTTGCCAAGCTCCTCCAAGGTTATCTCAGAATCAGTTTAGGGAGATTTAATGGTTCCACAAAGTTTCTAATATCTTCATCAGTAGATGAAGACATGGAACTATAGAGATCAAAGTAGAATTCTTTAATAGTATTATTAATATCAATGGCCGAGGTAAATATTTCACCACCAGCAGATTTCACTGAGGGAATGGTAGAAAAAGACTCTCTCTGCTTTATATATCTAGCCAAAAGTTTTCCTGCTTTGTCCCCCGACTCAAAGTAAGACTGTCTTGCCATGAATAACCAAAACTCCACTTTCCGTGACAAAATAGTATTATATCTGTATTTCAATCAAGTCAATTCTCTGAGGCCATCGGATGACAAACGGCACTTCAGCTCTGCTTCTGCATTTTTAATATTTCCTTCCAACTCCACGAGTTCTCGTGCTTTGGATTTTTTGATGAATGAGGCATACTGTATGATCTGACCCCTAAGAACCGCCTTAAGTGCCTCCCAAGCCACACCCACAGTGGATACTGGGGACCAGTTGGTCTCCATATAAACATTGATTTCAGCCTTTAGCATTTGTTGGAAATCAGGATTTTGCAAAAGGGACACGTTAAGGCGCCAACTATATGATTTATTTTTCTTCGTATGTGGCACCACCTCTAAACTCAACAGGGCGTGATCTGAGACTAAGATATTTCCAATTGAGCAATCAACAACAGATGAAATGAGGGACTTGGATATCAAAACAAAATTATTCTAGAATACATTTTATGGACTGATGAAAAAAATGTATAGTCCCTACCAGATGGGTTCAAAAGTCTCCAAATATCTGTAAGACCAAGATTTTTACACATCCTGTGAAGCGTCAATGTTGCTTTAGGGGGCTTACACACTTTTGCTTCACTGTGATCAAGGACTGAGTCCATCAAAAGTTTAAAGTCTCCTCCCAATATTATATCATGAGGGGTGCCAGTGGTTTGCAACATCCCTTCAAGATCTATAAAAAAGCCCTGATCATCAGCGTTAGGCACATAAATATTAGCCAAAATCAACCTTTGCCCTTGAATTTCAGCTAAAACAATAATGACTCTTCCTAATTTATCTTTAATCTGTTTGAGATATTTGAATTGTAAATGTTTATTTACTAATATAATGACTCCCTTGCTCTTACTTGAGCCAACACTAAAGAAAACATGTCCACCCCATATCTTCCCAAATTTTTCAGCTTTCTTTGGGGAAAGATGCGTTTCTTGAAGAAACACTATATCATATTTCTTACATTTCAGAAAAGTAATAACCTTCCTTCTTTTTATGGGGTGCCCCAACCCATTCACATTCCATGTGGAGAGAGATAACCTACTCATATTAACAACTGACATATTGATATAATAAAAAATAAATAAACTGTGTGTCAAAAACAAAATTATACAGTCCACATTCCCCATTAGTGAAACAATCAAACCCCAAACTTCTCCCCAAACAAAACAAACAGAAAAAAGAAAAACGTGCGCATTAACCCGTGCACGAAAGCGCCAACTGGCGACAATCCCTTTAAATTCAAAAGGTCCATGAACGCCCACGAGCCCCAACGACAACTTTGCCATCGGATTGCTCAATTTTGCCTCACAAATTTGTGAAGCAAAATTACATAACAGAAAATACTTTGTAAAATAACCCCCAGCCAAAAGGAAGAATGAACCCAGAACATGTAGATTAATTCACAGAATTGTTTTAAAGGTGTGATCCTCCACAAAACAAATTTCAACTGATATAAAACCATTCAGTTTCACAGATAGACAAACAAATGTTCATTGAGCCAGCTGTTATGAGTTCAGCTGATGACGTAATCATTCCAGTGTCCCGTAAATGGCACAAGTTTCAGCCACTAGGCAGAGCCAACACAAAAAGAAACAAAACCGACATCCTGGTTCCCCGGATGGTCAAGTCAATTCACTCGGAGACAGCATAAAAGTATATACCATGACTTACTCAATCCGTCAACTTTATAAAAGACATCCTTTGTGTGAGCATGTAGATATTTTGCGGTCATCCGTAGTGTCCACTCTCAAACTGGCCAGGAACTTCAATGCAAAAGTAATCTTTCATCAATGCAAAAGCTTCTTTAAGGAAAGTGTTATTCACAAAACAAACTCCAGCCGCTAGGTGGAGCCAACGCAAAAAGAAACCAAAATGATGCCCAGCTTCCTCAAAAGCCAGAGTAAGTACAGCGAGTCAGACCCACTCATATGAGAAACATCCAATAGTTTACTCACCCATTGATTCAATAAAAGACATTGCCTGATTGGGGCATGTAAATACTTTGCGACCATTCTTCGTTTCTATTCTCAATTTGGCTGGAAACATTAGAGCAAACGAGATCTTTCGCTGATGTAAGAGTTTCTTGCATTCCTTGAACCAATCGCGTTTCTCTCTTGTCGATCTTCCAAAGTCTGGGAATAAGAAAATATCATGATTCCTCCAAGAAAGCTTCCCTTTGCTCCTCTTCTGGCGCAACACGAGATCTTTATCGGATGACCTCAGAAATTTGGCCAGAATCGATCGGGGCCTATCTCCCTCAGCAGATCTCCGAGCAGGGACTCTGTGAGCTCGCTTGATTTCCAGCTTGTGGCCTGTTACACCGAGCAGACTCGGGAAGAGCTCGTCTAGGAATTTCACCATATATCTGCCCTCCTCATGCTCAGGTATTCCAACAATTCTGACGTTATTCCTGCGGTTTTTATTCTCAAGATATTCAAGCTTTTCAAGAATATGTTCCAGATCAACTTTGGTCGCGGGCGGATTAGCGGTTAATTCCCTCTCTGAAGACTCCAAATAATCGATTTGTTTCTCAGCATCTAACACTCTTGTAACTAACTCAGAGAATTTTATTGCCATCGCCGTAATCGATCCTCCAAGTCAGCAAGAACCTTCATCAACATCATCGTCAAGTTGGACAACTGACGCTGGATCTTCTCTCCGCTGCGCCATCCAAATCGAGTCCCCGGTCTGTAGGTCTGTCGGGGCTTTCATCCTGAACACATATGTGTCTTTTAATGTCTCCAGAGCCCGATGATTTTGACTTCTTTGCCATGTTTTACCTCAAAGAGCAAATGTGTAACTGGGTGTATCGAATTTCACCAAATTATAACATGAGAATAATTAAAAATTTAGCAAAGTGCGCAGAGCTCGTCGTTCACACGTCTGCTTCTTGCATGGCGTCACGTGACCCCATCCAAAAAACATATTCTTGAATAAATCTTATGGACTGATGAAAAGAATGTATAGTCTCTACCAGATGGGTTCAAAAGTCACAAGACCAAGATTTCTACACATCCTGTGAAGCGTCAATGTTGCTGTAGGGGGCTTGCACACTTTTTCAGGACTGAGTCCATCAAAAGATTAAAGTCTCCCAATAATTTATCATGAGGGGTGCCAGCGGCTTGCAATATCTCTTCAAGATCTCTAAAAAAGCCCTGATCATCAATCTTAGGTGTATAAATATTAGCCAAAATCAACCTTTGCCCCTGAATTTCTGCTAAAACAATAATGACTCTTCCTAATTTATCTTTAATCTGTTGGAGACATTTGAATTGTAGATGTTTACTTATCAATGTAATGACTCCCCTGCTCTTACTTGAACCAGCACTAAAGAAAACATGTCCACCCCATATCTTCCCAAATTTTTCAGCTTCCTGTGAGGAAAGATGAGTTTCTTGAAGAAACACAATTTCATATTTCTTACGCTTAAGAAATAACCTTCCTTCTTTTTATGGGGTGCCCCAACACATTCATATTCCACGTGGAGAAAGATAACCCACTCATATTAACATTTGACATTTGATATAATAGAAAAAATAAAACAAGATTAAAAAACAAGATTGCAAAGACCCCGAACTCCCCCCTCGAACCAAACAAAAATGTGTGCATTAACCCCACGCATGAGAGCGCCAACCAGCGTCAATCCCACTAAACTCAACTCGCCTACAAGAGCCCCCGCGACAACTTTGACATCAGATTGCTCAAGTCCAGTGCTTCTGCACAACTATTGTGAGGCAAAATTACTTTACAGAAAATACTTTGTAAAACAAACCTCAGACAACAGGTAGAATACACAAAAAGAACGTGTAGATTCATTCACAGAACTGTCCCGAAGGTGTGTTCCTCCACAAAATACATTCCTGCACAAAAAAAAAGATACATATAAATACATATATACACACACACATACATACATACATACACACATACATAAAATAATAATAAAATATATAAGGCCGTTCAGTTTCCTCAGACAGTCAATGAATGTTCAGTGAGCCGGCTGTTAATGAGTGCAGCAGATAATGTAATCCTCCCAATGTCCTGCAAAAATACTCCACAAAACAAACTCCAGCCAACAGGAGGCATAAGACCATGACATGAGCAGATTCATCCACGACTGTCCCGAAGGAGTATTATTCCACTAAACAAATGTAGCTGTTAGGCGGAGCCAGCACAAAATGAAACAAAACAGGCATCCCAGTTACTCGGATGGTCAATAGTGTATTGAGTGAGTCAAATTCACTCGGAGGCCACATATAAAAAAACACACCATGACTTCCTCAGTCTATCAACTTTATAAAAGACATCGCTTGTTGTGGACATATAGATATTTTGCGGCCATCCTTAGTATCCATTCTCAATCTGGCCAGAAACTTCAGTGTAAAAGTGATCTTCCATTGATGTAAGAGTTTCTTGAAAGAGTGTTATTACACAAAACAAACTCCAGCTGCTAGGCGGAACCAACACAAACAGAAACAAAAAATGGCACCCAGCTTCCTCAGACAGTCAAGCGAATGTTCAGGGTCAATGAGTCAGGCCCACTAGACAGCAACATGAGAATCACCAAATGGCTTACTCATCCAATGTTTCTATGAAGGACAGTGCTTGTTTGGGACACGTAAATACTTTGCGGCCATCCTTAGTATCTATTCTCAATTTGGCCGGAAACATCAGAGCAAAAGCGATCTTCCGTTGGTGTAAGAGTTTCTTGCATTCCGTGAATCAATCATGTTTCTCTCTTGTCGAGTTCACAAAGTCCGGGAACAAAAAAATGTTGTCCTTGCCTCATGTAACACAAGATCTTTATCGGATGATCTGAGAAATTTGGCAAGAATTGATCAGGGCCTGTCTCCCTCAGTGGATCTGGGAGCCGGGACTCTGTGAGCTCGCTCGATTTCCAGCTTGTGGCCTGTTACGTCGAGCAGACTCGGGAAGAGCTCGTCCAGGAATTTCACCATATCTCTGCCCTCCTCATGTTCAGGAATTCCAACAATTCGCATGTTATTCCTCCTAGAGCGATTCTCAAGGTCTTCCAACTTTTCAAAAATGTGTTGTAAATCTGCCTCGGTTGCTAATGGATTAGCAGCCAATTCCCTCCCCAATGACTCCAGACAATCGATCCATCTCTCGTTGCCCCCGATTCTTGTAACCAACTCAGAGAATTTTATTTCCACCACCGTAATCGGTCGACGTATTACAACGAGATCCTCCAAGTCTGCATCAAATTCCGTCAGCATCACAGACATGCTCGCCAGTTGATGCTGAATTTCTCCTGCTGTGCCATCCAAATTGAGTCCCTGGTCTGCGGGCCTATCAGAGGATTCAGCTTAAGCACGTAAGTGTCTTTTAATATCTCCAGAGCCCAAGGTTTTAGAATTCTTTGCCATGTTTACTTCAAAGAACAAATATGTAGTAGATGTGTCGAATCTCACCAATTTATACCACAAAAATAATTAAAAACTAGCAAAGCGCACAGAGCTTGTGATTTACATGTCTGCTCCTTGCATGGCATCACGTGACCTCAAGCCTTTTATTTTTTATACTTTTCAGTATAACACAAACTGTTAACTTTTCAGCTCAACATAAATGACTGCACACACACATAGCTATGTGTGTCGCTCTCTCTCCCTTCCAGCGGTATGGACTGTCCTCTTATCCCTCTCCTGCTCTCAATGTAACACAGTACAGCTGTTTAATTTCTCACAGGTGTCAATCCTTACCGTTCTTCCTCTCTCAGCCTTGCTCTCCACAGAAGTCACCCAGCCACGCCCACATCACCACACACATCCATCACCTGACTCCAGGGAGGCCAGGGAGACTGTACTTGTGCTGTACTTAGTCTCCCTCAGTGAGAGTTTGTGACCAATATACAGCACGGGGTGCTCCTCCCCCTCCACCATCTGGGATAATACCGCTCTCAACCCCCTGTCCGATGCATCCATCTGTAATATGAAAGTGAGAGAGAATGCAATAATGGCACACTGCAAAGTGCAGCTTTCACCTGCATGAAGGCCTGCTGACATGGCTCTGTTCACTGGACCAGATCTGGTGCCACCTTTTAAGTAAGATCAGTCAGCGGGCTGGTGACGGTCAAATATTTAGGCACAAACCAGCGATAATAGCCAATAGTCTCACCTCCTTTTTGGTCTTAGGTCTCAGAAAGGCTGCAATCGCTGTAGTTTTATCAATTTGGGGCCTGTCTCAATGACCTCAGGACAGGCGTCAGATGCTGTAGGTGCTGCTGTCAATCATTACTGTAAATAAGGTGTAAGCAGTATGCGGTCTGAGGATTCAGTCCATGAGCCACTGAAACATAAATGGCCCTGAACAAACCAAACGGACGGGTCACGAATTGTTGTAATCCGAATGGTGTGGAAAACGCAGTTTTTTCACGGGACATGGGAGTTAAGTTAATTGGCACTGCTGTTGGGTGACTTTATGTCACTCCTGGCACAAAAATTCAAGCAGCTCGGCTTTGTTTGATGGCTTGTGGTCATCCATCTTCCTCTTGATCACATTCCAGAGGTTTTCAATGGGGTTTAGGTCTGGAGATTGGGCTGACCATGACAGGCTCTTGATCCGGTGGTCCTCAATCCACACCTTGATTGACCTGGCTGATTGGCATGGAGCATTGTCCTTCTGGAAAAAAACAATCCTCTGAATTTGGGAACATTGTCAGAGCAGAAGGAAGCATGTTTTTTCCAGAGTAACCTTGTACTTGGCTTGATTCATGCGTTCTTCACAAAGATGAATCTGCCCGATTCCAGCCCTGCTGAAGCACCCCCAGATCATCACCGATCCTCCACCTGGTCATCTAATGGTAAGACGGAGACCCGGAGAGGCCTACTGTCACATCCTCCCAATCTGTTCACACAAGATCCCCTTCCCCTGAGTATTAACCCCTAACCGGATTTCCCTGAATCCCCTTCCTCCCACCATTGACTCTCACACCTGTTTTCCATTCACTCATCAACTCCCTGTGTATATAATCTCTGCTCTAGCTTAACCTCATTGCGAAGTCTTGCCAATTCACTCTGTTGTCTTGCATTTCTGAGCGTTTATCTTCTACTATTTCCTGCCTGTTTTGACCTTAGCCTGTTCCCTGGATTTACCTCTTTGTCTACCGTCTTTGATTTATTGCATTGTGTGGATTGCTTACCTGGTTTTGACCTCTGCCTGTTTGACAACGATCTCTATTTTTTTTTGTGATTAACATTTTTATTGATTTTTCAAAGCAAAGAAAAACAAAACATATATACAATGAATCAACATTAACTCCCACTACTTACCCTCCCCAATCAAGAACCCCACCCGACCCCAAACGAACATCCCAGTGGTCTTACATAAGTACACACATATACAGAGAATAAAATAATTAAAAAAAATAAATATATATATATATATATATATATATATATATATATATATATATATATATATATATACATACACACACACACACACACACACACACATATATATATATATATATATATATATATATATATATATATATATATATATATATATATACACATATACACATATAATAAACATACAACTCTAAACTATACCTCTCTCTCCAAAGACCCACTCCAAGAGCCCCCCAAAAACATCAAATATCTACCCCATTTCCCAATAAAAGAATACCATATCCCCAGCCTTCTACACGTTATCTCTTCGAAGGCTGCCACCCTTCCCATCTCCTCGCACCACTCCCGAATTGAGGGTGCTCCCACTGACTTCAAACCCCTTAAAACAATCTGCCTGCCTATCATCGCACTGGTGAGGACCCAATTGTTTATGTATTTGTCACCTACGTCGATGACCGCCCCATCACCCAAAACACAGAGTCTGGGGCAAAATGAAATCCGAATGCCCAGCATGTCACACACAACACTTTGTACCTTCAATCAAAATTCCTGAATCTCAGCGCACCATCAAAAAACATGGGCCATGTCTCCATCCTCTGATTGGCATCGCCAGCAGGTGGATGTGTCTTTAAGACCAAGCCTATACAATTTAGAGGGGGTCCAATAGAACCGATGTAAAATCTTGAATTGTATAAGGCGCACCCTTGCATCTCTCAATGCAGTTTTTATGTTTTTTAAAATCCTAGCCCAGAGCAATCCACTCTGACCAACAAAAAGGGGACTTATTAATGCATAGTTTGGGGTTTAGCCATAGGCTCGAGGTAACATTTAGATAAATATCTGAATTAAACACTCTGGACACTTTTGTCCATACTGAGTGCAAATGTGAAATAACGGGTGTGATTTAACTTCTCTATTTAGTTTGATGGAAAGGCTTTGTAAAGGCAAAATTGGGGCAAGAAGTTCTTGTTCAATGCAGAACCATGGAGGGGCTCTTTCAGGTGGAAGCGCCAATGAGCCAAATGTCTGTGACCGAATGCATAATAATAAAACAAAATCTTGGGTAGGCCTAGCCCACCTTTGTCAATCGGCCTATGTAACTTATTGAAATGTAATTTGGGGCACTTACCACTCCAAATGAAAGACTTCGCTATGCTCTCAAATTGCTTGAAATAAGAGAGGGGGACATCTACCGGGAGAGACTGTAGCAAGTAGTTAAATTTTGGAATACAGTTCATTTTAATAACATTAACCTTCCCAATCATAGATAAATGTAATGAAGCCCACCTGTCTACATCGCTCGAAAAACTTTTTATTAAAGGGTCAAAATTAACTCTGACTAAATCAGACAAATTGTTTGGGAATAAAATGCCCAAATACTTAATGCCCTGTTTGGGCCAATGGAAGGCGCCTGGCTTGAAGGCTGTTACTGGACAGTACGCTGTCAAAGCCAAAGCTTCGGATTTAGACCAGTTGAGTTTGTATCCTGAGAATTTGTAAATAAAAGGAATAAATAATTCTGTGGAGGCAAGGCATAGATTTAGTAGGGTCAGAGACGAATAATAAAATATCATCTGCATAAAGCAGAAGCTTATGTGCCACGCCTCCTGCCGTCACCTCTGGAAAATCATCCTCCTTTCTTATCGCGGCTGCTAATGTTTCCAGGGCAAGACAGAACAATAATGGGGAAAGAGGGCAACCCTGACGGGTGCCCCTCTCCAGAGTAAAATAATCTGAAATTAATCCATTTGTTTGTACCGCTGCTACAGGGTGTCTACAAAGTAACTTGATCCAACCAATAAACGTACTCCCGAACCCATACATTTCCAAAATCTTAAAAAGATAATCCCATTCTACCATATCAAATGCCTTTTCGGCGTCAAGTGAGATGGCAGCGACCGGAGTCTGATCATTCGCCACTGAACACATGATATTGATGAAACGCCTAATATTATCAGAAGAGCTACGACCTCAAATAAACCCCACCTGATCTATATGTATAAAAGATGTCATAACTTTACTTAATCGGTTAGCCAATATTTTTGCCAAAATTTTTACATCTAGCTGGATCAGGGAAATTGGACGGTAACTTTTTCACTCGTTTGGATCTTTGTCTTTTTTAAGAATCAGACTGATCCGGGCTTGTGTCATGGTTGGCGGAAGCTTCCCATTCTTTAATGATTCAGAATAAACTTATAACAAAAGTGGAACCAGTTCTGTAGCATAAGATCTAAAAAATTCAGCGGCAAAACCATCTGGCCCCGGAGCCTTGCCTGTAGGTAAGGACTTAATTACCTCGTCAAGTTCTTCCAAGGTTATCTCAGAATCAAGAGAGTTATTTTACTCATTCGTCAATTTAGGGAGTTCTAATGGTTCCACAAAGTTTCTAATATCTTCATCAGTATACGAAGACATGGAACTATAGAGATCAAGATAGAATACTTTAAAGGTGTTATTAATATCAATGGCTGAGGTAAATATTTCACCACCAGCAGATTTCACTGAGGGAATGGTAGAAAAAGACTCTCTCTGCTTTTTATATCTAGCCAAAAGCTTCCCTGCTTTGTCCCCTGACTCAAAGTATGACTGTCTTGCCCTGAACAACCAAAACTCCACTTTCCGTGACAAAATAGTATTATATCTGTATTTCAATCGGGTCAATTCTCAGACGACATTCGGCGCTTCAGCTCTGCCTCGGCACTTTTAATATTTCCTTCCAACTCCACGAGTTCTCGTGCCTTGGATTTTTTGGTGAATGAGGCATATTACAAAAGGGATATATTAAAGCGCCAACTATATGATTTCTTTTTCTCTGTATGTGGCAACATCTGTAAATTCACCAGGGCGTGATCTGAGACTAAAATGTTTCCAAATGAGCAATCCACAACAGATTAAATGAGGGATTTAGATATTTAAAAAAAATCAATTCTAGAGTAAATCTCGTGAACTGATGAAAAAAATGTATAATCCCTACCAGATGCACACTTTTGCTTCACTATGATCAAGGACTGAGTCCATCAAAAGAGTCTCCTCCCAATATTATGTCATGAGGGGTGCCAGCAGCTTGCAACATCCAATTCGTATGTTATTCTTTCGGCTCATATTTTTGAAATATTCCAGTTTTTCCTAAATTAATTCCAAATCTGTTTTGGATGCGGGCGGATTAGCAACTTCTGTCACTCTTGTAACCAACTCAGAGAATTTTGTTTCCATCGCCGTAATCAATCGACGTATTACAGCAAGATCCTCCAAGTCAGCAACAACCTTCGTCAGCATTACCGAGATGTTGGACAGTTGACGCTGAATTTCTTCTCCCGACGTGCCGTCCAAATCGAGTCCCCGGCTCGCAGGGCCACCAGAGGCCTCAGCTTGAACACGTAAGTGTCTTTTAATGTCTGCAGAGTCTGAGGATTTTGACTTCTTTGCCATGTTTACCTCAAAGAGCAAGTATGTAACTGGGTGTATCGAATCTCACCGGATTATAACATGAAAATAATGAAAAAACTAGCAAAGTTTGCAGAGCTCGTGTCTCACACGTCTGCTTCTCGCATGGCATCACGTACTCCGACTTCAATCTCTATTAAACTCTGCACATGGATCTTCACTCAGTGTCTGAATCTGACTCGTTACAGAAGAATTCGCCAATGTCAGGTCCAGCGGAGTTTTCTTCTCTTCAAGCCGCATTCACTTTTCAAGCTGAACAGCTGGCAACTCACCACCTTCAACTGGGACAGTTTTCCTCTGCCATGGAAGATGTGCTGAGTTATTTACGCACCGCTTCCCTAGCCAGGTCTTCTGCACCAGCCGCAAGTCCAGACCCCACACCGGCATTGACCACTCCCTCGGAAGCTTCCCACTCACCACTCCCACCGGCCAAATTTCAGAGCCCCTCATCTCGCTCTGCCGGAGTGATTCAATGGCACGCCAGGTCAGTTTGATGGGTTTCTGCTTCAGTGTAGCATTTATATCACTCAATCTTCCTTCTGCTTCCCCACAGAGGAATCTAAGGTGGCCTTTATCACCTCCCTGCTCACTGGTCGAGCACTGGATTGGGCTATGGCAATATGGAATTGTAATAGCGAGATCCGTAACTCTTTTGAAGCTTTCTTTTCCCATTTCAAGAGTGTCTTTCAGAATCCAGTGGGTGGCGAAGACGTGTGTGATCGCATCATTCGTTTAACACAAGGGAGTTCAACGGCAGCTGACTACGCACTCACGTTTCGTACTCTCGCAGCACAAACCAGTTGGGCTGATGCACCGCTCAAAACCATCTATCACGATGGACTCACGCATCAAGAACAGGTAGAGATGGCCAATCGAGATAATAACCTCTCTCTCGACCAGTTTATTTCTCTCTCCATCAAACTTCATAATTTGAAGTGGAGCCGCACCCCAGCTACCTTATCATCACCTCCCCAGCTACCTCCCATAACTACATCCTAACATGAGGCCATGCAGTTGGGCCACTCTTGTCTGTCAAGAGAGAAACGTCAAAGACGCATCCATTACAAACTGTGTCTGTACTGTGGGGAGCCCGGCCATTTTCTCTCCTCCTGTCCCTCACAGTCCTCATTACCCACTAATACTCTGGTGAGTACCGACAACTCTTTATTTGCTGGAAAATAGAAATGTACTTGTTGAAGTAAAACTCTGTTCCAGTCAGAATTCCATTTCTGTCAAAGCTCTTATCGGGCTGCAGGCAATTTTATTGACTCTGTTCTCTGCAATCTGTTATCTCTGGATACTGCTCCTTGTGTGCCTTCTCTCTCTGTCACAGCACTAGATAATCATCCTCTTCACGCTGGCACAGAGCTTCGCATCACTCAACCTGTCTCTGTGCAGGTGGGGACTCTTCATCATGAGACACTACAGTTACTCGTCACCAACACTCCCAAGAACCCACTAATTCTTGGATACCCTTGGCTCACTAAACACAACCCTCACATTTCTTGGACTTACGGACAGATCATTCAGTGGGGAACCTCTTGTTTTACCTCCTGCCTAAAGTCAGTGCAACCCATTTCCCTCCAGACCACTCACATCAACCCTGCTGAGACCTCTGTACAGCCTACCATCCCGTTAGCCTACCAAGACTTCCTGCCCATGTTTAGTAAGGCTAAGGCTACACAGTTACCACCTCACCGCTCTACTGACTGCGCTATCGACCTCCTTCCAGGCACTCAACCTCCTAAGAGCCGGATCTATCCCCTGTCTATCCCTGAAACACAAGCCATAGAGGATTATATTGAAAAAGCACTACAGGTGGGTTTCATCCAACCCTCCACCTCACCAGCGGCAGCTGGATTCTTCTTTGTGGCAAAGAAAGATGGTGGACTCCGCCCCTGCATTGACTATAGAGGCTTAAATGTCATTACCATCAAGTTTCCCTATCCTCTTCCGCTAGTGTCAGCAGCACTCGAACAGCTACGGGATGCCAAGGTCTTCACTAAACTGCATTTGCACCATGCTTACAATCTCATTCGCATCAAGGAGGAGGACGAGTGGAAGACAGCCTTCATCACCCATTCGGGCCACTATGAATACCGGGTCATGCCTTATGGCCTTGCCAACTCACCTTCCATCTTCCAATCCTTCATGAATGAGATCTTTCGCAACCTTCTGCACCGAAACGTTGTAGTCTACATCAACGACATTCTGGTTTTCTCACCTTCCCTAGAAGCTCACGTTCTGCACATACACCAAATTCTCAAATGCCTCCAGGATAATCACCGCTACGTAAAAGCTGAGAACTGTGAGTTTCATGTCTCCGGTCTATGTTCCTGCCAAGCTCCGTCCACAAGTCATGCAGTGGGTCCATACTTCCTTGAGCTGTGGTCACCCAGGTGAGAACCGCACCACACGATTGGTTCAGAATAAATTTTGGTGGCCTTCCCTGTCCCGAGATGTTGCTCAGCATGTAAAGGGTTGTTCTATCTGTGCCCAAACCAAATCTTCCAGACTTCTTCCAGCAGGACTCCTCCACCCCATACCTATCCCACAATGTCCCTGGTCTCACATCACTGTAGATTTCCTCACTGATTTACCTGTGTCTCAGGGGAACACAACTATCATGGTGGTGGTGGATAGGATATCCATAGCCTGCCATGTCATCCCTCTCAAGAAACTACCTTCCGCTCTAGAGATGTCTGAGACCATCTTCCATCAAGTGTTTCGACTCTACGGTTTGCCAGACGACATTGTCTCTGACAGAGGGCCTCAGTATGCCTCTTGGATTTGTAGAGAGTTCTGCAAACTTCTGAATGTCAACGTCAGCCTGACTTCCGGGTATCATTCTCAGTCTAAAGGCCACATGGAACACATCAACCAAAAAGTAGGTCGCTATCTCCGCACCTTCTGTCTCTCTAACCAGTATGATTGGTGTAGATTTCTCCCTTGGGCAGAATATACCTGAAATTCCCTTCGCAGTACTGGTCTAACTCCCTTTCAATGTATCCTGGGAGACCAACCTCCGCTCTTTCCCTGGTCGGGAGAACCATCGGAGTTGCCTGCAATTAACCATTGGATTCAGCGCAGCAAGCAAGTCTGGGAATCTGCCCATGTTCATCTGCAGAGAGCCATCCGTCAGCAGAAGATACATGCCAACCGACGTCATCGACCCTTCCCGACTCTCCGTCCTGGTCAACGAGTGTGGCTGTCCACCCGAGACCTCCGCCTGTGGCTACTCTGCAAAAAACTCTCCCTGAGGTATGTTGGACCATTCAAGATCATCAAACAAATTAATCCTGTCTGTTACAAACTTCAACTGCCTCCTCACTACCGCATCTCTCCTACTTTCCATGTATCTTTCCTCAAACCTGTGGCCGAGTCTTCCAGTGCCTCCGACAACCTCCCCCACCTCCTCTTGACCTCGATGGGGAAATCACCTACCAACTCAACACTCTCCTTGACTCTCGACGTCGGGGCAGAATCATTCAATATCTGGTAGATTGGGAGGGCTATGGGCCGGAGGAGCAGTCCTGGGTCTCATCAGAAGACATTCTGGACCCTTCTCTCATCTCTGAGTTTCACCTAGCCCATCCTGACCGCCTGGCTCCCAGGCCCCAGGCCGACCCCCTGGATGCTCTAGAGGGGGTCCTCAAAGGGGGAGTACTGTCACATCCTCCCGATCATTTCACACAAGATCCCCTTCCCCTGAGTATTAAGCCCTATCCGGACTACATTTCCCAGAATCCCCTTCCTCCCGCCATTGACTCTCACACCTGTTTTCCATTCACTCATCAACTCCCTGTGTATATAATCTCCACTCTAGCTTCACCTCATTGTGAAGTCTTGCCAATTCAATCTGTTGTCTTGCATTTCTGAGCATTTATCTTCTACTATTGCCTGCCTGTTTTGACCTTTGCCTGTTTGACTACAATCTCTATTAAACTCTGCACATGGATCTTCACTCAGTGTCTGAGTCTGACTCGTTACACCTTCAAGCCACAGTGTCTCGCAGCAACTGTGAAAACTCAACATGTACAGAAAAACACGCATCAAAACAAATATAAATCTTACAAATGATGTAAAACACATTAATCACGTATGGAACTGAGCTCTCAAACTGTTTAATGGCAGTTTCCAAAACAACTAATGGTGCTTTCCCACCATCTACTGGATGGGAATGTGGATGCGTTTGGGAAAACTCATTTTAGGTCGCATTGTACCAAGCATACGTACAGTGGATATAAAAAGTCTACACACTCCTGTTAAAACAGCAGGTTTTTTTGATGTCAAAAATTAAACAAAGATAAATCATATCAGAATTTTTGTACCTTTAATGTAAAAATTACAACCTATGCAATGCCACTGAAAACCAAAGTGACACACGAATATTTGGTTATACCTTTCGTATTGGTCAATGTCCCAGCCGTCTTCCAGGGGCTCATGAATGACGTGCTTAGAGACATGGTTGACCGTTTTGTGTTTGTCTACTTAGATGATATTCTGATCTTCTCCCAGAATATCCAGGACCATGTTCAGCACGTCAGGCAGGTACGTCAGTGTGCATGGACCCTGCTAAAGTCAGGGCCATCTCCGATTGGCCAACCCTAGATTCTCGCAAGGCTTTGCAGAGGTTTCTGGGGTTTGCTAATTTCTACCGTAGGTTTATTTGTAATTACAGCCTACTCGCCGCACCTCTGACGGCTCTCACATCCACCCGCACTGACTTTTGTTGGTCCCCACGGGCCGAGGTTTGTTTTCTAAATTAAAGAAGTGGCTTTCTACCATGCCTATTTTGATAACTCCCGACCCTGCATGTCAGTTTGAGGTGGAGGTGGATGCATCGGAGGTTGGTGTCGGAGCGGTCCTGTCGCAGCACTCCCCCTCAGATGGAAAAATGCATCCGTGTGCTTTTTTTCGCACTGATTAACACCTGCTGAATGGAACTACAACGTCAGTAACGGAGAAATGCTGGCTGTCCGGCTGGCTTTGGGCGAGTGGCGTCATTGTTTAGAGGGTTCGGGTGTACCTTTCGTGGTTTGGACTGATCATAAGAACTTAGAGTGCATTCGTAACGCTAAATGTCTGAACTGTAGACAGGCTCGCTGGGCACTATTTTTCACCCGTTTCAACTTCTTCCTATCATATCGCCCGTATCGAATCGTAAATCAAGGTTTATCTGATAATTCTGTTTCTGTTACTTTAAACCTTTTTTAAAAATAATCAGGGTTACATTTTAACCATCGATTTGTTCCTGATTTAAATTTCACAGTAAATCCGAATTAACTTTAATCCTGTTGCTTCTATACTTTAAACTCTTATTTAAATCTTAGTTAGGGCTTAACTTTAAACTAGCAGCTGATGTGGTTTTAATAAAAAACAAACCTACAATTAAACATGAATAACTATGTAAACAAACAGTGGATGTGCCATCAGTCCTTTGAGAGACATTTATCATATTATTTGTTTATTATTTTGACATTTACATTTTTATGCATTTGGTAGATGCTTTTATCCAAAGTGACTTACAGTGCACTTATTACAGGGACAATTCCCCTGGAACAACCTGGAGTTAAGTGCCTTGCTCAAGGACACAATAGTGGTGGCTGTGAGGATTGAACCAGAAACCTTTTGGATTACCAGTTATGTGCTTTAGCCCATTACACCATCACCACTTTATTATGGTCCAAAATGTTGGGCCGTTGCATACTTTCAAATCCGGTGTGCGAGTACGGTGGCTCGTTTCGGTGGCGGCGTTATACTTGCGGGGACAAGGGACAGAGACGGGTCTCTCTCGAGGAGAAGCTAGAGTAGAGTGTAATTTCTGCATTTAACAACAGCGGTTACAAGCGACATATCGCTATTGCTCCGCTCCTCTCTTATACTCATTTCAGTCGGCAGCCTGGGCTGTTAATTTGTGGCTCTGATGAGAGAAGGTGGTCAATATGAGACCCATGTGGTCCTTTTTTCTTAAATTATGATGCCATATTTTAAAACTTGTGACATTGTGTACACTGCTGTGACATTTTCTTAACCTCATTGATCTGCCCTGTGTACTAATCTACAGCTAAATTCAGAATCTCTCATGGAGGACAAAATGAATCACAGGTAAACTCTTTAATCACAGGTTAAAAGTTTAATCTCTGATTTGTTAAACCGTATAGAAAATTAAGTGGTGCAACATTATTCAAATTCAAATAAAAATTAAATAAAAAAAATAAAAAAACCTGGATTAGCTCTAAACTCTGCTTAATTGTATACTTATCGGTGCAACCTACCCTATGTCAGATTTTGAGGCAATTGATGGCAAAACCCTGGAAGAAACTATGCAGCATCTTAAAATTTGTTCTTGCTGCCTTGAATCACTCACATAATAATAATAATTTTAAAAAAATTATGCATTTAACGGTCTAGAAAATTGTCTCTTAGAAATAGTAAATGCATCACTTCTTTTAGGCACTTTTCAGAAGTCCCTGAAAACTGCAATTGTTAAACCAATCCTAAAAAAGAGCAATCTAGATAACTCCATATTAAACTACAGACCAATCTCAAATCTTCCTGTCATAGGCAGAATAATTAAAAAGGTTGTTTGAAATCAGCTGAACAAATTCTTAAACTGGAATAGTTACTTTGACAATTTCCAGTCTGGTTTCCGACCACATCACAGCACAGAGACGGCACTCTTAAATATACTTAATGATATTCACTTAAATACTTATTCAGGCAAAATATCAGTGCTGGTATTAATGGATCTCAGTGCTGCCTTTGACATTATCAACCGCAATATTCTCCTAGACAGACTGGAAAACTGGGTAGGGATCTCTGGGACGGTTCTAAGCTGGTTCAGGTCATATCTAGAAGGGAGGGGTTACTAAGTGAACATAAGCAACTATGAATCTGAGTGGACATCCATGACATACCATTAGGGCTGGGGGTTAAAACGATATCGATATTTACCGGAAAAAATTTCAATATCGATAATAAACTTTTGAGTAATTTTACATATCTAGGTGATCGGATCAGGTACGTGTCGCTAAAAATGCAGTTCGGCAAAGTAATACACACAACTATCTAACTGAATAACAGACATGAAATCAGAATTTTAGGAATTATTAGCTGGCAGCCCTGCTGCCATGGAAACTAATCAGGCTTGGTAGTAGCCAGCTAGCAGCTAGCTATCCGGTTAATTATTGTTGTGTAGCGAACAAGACAGCACTGACAATGCAATACAACATCTGTCGACTGAACACAATAACAACTCAGATATCAATACCATTGCTGTTTATTTACAGTACGTACTATTTAGTTAAATATGTTTTCATGATCCAAAGCGCTGTCACAGGAAAGAACGTTTTCTTCTGGTGATATTTATTGCCGGTGGGCAACCCAGTTTATGCCAGTTTAAACCTTAGCTTTAACAGTCAAATCAAAGCAATAACTAAATCAGCCTACTGTCGTCTCAAAAAAAAATATATAGTGAGAATTAGATGTCTTGTATCCAGTCTAGACTTAGAGAAACTTGTTCATGCATTTATCACCAGTAGATTCGACTACTGCAGTGGACTTCTCACCGGCCTTCCCCAAAAGACCATTAGACAGTTGCAGCTCATTAAGAATGCTGCTGCCAGGATTCTGACCCAGACCAAAAAATCTGAGCTCAGGGGCATAGATTCCAGGGGGGATGGGGAGGAGTTAACTCCCCAATAATCAAAACAAGCAAGTGCTTAACCCCCCCCCCCAATGTTCAAGCCAAATCTATGCCCTTGCACTGAGCTTATTACTGAAGTCCTCAGGTCTTTACACTGGCTTGCAGTTACATTAAGGTTGAATTTTAAGGTACTATTACTAGTGAATAAATCGCTAAATGGCCTAGGATCTAAATACATTGCAGATATGTTTGTTGAATATAAACCTAACAGACCTCTCAGATCATTAGGATCATGTCAGGATCAACACGATGAGACAGCGTTTAGCTATTAAGATGGATCCAGCTTCCAGAAGAGTTCAGATGTGCTCCAACATTAGCCATATTCAAATCCAGACTGAAAACATCTAAAGCTAAAATCTGTTTAGCTGTGAATTTACTAACTGAGAACTGTGCTGCATTTACTGATTGCACTGCATCATTTTATTTCTGTATTATTTTCATTTTTTTATATATCTTAATAATTTTCAAATATTTTTTAGCTATTTTAATACTTTTTATTCTAATTTCTTGTTCTTAATTGGTTTTAAAATTGATTTTTATGTATCTTGTATTTTCTTTTTGTTAAGCACTTTTAATTACCATTGTGTATAAAATGTGCTATATAAATAAACTTGCCTTGCCAAGGCAATTAATGGGACCTAACCCAAACTGGAGAGGACAGCAGTTGACATCTCTGTCTCTGGTCAGTTATGCCACAAAAACAATCAAAACAGATTTGAACCTCTCTCATCAACAAGGTATTTCAGTCCGCAGAACTGCTGCTCACTTTATGTTTTTTTGTTTTTGGCACCATTCTGAGTAAACTGTATAGACTGTTGTGCGTGAAAATCCCAAGAGATCAGCAGTTACTGAAACACTCAAACCAGCCCGTATGGCACAAACAATCAGGCCACGGTCACTAAGATTACATTTTTCCACATTCTGATGGTTGATTTGAACATTAACTGAAGCTCCTTGACCAGTATTTGCATAATTTTATGCATTGCACTGCTGCCACACGATAGGCTGATTAGATAATCTTACGAATAAGTAGGTGTACAGTGCTCAGTGAGTGTATATACGCTCAAAAAATATTTTAGCCTATTTTTAAAGCTGCACTACATAACTTTGTGCTCTCTAGTGCAATCTGTGATTGAAACCTAAAACTGCAAGCAACTTGTGGATGAACACTTTACGTGTGTTGTGTTTCGGGATGTGTTACACATTACATGTTTTCCTGTGCAGATGAATCTCATGATTTGAGATTACCTGGACATCAACTCTAGTTAAAATGTTTATTCTTTTTATATACAATTGTACAGCCTCAGATGATAATGCAAGTAAACCATAATATTACAATAGTACATCTATGCACTGCACACAATAAAACTGAAAACTAACAAAAAAATGAGGATTCAATAATGATGGGGGTGAAATACACTTTATTAAACATTAAAATAATATGCAGAAATGTGTAAAATAATAGTTTCATTTTAACACACTAAACAAATTAATACGTACATTGCTGTGCTATAACACTGGTACATTATAAACAACTTGAGATGTTTATACATTTCATGGGGAACTACCATGTAGAAACTTTTAGTGGCTTTTTAACAGACTATTAGCTAAAAGGACAAAGGAAAGTGATAACTTGAGCATTTATATGACTGGGGTAAAAGAAATGAGACCAATTTACTTTGTATCCTAAGAACTTGGAAAAGGAATTAAGAATTCTGTGGAGGCAAGGCATAGATCTAGTAGGTTCAGAGACAAATAATAAAATATCACCTGCATAAAGCAGAAGCTTATGCGCCACACCTCCCGCAACCACCCCTGGAAAATCATCCTCCTTTCTTACTGTGGCTGCTAATGGTTCCAGGGCAAGACAGAACAATAATGGGGAAAGAGGGCAACCCTGTCGGGTTAATCCATTGGTTTGTACCACCGCTACCGGGTGTCTATACAGTAAGTTCATCCATCCAATAAAAGTATTTCCGAACCCATACATTTCCAAAATCTTAAAAAGATAATCCCATTCTACCATATCAAACGCCTTTTCGGCATCAAGTGAGATGGCAGCGACCAGAGTCTGATCATTTGCCACTGACCACATGATATTAATGAGACGCCTAATATTATCAGAAGAGCTGCGGCCCCGAATAAACCCCACCTGATCTATATGTATAAGAGTGTCATAACGTTATCTTTACTCAAATTTTTGACAATATTTTTACATCTAGCTGGATCAGGGAAATTGGACGGTAACTCTTACACTCGCTTGGATCTTTGTCCTTTTTAAGAATCAGACTGATCCTGGCTTGTGTCATAGTTGGCGGAAAACAGCGTGAGCACTTTTAAGGTTTTTCTCCAATATGGATTCTCTCGTGTTTTTTCAGGTTTTGTGACAGAGGGAAACTCTTTTCACAGTGTGAGCACTTGTAAGGTTTTTCTCCAGTATGGATTCTCTCATGTGTTTTCAGGTGATGTGAGTGAGTGAAACTCTTTTCACAGTATGAGCACTTGTAAGGTTTTTCTCCAGTATGGATTCTCTCATGTTTTTTCAGGTCTTGTGACTGAGTGAAACTCTTTTCACAGTGTGAGCACTTGTATGGTTTTTCTCCAGCATGAATTCTCTCATGTGTTTTCAGGTTATGTGAGTGACTGAAACTCTTTTCACAGTGTGAGCACTTGTATGGTTTTTCTCCAGCATGGATTCTCTCATGTGTTTTCAGATTATGTGAGTGACTGAAACTCTTTTCACAGTGTGAGCACTTGTATGGTTTTTCTCCGGTATGGATTCTCTCATGTTTTTTCAGGTGTTCTGACCGAGTGAAGCTCTTTTCACAGTGTGAGCACTTGTAAGGTTTTTCTCCAGTATGGATTCTCTCGTGTTTTTTCAGGTGTTCTGACCAGGTGAAACTCTTTTCACAGTGTGAGCACTTGTAAGGTTTTTCTCCAGTATGAATTCTCTCGTGTTTTTTCAGGTGTTCTGACCGGGTGAAACTCTTTTCACAGTGTGAGCACTTGTAAGGTTTTTCTCCAGTATGAATTCTCTCGTGTTTTTTCAGGTGTTCTGACCGGGTGAAACTCTTTTCACAGTGTGAGCACTTGTAAGGTCTTTCTCCAGTATGAATTCTCTTGTGTGATTTCAGGTCTTGTGACTTAGTGAAACTCTTTTCACAGTGTGTGCACTTGTAAGGTGTTTCTCTAGTATGGATTCTTTGGTGCTGTTTCAAGAGGCTGGCTGTAGTAAAGGTCTTCCCACATTCAAAGCACATATGAACCCCCACACCGGTATTCTCATCTGTGTGAGTTTTCAGATGTTTTCTTAGGCTTGAATTCAAAACAAATGTTTTACCACACTTATCACATTCAAATGGTCTTTCTCCAGAGTGACAGCGGAGATGACCTTTGAGACAAACTGTATTTGCGAAACTTTTCCCACACTGATGGCACGTGTAAGGTTTCTCTCCAGTATGAACTTTCATGTGTTTATTAAGCTGGCTTTTATTTGTGAAAAATTTTCCACACTGTGAGCAGGTGACAGTATTATTGGCTGCTCTTCTTTTATGCTTTTCTAGTGATAAATTCTTCTTATTCTTTGAGCAACTCAAAGATTTTTCTCCAGTTATAAAATCATGATGTTTCTGACACTGAAGTTTGTCCTCCACTTCATTCAGTTCTTGACATTGCTCTTTCACTTCCATCAGCTCTACAATAAACACAGTAATTGGACAAAAATCAATTCAAGTGGGAGAAACGTAAAAAGTAATCAAACTGAATTCAATGCCAGAACACAACAAACGTCCAGTATTAATTTGTGATGTTTGCTGTGCAAACAGTATTTATTTACAACATTTATTCCGCCTAATAACTGCATTTAATGATTATAGTCATCAGGGTTTGAAATTAACACCCGCCCACTCTAGAAATCAGCAGTAGTGGGTATTTCTTTCACTCTTACTAGCCACTTTGGCAGGTGATGTTTTTTTTAGGGTTTTTCCTGCACTAAGAATTCTGGGTCAACTGGGAAAAGAGCAAGCTCCTCCCGGTTCAGAGCATCTCTTTTCTCGGTTTGGAGTTGGACTCAGTCTCCTTGACGCGCGCCTTACGGACTCACATCCCAGGCAACCTCAACACTACAGCGGACGCGCTGTCACGGCAGATTTCCCTCAGGGGAGAGTGGAGACTCCACCCTCAGTTGGTCCAGCTGATTTGGAGTCGATTCGGACGGGCACAGGTGGACCTGTTCACCTCCCAAGAATCCTCCCACTGCCTGCTCTGGTACGCCCTCACCGAGGCTCCCCTCGGCATAGACGCGCTGGCACACAGCTGGCCCCCTGGCCTATGCAAATATGCGTTTCCCCCAGTGAGCCTGCTTGCACAGACCCTGTGCAAGGTCAGGGAGGACGAGGAGCAGGTCGTCCTGGTAGCACCCTACTGGCCCACCCAGACGTGGTTCTCGGACCTCATGCTCCTCGCGACAGCTCCACCCTGGCGAATTCCCCTGAGGAAGGACCTTCTTTCTCAGGGACGGGGCACCCTCTGGCACCTGCGCCCAGACCTCTGGAATCTCCATGTCTGGTCCCTGGACGGGACGTGGAAGACCTACGTGGTCTACCACCCGCGGTGGTAGACACGATCACTCAGGCTAGGGCCCCCTCTACGAGGCGCCTGTATGCCTTTAAGTGGCGTCTATTCGCTAAGTGGTGTTCTTCCCGATGCGAAGACCCCCAGAGATGCGCAGTCGGATCAGTGCTTTCCTTCCTGCAGGAGAGGTTGGAAGGGAGGCTGTCCCCTTCCACCTTGAAGGTGTACGTTGCCGCCATAGCAGCACACCACGACGCAGTCGACGGTAAGTCCTTAGGGAAGCACAACCTGATCATCAGGTTCCTAAGAGGTGCCAGGAGGCTGAATCCCTCCAGACCGCGCCTCGTTCCCTCATGGGATCTCTCCATAGTTCTTTAGGGTCTACAGAGAGCCCCCTTTGAGCCTTTGCAGTCAGCCGAGCTTAAGGCACTCTCCTTGAAGACTGCCCTCCTGACTGCGCTCACTTCCATCAAGAGGGTAGGAGACCTGCAAGCGTTCTCTGTCAGCGAAACGTGCCTGGAGTTCCGTCCGGGTTACTCTCACGTGATTCTGAGACCCCGACCAGGCTATGTGCCCAAGGTTCCCACCACCCCTTTTAGGGACCAGGTGGTGAACCTGCAAGCGCTGCCTGAGGAGGAGGCAGACCCAGCCCTGTCGTTGCTGTGTCCGGTGCATGCTTTACGCATCTATTTGGATCGCACGCAGAGCTTTAGAATCTCTGAGCAGCTCTTTGTCTGCTTTGGTGCACAGCGGAAAGGAAGCACTGTCTCCAAGCAGAGGATCGCCCACTGGCTTGTTGACACCATAACTATGGCATATCTCGCCCAGAACATGCCACCCCCGGTAGGGCTACGAGCCCATTCTACCTGAGGTGTAGCGGCTTCCTGGGCCCTGGCCAGAGGTGCCTCTCTAACAGACATTTGTAGAGCAGCGGGCTGGGCAACACCCAACACCTTTGCAAGGTTCTACAACCTCCAGGTGGAACTGGTTTCATCCCAGGTAGTGGCACGCAACACAAGCGGATAAGCCCGGGATAGCTGGCCGGGTGTATCGCTTGCACATAGTGCCTTCCACCTCCCTTGGAGCTGAAGACGTGCGCCCTTAATTCCCAGTAGTGTTCACAAACTTTGTTCCCTGGTTAACTTCCTCCGAGCCCTGTGGCAGTCGAGTTTTCAGAGAGACTCGCTGCCGGCCCAGTACACGCGCTAAGAGCCCTGTTCTGGGGTAGGTGCTCCGCATGTGGCGGTTCCCTGTAAGGCTAACCCCATGCAATTACATATTTTCCGCTAGTTCGTTTCCCTGCTGGCAAACTGCATCTTCCTTGGGCAAAGCCCCTCTGCCCCAGTCCCATGTTTGTAGTAACTCCTCCCCCATTGGGCAGGATCTACCTTGAAGGCTCTCCACATGGTTGGAAAGACCATGTGACGTATTCTTCCACTTAAATATCCCCCCCTCTCTTTGGGCGAGGTGTGGTCTCCGCGGTGTCTTCCCCTTGGGAGGGACACCCCCCAACTAGACCTGACGGCCCAGTCGGATAATCCTCCTTCTTTTTTAGGGAGTGGAAAAAGAGAAGGGGAAAAGAGGCCACAACTGGGTTAAGCCTGTCTCTATCTTTGGGTAGTCAACTTGTCCCCAAAAAGGGCCGTTCGACACTCATAACTATGTTGGGGGAGGTTACGTGTCGACCTGGTGTGGTCTGAGGCACACAGCAGTCTGCCCACCACACACCGCCAGTTCACGTAACACAGTTCAGCCAGTTGTGGCGTTTCGTATAGGGAACCCTAGTGTCACTACATCAACACAACGTCGAGTGAGTGACAGATAGGGAACGTCATGGTTACTGGTGTAACCTCCGTTCCCTGATGGAGGGAACAAGACGTTGTGTCCCTTCTGCCACAACGCTGAACTACCCGCTGAAATGGCCGGACCTTATATCGGCTCCTCAGCATAAAACCTGAATGAGTGGTTGCATACCAGCTCCTTTTATACCCGTATGTCCGGGGAAGTGGCATGCGAATACCACTCGCCAATTTTCATTGGCCTTTTATCAAAGACCAGAGGTGTCTCGGGCTCCCAAGAGTGACCCCTAGTGTCACTACATCGACACAACGTCTCGTTCCCTCCATCAGGGAACGGAGGTTACACCAGTAACCATGACGTTTCTGCTGGTCAGAGTGGATTGTGAGGGGGGTTGCTACACTCGGTGACCTATATGACAGTGGAGTGTTGAGATCCTTTGAAAATCTGGTTCAACATTTTGGGATTCCAAGATCTCAGTTCTTTTGATATTTACAGCTGCGACACCTGCTATGTACTATTTTTGGGTATAGCATAAAGCGGCAGATACTCGGGGAGTGCTGATTACTACTTTTGGAAAAGGTCATGAGGCATCAGTGTATTACTCCCTGCTAATTCAGAGTCTGGGGGACGGAGCTTTAACATCTATCAAAAGATTGTGGGAGAAAGATTTAAACTTGGTTTTGGAGGAGGGAGAGTGGGCTAGGATTCTAAAAAACATCAAGTCTGCATCTAGAGATGCAAGGGTGCACCTTATGCAAGTCAAGATTTTACATCGATTTTATTGGACCCCCTCTAGATTGTATAGGCTTGGTTTTAAAGACACACCCACTTTCTGGCAATGCCAATCAGAGAATGGAGACATAACCCTCTTTTGGGGGTGTGTTAAGATCCAGGAGTTTTGGTTGAAGGTTCAGAGTCTTGTATGTGATGTATTGAGCACTTGGCATTCATTTTACCCCAGACTCTGTATTTTGGGTGAAGGGGCGGTCATCGACGTTGAGAATAGGCATATAAAGAGTTGGGTCCTAACTAGCGTCATGATCGCCAGACAGGTTCTTTTAAGGGGTTGGAGGTCGGCTGGAGCGCCCTCATTTCATGAGTGATTCTCAGAGATGGGTAGGGTGGCGGCCTTTGAAGAAGGGTCGTTTAGAAGGCTAGGAAAATTGTATTTGTTTAGAGAGAAATGGAGCGGATACCTGACATTACTAGATGTGCAATTTTTATTACTGAATGATAAAACGACTGTAAAATGACAGCTGATTGACATGAAAATGTAAATCATTAAAGGAAGAAACATACCTGAAGAAATATAATCATCTTCATATCCCTGTTGTTCCTCTGCTGTGTTTTCTTCTTTTATCTCCTCCTGCTTCACTTCGATCTTCACTGGTATCTGCAGCATCTGCTGTTCCCCAGCATTACTGACAGAAGCCAGAGACCCTGTGAAGGTTTGATCATCATCATCCTCATCTTCATTACACTGCTGTTCCTCTACTTTGATTTCTCTTCTCATCTTCATCAGGTTCCTGCAGTCCAGCAGTTTCACTGAACACATCTTCACTGGTGTCTGCAGCATCTGCTGTTCTCCAGTGTTACAGACAGAAGCCAGAAACTCTGTGGAGGTTTGATCACCCTGATTACCATCAGTAGAACAGAGTAAAGTGAGCTGTGAGTCCTGTGTGTCTCTGGATCTCTGTTCAGAGAGTTTGTCCAGCAGTCGCTGTGGTGTGGACTGATCTCTGCCGCTCCACACTGAATCCTGACATTCTGTGGAGGTCCCATCAGTCACACACACTGAAGATTTACAGGAAACCTTTTCCAGCTCCTGACAAACACAACACAATCACATCTGTACCGTTCATCATATCACATCATTTGAAAGCTTACAATCTCAACTTTAAGGATGAAATGAATGTTTAACCTGTAACCTGTCCTCTCTCTCCATCAGCTTTGTCTTCAGTGACGTCACCTCTTTCTTCAGCTGAGAGATTTCTGTGATGAAATCATCAATATCCAGCATGGACAGATCAGTTCCTACTGATTTACAGCAGATCACATTCACCTGCTCTCTCATGATGAACATATGAACACAAATCATCATTATAATGGACTGACATTCATCAAACTTAAAAAGATTATTATAGGATTATATACAGCCCTGTTAATTAACTTTGTTTCTGATATGGTAGCTTATAAATATAAATGTGTGCGTGGAGTTTGGTTTCATTTTCCTGACAGCAGGAATATTATCAGATATTATAACAGACTTTAACATATACTTGCCTTCATTGAACTAATTTACAAACAGCCAATGAATTTAACAAGCTCATTTATCAGAAATTAAACATGATATTCTCACATTTCTGCTTGTTTCTCCTGAAACAGAATATTTTAAAGCGTCCGTCACAGAACCGCTACATACGGAGTGTAGCGCATTAAAATGTTTACCGATGTAGCAGCTTGATTGCATTTGCTGAGCTTCTTCAGATAATGTAAATTGCATTATGATGCTTAAATTAATTTTAGATGACAATCAAGTTCGGTTGCTGGACAAATATGTGGGACATAATGCAGTTGTGATGGCAATGCTTTAGATTAGATGATTGTTTAAAATAGCCTATTGAATATCAGGAATGTATCATATATGTAAACCCTGATATTACACCGCATCAGTTTTTCTTTAATAGCTGTGCACACCGCATATACACATCGACAGATGATCCTTATACTAAGACCGAAAGTTTCCCCCACTACTTGGTGCAGGTTGCCAGCTTGAACAGGGCCATGACAATTCGCTTTCGGATCGGAACCGGTGGCAACCTGCGATAGGCGCAACATCAGGACCAATATTACAGTCCCATCAGAAGGGCAACTGTTCACTTTTGATTGCAATTCCTCGTCTTCTGATTGCATTTATTTGTGAAATTAAAATGACAGTAAGCTGGCTTATTTCAATGAATTGTCTCAATACTCTCCTCATTTTACCAAAACTTCGGGGAAAAAACATTAGGGACATCTGGGAGGCGATATACACACATTTCTGTATGGAAACGGCTTAAGGGCAGATTTCTTTTGCGATAAACCAAAACTTATGCGACAAAATGTTTTTTTTAAGCATGACGTCATCACGCACATACATTTCAAATTATGTTAAAGGGTTCATGAAATGCTCTTTCTTATATAATTTTATTATCTTACGTAAGGTCCACTGATAAAGTTAGTAACGTTTTTTGTATTAAAGCATTTTTCGGGCGGCCTGGGTAGCTCAGCAAGTATTGACGCTGACTACCACCCCTGGCGTCGCGAGTTCGAATCCAGGGTGTGCTGAGTGACAATCAATGAGTCGCAATAAATTTACCATGATTTTACTACAGTATCCATATTTTAACAATGATATTCGTAATTAAACTATAGTAATACAGAAAATGAAAACTGTGGTTAATTTTGTGTTATTATAGTTTGACCACAAATACCATAGTTTAACTGTGGTTACTGTAGTAGTTTAATCATGGTATTTGAAGTAAAACCATAGTAATCACAAGATTAACCATGATAAATCTATAGTAAAATAAAAACATACAATAGAAAAATCACGGCTTTACTATAGTAGTTACCATGACAGTGTAATGTTTTTGTTTTTTGGTCTGAAACATGGTTTTACTATAGTAATATTGTAGTAAACATGACTGAGGTGGGCCATGTTTGTTTTAGTTTCTTTGGGACCAAAACCATGTTTTAATATAGATTATCCATGGTTAATCTTGTGATTACTTTAGTTTTATTACAAATACAATGGTTAAACTACCACAGTAATCATAGTTAAACTATAGTTATTGTAGTAAAACCATAATAATCACAAAATTATGTTTTTTAAAGCACTGTATTCGTTTTCCTGTAGTATTATAGTTTCACTACGAATATCATGGTTAAAATATGGTTACTGTAGTAAAATCATGGTAAATTTATTGCGAGGGAAAGTAAAACTATTTCAGAAAACAAATTCCCCCTGAAGGGGCTCCGAAGTTTTTTCTTTGTTTCTCCTGAAACTGAATATTTTAAAGAGTCACAAAACCGCCACAAACGACGATAATAATCTTCTATTACGATCATTAAAACGCCAAAGACAGAAAAACACAAACACAAACTCACAAATGAAGATAAACACATTCAAACACTTACAGACAAATTCTTCTTCTTCTTGTGTTTAATGGCGCTTTTCTGTCTCCTACTGGACTGGAGTGTGCACGCGTTTGAGAAAACTCATTTTGGGTTTTAATTGTTCAGTTCTGGTGACTTTGGGAGCTGTTTTCTCAACACTGTTTTCTTGTATTATTGTGTAGCATTAATGTAAATACAAATTGTATATTTATATAGACTTATACTATTAATTTATAACTGCATTTATTAAAGGAATTGTTAATTGCCAAATATATAAATATTTTAATTATAAATAAAAATGGTCACTGTTTGGTTGATGCTGAACTCTATATTTTAATACCTTGGAACTGTTTTAAAATGGCATAATATTAAAATAATAAGAAGTTATGTTCAAAGTAATTATTGTAGTTTTGTTGCAGTCTTCTCTGTAATCTCCTCTCCACCATGCTTCTCCCATTCTGATTTGGGGCTAAATAAAATCTGAGTGCCCAAGACATCACACATGAAACTCTGAATCCTCAACCAAAATTATTGGATCATAACACATCCCCAAAAAACATGGGTTGTGTCTCCATCTTCTGATTGACATCGCCAGCAGGTGGGTGTGTCTTTAAATCCAAGCTTATATAATCTAGAGGCGGTCCAATAAAATCTATGTAAAATCTTAAATTGCATAAGGCGCACCCTTGTGTCTCTAGATGCAGACTTTACATTTTTTAGAATCCTAGCCCACACTCCCTCCTCCAATACCAAGTTTAGATCTTTCTCACATAATGTCTTAAGAGAAGCTGAAGTTCCGTCCCCCAGACTCTGAATTAACAGGGAGTAATACACTGATGCCTCATGACCTTTTCCAAAAGCAGCAATCACCACACCATGAGTATCTGCTGTTTAGGGGGGTGTAAACTACTCCCAAAAACAGTACAGAGCAGGTGGCACAGCTGCAAATACCTTTAGAATTGAGATCTGGGAATCCCAAAATGTTGAACCAAATTTTCAAAAGATCTCAACACTCCACTCTCATATAGGTCCCTCATCTATTTTTTGTTTTTTATATTACTCCCACATTTATACCATTCCTCAAGCTTTCTTGTATAATTAGTGTAAAATGCAAAAGGAAATTGCCAAACATGTCTAACTGCCTTAAAAAGGTGTAATTGATTACTCCTGCTGACCTGAGACATGTAATATTGTAGTAATACTGTATATTTGCACTTCCATAAATATTTTTTTTGTTACCATCTATAACTAGAGTAAGTTTATAATGCACAGTAGTATATAAGCGCTTTTCTTATTATTTTATTCATTTTTATAAGGTTAGTCTGTATAATTGTAATGATCATACGCGATACATATTACAGTAAATAGAAAAAGTTTAATAATGTGAATATATATTTTTCATGTCTACCGACTTCTATGGACATTCATGTAGAAAAAAGCAGATTGCAACTTGAACGAACAGCATGTTAATTATATTTTACACTTTTCATACTGTATATTATGCATAAACAGTTATATGTAATTTATATACTGTCAGGTATATTTTGTTGATTCATGTCTTTTATTTTGAAAAGTTTAGTTCCTGTTCCCTAGTCATGTGATGTCTTGTTTTCCCTCCATGTTCATGTGTCATGTTTTCATTGGTTTATTGTTTAATTAGCTTGTTATGAGTTCTGTTTGTTCATTGGTTTATGTTCTTCCATGTCTTGTATTTAAGCCCTCATGTTTGCATTGTCTAGTGGTCAAGTATTGGATGTGAATGTGAGTGTAGAAGTTTATGTCAGGCCACGTTTATTGTCAAGTCAAGTTTTTGTCAAGTTTTTAGTCAAGCCATGTTCATGTTTATATTTAGTTAGGGTTTTGGATTTCACGTTCTGTAATTAAAACTGCACTTGGGTTCTCATCATCTTCGTCTTCATCATCATTGCCAGCAGCCAGCACACGTTACAGAATACTTGACCAACCATGAACCCAGCAGTTTTACTTCTGCGCCTACGTCAGGGGAATAGTCCCCTGGAGGACTATGTTGAGGACTTCTGCGGTCTAGCCAGCCAGGTGGAATTTAATGAGGTTGCCCTCAAAGACTGTTTTAGATTTGGACTGAATGAGTCCATTTCTTTTTTGATGCCTGGCGGTCGCAGTTCCCTCAGCCTGGCTCAATATATCAACCTCGCCCTATGGTTCATTGGTTCCCCGTTCACTGTGGGGGAGGCCGCCGCCGAGCCAGAGTTCCACGTCATGGCCGCCGCCGAGCCAGAGTTCCACGTCATGGCCGCCGCCGAGCCAGAGTTCCACGTCATGGCCGCCGCCGAGCCAGAGTTCCACGTCATGGCCGCCGCCGAGCCAGAGTTCCACGTCATGGCCGCCGCCGAGCCAGAGTTCCACGTCATGGCCGCCGCCGAGCCAGAGTTCCACGTCATGGCCGCCGCCGAGCCAGAGTTCCACGTCATGGCCGCCGCCGAGCCAGAGTTCCACGTCATGGCCGCCGCCGAGCCAGAGTTCCACGTCACCGCAACGCCTCAGCCTGCTCCACGCCACGTCACCGCAACGCCTCAGCCTGCTCCACGCCACGTCACCGCAACGCCTCAGCCTGCTCCACGCCACGTCACCGCAACGCCTCAGCCTGCTCCACGCCACGTCACCGCAACGCATCAGCCTGCTCCATGCCATGTCACAGCCACACCTGAGCAGTGGGACCTGGAGATGGTTCCCACCCTTATACCCACCCTTAGTTCTCTTGAGCAGGCAAGGGGTCCTTTCGGCCCTCCGATCCCGCCTGGACCCTCTGAGCCCTGGACTTCGCCTTGGCCTGTCGGTCCCTCGACATTGCCTCAGCTTGGCGTTCCCTTGGCTCCACTATGGTCCTTCAGCCTGTCGGCTGTGCCGGGGTCCCTCGTCCCTCCGGCTCCTCCTTGGTCTGTTGGTCACCTGGCTCCGCTTTGGCTCTCCGATCCTCTGGCTGCGCCTCGTCCCTCCGATCTGTCAGCTTCACCGGGGACCTCCTTCCCTACGGCTCCACCTTGGTCCTCAGTCCCACCGGCTCCACCTCAGTCTTCAGATTCCCCAGCTCCGCCTTGCTCCTCCAAGCCTCCAGCACCGCCTTGGTCCTCCCTGCCATCGGCTCCACCCTGGCCCTTCGGGTCTTCGGCTACTCTCTGGGCACCAAGTTCCATGGCTCCGCCCCTCGAGCCTATCACGGCTCCGCCTTCCATGGCTCCGCACCTCGAGCCTCTCATGGCACCACCCCCCACGGACTTTGCCTTGGTCCCATGCCCCTCGCCCTTTCTCGCCATGCCACGCCCCACACCTCAAGACACCCCCCCCCCCAGCTCCCTACAGAACTTTGAATTTATGTCATATTTTACGTGTTTCGTTTATGTGTTGGGGTGTCAGGAGCCACCCCTTAGTGGGGGGGATATGTCAGGTGTATTTTGTTGATTCATGTCTTATTTTGAAGAGTTTAGTTCCTGTTCCCTAGTCATGTGATGTCTTGTTTTCCCTCCATGTTCATGTGTCATGTTTTCATTGGTTTATTGTTTAATTAGCTTGTTATGAGTTCTGTTTGTTCATTGGTTTATGTTCTCCCATGTCTTGTATTTAAGCCCTCATGTTTGCATTGTCTAGTGGTCAAGTATTGGATGTGAATGTGAGTGTAGAAATTTATGTCAGGCCATGTTTATTGTTAAGTCAAGTTTTTAGTCAAGCCATGTTCATGTTTATATTTAGTTAGGGTTTTTGGATTTCACATTCTGTAATTAAAACTGCACTTGGGTTCTCATCATCTTCGTCTTCATCATCATTGCCAGCAGCCAGCACACGTTACATATACATTATTTTTACACACACTGCCTTGAAAAAGCTATCAATCAGTCTTTTTGGATAAGTCTCTATCAACTTTGCACATGATGGAGCAATATTAGCCCAATCCTCCTTGCAAAACTGCTCAAGCTGTACCAAGTTAGTGGGGGATCAGCAATGGACAGCAATTTTGAGGTCTTTCCAAAGATGTTCAATAGGGTTGAGGTCAGGACTCTGACTGGGACATCAATTTTCTTAATTTAAGCCACTCCAGTGTTGCTCCGGCTTTGTGCTTTGGGTCATTGTCCTGCTGAAACAAACTTCCTCCCAATTTTACACTTTCTGGAAGAGGAAAGGAGGTTCTTATCCAAACTCTCTGTGTATTTTGCAGCATTAATAATCCCATAAATCTTTACAAGACTGTCAGTTCCTGCTGCTAAAAAGCACCCCATAACATGATGCTGCCACCAGCGTGTTTCACTGTGGGGATGGGGTATTGTTCATGTGCAGTGTTGGCTTTGCAACACATAATACTGTTAAGTGTTTAAGCCAAAAAAGTTCCCCTTTAGTCTCATAAGATCACAAGACCTTCAGCACATCTTTGAAGTATCCAAGTGACATATTGCAAAGCCTTTACAGGAAAGCATGGGCTTTTGTTTCCAGCCAAGGCTTCTTCCTAGCCACTCTGACGTACAGCCCCTTTTTGTGCAATAGTTTTGAGATTGTTGAGCCATGGACATCATTTTCAGTCACAACCAGTAATTAACCTAGTAATTATGAAGGGTATGAATACTTAAAAATCAAATACAATGTTAGTTTTATATTACATTTTTTCAATTTAATGAGGTTTTGGACTTTTTTGTTATTTGGCATACTGTACCAGCTGGGGCAAAACGTCAAACTTTAATATTTTCTAAACTTGGAATCTGACACCAAAAATGTTGAAAACTGCACTGGGAGTGGAGTACTTTTTCAATGCACTGTATATTAGAACTTGTCATTGCCACATTTTTCTTTGTAAATTTAAGTGAAGCCTGCTCCCTATATAGGATTCCAAAGAATAACATTCCGGGTTCAATACAAGTTAAGCTCAGTCGATCACATTTGTGGCATAATGTTACATTCATTTTGACTCATCCCTCCTTTTCTTTAACCCCCCCACCCAGAAAAACTAAAAAAAAAAAAACAAACACTTACACTTAAAATGGAAGTAATGGGGCCAATCCGTAAATGTTAAAATACTCACTGTTTCAAAAGTACAGCCATAAGACGTAAACAATATCATGAAAAAATTGCTTACTGACCTTTTCTGTGTACAGTTCTGTCCAATTTTACAACGATGTAATGCCATAAACCCTAAAACAACTGTAAAAAAAACAATGTTTTTTCTTTTTCTTTTTGTGATTAACATTTTGTATTGATTCATACAGTAAACAAAGAAGAGCAAAACATATATACACAGAATCAACATTTAACCCCCACTATTACCCCTCCCCCTCCCAATCCCCAACCCCACCCTGACCCTCAACAAACATTCCTGTGGTCACACATGTGTATACACACACGCACACACACACACACACACACACACACAAAAACACACAAAAAATAATAATAGCACACATTTATAACTATAATTCTCTCCCCTCCCCAAGAGCCCTCCAAGAATGCCAGATAGTTGCCACATTTCCCAAATAAAAAAACAATTTCCCCAGTCTTCTAGATGACACTTCCTCAAAAGCCGCCACCCTCTCCATCTCCGTTCACCACTCCTGAAATGGGGGCACTCCAGCCAACTTCCATCCCCTTAAAACAATTTGTCTGGCGATCATGACACTGGTTAGGACCCAATTTTTTATGTGTTTATTCCCTATATTGATGACCGCCCCATTGCCTAAAATACTGAGTCTGGGGCAAAATGAAATTTGAGTGCCCAATACATCACACATAAAACTCTGAACCTTTAACCAAAATTCTTGGATCTTCACACACCACTAAAAAACATAGAGTGCGTCTCCATCTTCTGACTGGCATCGGCAGAGGATGGGTGTGCCTTTAAAACCAAGCCTATACAATCTAGAGAGGGTCCAATAGAATCTATGTAAAATCTTGAATTACATAAGGCGCACCCTTGCATCTCTAGATGCAGACTTGGAGTTTTTTAGAATCCTAGCCCACACTCCCTCCTCCAATACAAAGTATAAATCTTTCTCCCATAATCTCTTGATAGAATTTAAAGCTCCATCCCCCAGAGACTGAATTAGCAGAAAGTAATACACTGATGCCTCATGACCTTTTCCAAAAGCAGTAATCACCATTCCCAGAGTATCTGCTGCTTTAGAGGGGTGTATGGTACTCCCAAAAATAGTACAGAGCAGGTAGCGCAGCTGTAAATACCTAAAGAACTGAAATCTGGGAATCCCAAAATGTTGAACCAAATTTTCAAAGGATCTCAACACTCCACTCTCATTTAGGTCACCAAGTGTTTTAACCTCCCTCACAATCCACTCTGACCAGCAGAAAGGGGACTTATCAATACATAATTTTGGTGCTATAATAGGAGAGTGAGGACGAGGTAAGGCCAGGCATCCATGGAAACATTGTTCACCCCAATTTAGGATCTCCCTGGATACCTAGGACACTGTGGGAGAGTGTTGGACCTGCCAAGGTCTGCCAAGAACAATTTCTGATGTGGAACCCTCAAGAACGAGAAGTGGAATGTATTCAGTATGACAGGCGCCTACTTGTAGGAGGATGGGTTTGGTTCAATGAGTAATGATATCTTTCCCCAGTGGTTGGCCCACTACCGAGTGGATGGGGAATGCCGTGGAGCAGGTGATGGATGGGATGTTGAGCTGTTGATAGAGAGATTTGGAGATGAAGTTGCCAGCCGATCCCGAATCGATAAGGGCCTCTACGGTGAGGAAGAATGAGTTGGCAGTAATATTCACGGAAGTGCTCATTGGAGAATGAATGGTGGGATTGCAATTGACTCTAATTGAAGAGCGTTGGTGGTTTCGCAGAGATCGACTCCCGCTGGATTCATGTTGAGGTCAAGTCTTCTGTTAGGAATGCACTCACACCGATGTACAGTTGAACCCAGATGTGGGAGGATTTAATGAGAAGATGGATGGATACAGCAGATACAGGTAAAAGGAGATATCAGCAGTACAACAGAGAATGGCAGTATAATGTTCCAACAGGTAAATAACAGAGGTAAGTAGCAAAGTACATATACTGTAGATAATAAACAAGCAAATACCATATGATGAAGAGAGAGACACTGCATGGGAGCAGAGCGGTCATGAATAGTCCAAGGCGAGACTTGACAATGATGTGTGTTTTAGGTGAGTATATATAACGTTCGTAATGAGCTGCTCATTGATTGCAGGTAAGGCGGATTAGAACACCAGTGATTGGAAGCAGAGAATGGTAGGAGTTTGAGAGCCCGACGGGGGCATACATCATGTCAAATATTTATCATATCAATATTAATTTAATATCGCAAACACATGGCAGAGATGGTCCTGAAGCAACTGACAAAGGGCCTTGATAAAATAAGACAACTGTCATCTCCCAGGCAAATTCAAGGTTTGGTGTTACCAATATACACTCTACCATCACTTGATGTGGCCACTAAAAATATGTGAGATTTCAGCAGCGACAGTGGCAAGGATGGACACCAAGGCCAAAAGTTATATCAAGAAGTGGCTTGGCCTACCACGTTGTCTCTCAAATGTAGCATTGTTTGGAAGAAATGCTTTGCAACTGCCTCTAAAATCACTCACTCTGGGCTACAAGCAGGAAAAAAACAGGCTTCTTTTGGAGCTACAGGAATCGACAGACCAGGCAGTGAGGGCAGGTCAAGTCCAAGTCCGAACAGGCAGAACTTGGAAAGCAGAGGAGGTGTAAACCAGGCGGTTTCAAGACTGAAGCATCAATAGATTGTTGGAAGAACACAGTCAGGAAGAACATGCCTTGGATGGGGGGTGGCTCCCAAACTGTGGTCAGCAGCCTCCAGAAAACAGAGGAAAGCAATGGTAGTTATGGAAATAACTAGGATGGAAGAGGAAGGGTATAAGGTCAGGGCAGTCAGTCATCAGCAGCAAGGGTGCTGGACTATATGGGAGGGGACATCTGATAGAGTGTTAGGATTGGCTGACCTGTGGAAGGTACCCCAGGCCAGGCTACGTTTTCTAATAAGATCCACATTCAATACCCTACCAAGCTCTGGGAATTTGTCTCTGTGGTATGGCAAAGAGGAGATATACCCCAACTGAGAGGCCCCAACAGCAAATCTGAAGCACATATTGGTTGGGTGCAAGACTGCCCTAGCACAAGGACAGTACAGGTGACGGTATAATCAGGTCCTGAGGAAGCTGGCAAAGATCCTAGTGGTACATAGAGTAAAGGCAAACAAAGGCAACCATGCTCCCCAGAGGCAGGATGTTGATTTAGTTAAAAAAGGAGGGAAGCCAAATCAATCTTGGTGCCTGGAAGTGATTGTTCAATGATGGTCGACCGCGGCCAGCAGCTAAAATGTACTGCCGAGGTTGCCATTACCTCCTTGAGGCCAGATGTAGTATTATGGTTGACTTCAGCTAGAAAAATAGTAATGATTGAGCATACTGTTCCATCGGAAGAGGGTCTGGAGACAGCCTATGAGAGGAAGAAGCTAAAATATGCTGATCTGACCGCAGAGTGCAGGGAAAATGGATGGACGACTTGCACCTACCCTTTGGAGGTTGGGTGCCAAGGATTTATGGGAATATCAATGCAGCACCTACTTAGAGACATTGGCATCGTAGGAGCAGCTATAAAAATGTCTTCGAAGGAATTGGCAGAGGAAGCTGAGAAAGAGAATTGCTGGCTATGGTTAAGAAGGAAAGACAAAAAGTGGGGGATTCAGAAGCAGGAAACTGAGAAATAGAGATCCTGGGTTAATGAGAGATATGGTGCCAGTGCCAGTAAGGCTCTGAAAATGTTAATTTGTGGTTAGACAATTAGAACCTATAGAGAATGTTTCCAGAAATATCTGGATGAGGAATTGGTTCCCAAAAAATAACTGTATTTCATAAATGAAACATGTCCGCCTCAAGCGCGATGGTAAAGATTCAAAACAGCCGACAGCGGCCAACACACACACACGCAGCTTGTCAGCTGGGTACTCTCTCTCTCTGGAGTTTTGAGCAGCCTTTTATCTCCCTGCCTCTCACTGTGAACAAGGAAATCATAATTAGCAGCAATTCATCTCAGGTGAAAACACTTACCAGTTTCTCTCTCCCCAGACAAATGCTCGGCCACGCCCTCGCCCCCATATACTGCCACTGCCCGAGGCTGCCGCCCCTCCCATCCTCAGGGGATTTCCCTCTGGAGCAGTCACGAGATGAGACCCTCAAGCACGCCTTCGACCAAGTGAGAGTAATTGATGGTCAACCACTCCAGCCGAGTGTCGCACTTTCATATCCCTATTTTACGATTATAAATGAGCGGTTGTATAGAGTGATGCAGGACACTCAAACAAAAGAAGATACAACCCAGCTCTTAATACCACAGAGCCGCCGGGAAATGTTATTCCAGGCGGCTCACTGTAATCCGATGGTGGGACACCTAGGGGAAAGAAAGACACTGAACTGCTTAATATCCCATTTTTATTGGCCGGGCATTGGCGGCGATATCCGCAGGTGGTGTGCGGCATGCCGTGAATGTCAGCTGGTGAATACACCGGCCACCCCAAAAGCGCCATTGCGCCCCCTTCCATTGATCGTGGTCCCCTTCGAGAGAATTGGCATGGACCTCGTTGGGCCATTAGAGCGGTCAGCACGTGGACATCACTTTGTATTAGTCCTAGTGGATTATGCAATGCGATATCCGAAAGCAGTGCTCTGCGCAGCATCTAAGCACGCAGTGTGGCGGAGGCACTCTTCAAGATAATCTCCCAGGTGGGGATTCTGAAAGAAATCCTCACCGACCAGGGCACAAGTTTTATGTCACGGGCACTACGTGAGCTTTACGAATTATTGGGCATTAAGGCGATATGCACCAGTGTCTACCACCCACAGACAGACAGCCTGGTGGAGCGTTTTAATAAAACCCTTAAGAACATGATTTTAAATTCATGCACAAGGATGCTAGGAATTGGGATAAATGGCTCGACCCCCTGTTATTTGCAGTACGAGAGGTCCCACAAGCCTCCACTGGCTTTTCCCCGTTCAAGCTGCTGTATGGGCGGCGCCCGCACGGGGTGCTTGACATCATCCGCGAAGCTCGGGAGGAAGGACCTTCAGATAGCAAGAATGAAATTCAGTATGTTCTTGATCTTAGAGCAAAACTCCACACCTTGGGACAACTAACACAGGAGAATTTGCTCCAAGCTCAAGAACGAGAGAGCCGACTGTATAACAGGGGTGCTCGGCTGCGGGAATTCGCACCGGGAGATAAGGTACTTGTATTACTACCCACATCAAGCTCCAAATTACTCGCCAAGTGGCAAGGACCCTTTGAGGTCACATGACGAGTGGAGGATCTTGATTATGAGGTAAAGCGAACCGATAGAGGGGGCGCACGTCAAATATATCACCTCAACCTCCTGAAATTGTGGAGGGAGGCGGTCCCTGTGACATTGGCTATGGTAGTTCTGGAGAGGGCGGAGCTCGGGCCGGAGGTGAATATAAAATCTAATCGTAGCACCCCGGTCACTTGCGGAGACCACCTCTCACCGTATCAGCTCGCAGGGGTTGCCAAGTTGCAACAAGAATTTGCAGACCTGTTCTCCCCTCTACCGGGTCGTATGAACCTCATCCAGCACCACATCAAGACCGAACCGGGAGTGGTGGTACGTAGTTGTCCCTATCGCTTGCCCGAACACAAAAAGAAAATAGTTCGGGAAGAATTGGATGCGATGCTTGATATGGGGGTAATAGAGGAATCCAACAGTGATTGGACCAGCCCGGTTGTTCTAGTGCCTAAGAGCGATGGGTTTGTACGGTTCTGTGTGGATTATAGGAAAGTCAATGCGGTGTCTAAATTTGATGCGTACCCGATGCCCTGCGTTGATGAGTTGCTCGATCGGTTTGGTACTGCTCGATTTTATTCGACATTGGATTTGACAAAGGGTTATTGGCAGATCCCCTTGACACTAATTTCCCACGGAAAAACAGCCTTCTCCATGCCGTTTGGATTGCACCAATTTGTGATGCTTCCGTTCGGTTTGTTTGGGGCCCCGGCTACATTTCAGCGTCTCATGGACCGAATCCTCAGTCCGCATTCGGCTTATGCCGCTGCCTATCTAGACGACATTATCATTTACAGTAATGATTGGCAGCGGCACATGCAGCATCTGAGGGCGGTCCTGAGATCGCTGCGGTGGGTGGGACTCACAGCAAACCCCAAGAAGTGCACGATTGGGCGGGTGGAGGTACGGTATCTGGGGTTCCACTTAGGTCATGGGCAGGTGGATCCCCAAATTGACAAGACTGCTGTGATTACGACCTGCCCACGACCTAAGACCAAAAAGGGGGAGAGACAGTTCCTGGGGCTGGCTGGCTATTACAGGAGGTTTGTGCCTAATTATTCGGACGTCACCAGCCCACTGACTGGTCTCACTAAAAAGGGGGCTCCAGACCTGGTCCAGTGGACGGAGCAGTGCCAACAAGCATTCACGCAAGTTAAAGCCACACTTTGTGGGGGGCCGCTTTTGCATGCACCTAATATCTCTCTCCCTTTCCTATTACAGATGGACGCTTCAGACAGAGGACTGGGGGCTGTACTCTCGCATGTTGTGGAGGGGGAGGAGCGCCCGGTGCTGTATATCAGCCGCAAGCTCTCCTTGAAGGAGACCAAGCACAGCACTGTGGAGAAGGAGTGTCTGGCCATCAAATGGGCGGTCCTCACCCTCAGCTACTACCTGCTGGGGTGGGCCTTCACCCTCTGCTCGCACCATACCCCTCTCCAATGGCTCCACCGCATGAAGGATACCAAAGCGCAGATCACACGCTGGTATCTGGCTCTCCAGCCCTTTAAATTCAAGGTGGTCCACAGACTGGGGGCGCAGATGGCAGTCGCAGACTTCCTTTCCAGAAATGGGGGGGGGAGTGGTAGACAGGCCGGATGGCTCCCCGGCCTGAGTCAGTTGGTAGGGGTATGTGGCAGCGGGGGTGTGGTCGAGCGCCCGTCTGGAGAGAGAGAAAGCGGTAAGGGCACTTACACCAGAGCTAAATTATGTCTAACACCTGTCTCTAATTCCAGTGAGCTTGAGGAGAGCGGCATATATACAGCCACGCCACCGCCAGAAGAGAGAGAGTCTGGCACGAGAGCCTCACGGTGAAGTTACTGAGTTCGTGACACTAAAGAGTTGTGAAAAAGACTTTGTGGTGATTAAGAGGCTGTGACTAGGAGCCTGTGACGCTAAAGAGTTTGTGAAGCTGAAGAAGTTACTGTGCCAGTTGTGACTGTGTTACCCCTTGTGATTAAAAGCTCACCTGAGATCTGAACCTTCCTGTCCCAGAGACCTCTATCCCTCACATAATGTTTTAACTTAGGAAGAGTTCAGAAATCAATATTTGGTGGAATAACCCTGATTTTCAATCACAGCTTTCATGCGTCTTGGTATGCTCTCTACCAGTCTTTCACATTGCTGTTGGGTGACTTTATGCCACTCCTGGTGCGAAAATTCAAGCAGCTCAGCATTGTTTGATGGCTTGTGGCCATCCATCTTCCTCTTGATCACATTCCAGAGGTTTTAAATGGGGTTCAGGTCTGGAGATTGGGCTGGCCATGACAGGGTCTTGATCAGGTTGTCCTCAATCCACACCTTGATTGACCTGGCTGTGTGGCATGGAGCATTGCTGGAAAAAAAAACAATCCTCAGAATTGGGGAACATTGTCAGAGCAGAAGGAAGCAAGTTTTCTTCCAGGATAACCTTGTATATGGCTTGATTCATGCGTCCTTCACAAAGACGAATCTGCCCGATTCCAGCCTTGCTGAAGCACCCCCCGATCATCACCGATCGTCCACCTGGTCATCTAATGGTTAGACGGAGTCCTGGAGAGGCCTTCAAGCCACAGTGTCTCGCACCAACTGTGAAATTTGGTGGAGTATCGGTGATGAATATTTGAAGCGTCCATCATAAAACCACAACATACGGCGATAATAAGCTTCTTTTATGATCATTAAAACTTAACATGCACAGAAAAACACATATCAGAACAAATATAAATCTTACAAATGATGTAAAATACATTAATCATGTATGGAATTGAGTGCTCAAACTGTAAGTCCTTCTTTCATTTTGTGTTTAATGGCGGTTTCCAAAAAAACGAATGGCGCTTTCCCACCACCCTCTGGACTGGAGTGTGGATGCATTTGGGAAAACTCATTTTAGGTCGCATTGTACCAAGCATACGTGTGTGTGTTTGTATGTGTGTGTCTGTTACGTGTCAGTGTCAGTGATGTGACGTGCATTTAATGTCCAGATCTATCAAATTACTCAAATATACATTAAAAAATTCACAGAAAACATTTACTTAAATACACCTCTTGAATGATTAGCATATTCTCAATTCCTGAGTTCAGAGACATTTTTATATTTTTTCTGGGGCTGAAAGTAAAAAAAAACAATTATGTACTGTAACTGCCTAGAGACAGAAAAAAATAAAATATTAAAGCCTCACTTAAAGCTGAAATAAAAACAAAATTAAATCTTTGGCCTTTTTTAGTTTCTATAAAGAATAAGCAGTAAAACATTAAAAAATATATATATGAATAATATTTTGAAAGATTAGTCCCTTTGGAAAGCCTTTGGAAACTGACATTTTTTTCTTGAAATTAATGATTAAGTTGTGAACATTTAATGTACAACTAAAGTATTTGTGTGAGCTCACCTCTATCATTCAACAACTCCACCTGCCTCCCGATTCCGGTTCCACCCAGGAAGCGCCCTCACCTGCTTCGGTGGTCCCTCACATTTCTGAATGCTCAGAGACTCGCATTAACACTCCAGCCCCATTCTAAGGTGAGGCAGGGTCCTGCAGCACTTTAATTTCACAGTGTTCTTTGTTCTTCACGTTACAGCTCTCTGCTATCCCGTTGGAGACAATGAAGGTGGCATGCGTTATCACACTCCTCACGGGAAAGGCCAATGAGTGGGGAACTGCCGTGTGGGACAACAGACATCCCTGTTGCTCATCTTTTCAAGCATTCACCACAGAGCTCCGCCGGGTATTCGATCGCTCGGCTCAAGGTCATTAGGCGGTGAAGGTGTTATCCAGTTTGTCTCAGGGAAATCGGTGGGTCGTGGACTATGCCATTGAGTTCTGCACCCTTGCTGCATCTAGGGAATGGAACAATCATGCCAAGTGGGATCGGTTCCTACATGGGGTTTTCGATGACTTCCAGAATGAAATCTATCCCTTGGACCTGCCTTCCCGTTTCGACGACTTGGGCGATCCGGCCATCCGAGTGTATCAACATCTGGCCTTACGCCGCTGCCGTTCTCCAACGACCCGGGCAGCTGACCACCATTTTCAGTCCACTGTTTTGGCCAAGTTACCAGAATCATGGTCCGAGGCAGAGCCCATGCAGGTAGGTAGCGCTCAGATTTCCCATAAGGAGAAGTAGCGACGCCTCATTCAATGACGCTCATCAGTAGGCAGGGGGTTACTGGCGAGCGCAACATCCCTGAACAAAACCCCCCAGATTACACACACTTCTCCTGGCCTGGCTGCAGTACAGATCTACCAGTCACACTGTCTCCGCATTGGCGGATTTCAGAGCCAAAGGAAACTTTGAGGATTTTGAAATCCTTGAACATCATCACCCATTCCACCAAGCCAGTCACCTTCATCTTTGGAAATCATACGGAACAGTTGTCCTTTTTCCTGATCCAGTCTCCATCAGCGCCGATAGTAATGGGGCATCCTTGGTAGGTAACGCACAACCCACTGGTCATCCAATACTGTTTTGTTTGGAGTTCTTCCTATTTGTTGCACTGTCTTAACTCTGATGTCTCCCCTGTCCAGTCTTGTGTTTCATTGCAGGATGAACCGGCAGATTTATCCGGAGTACCGTTGGCATACCACGACTTGAGGGTGGTATTCAGCGCGACCCTTCCTTCTCATTGCCCGTACGACTGTGCCATTTAATTGCTCCCTTGCACTTCTCCTCCTCGCAGACGGCTGTATTCACTCTCGGCTCCCAAGAGGGAGGCCATGAACAGGTATATCAATGATTCTCTGTTTTCTAAATTAAAGAAGTGGTTTTCTACCACACCTATTTTGATAACTCCCGTCCCTGAATGTCAGTTTGTGGTGGAGGTGGATACAATGGAGGCTGGTGTTGAAGCAATCCTGTCGCAGCGCTCCTCCTTGGATGGAAAGATGCATCTGTGTGCTTTTTTTCACACTGGTTAACACCAGCTGAATGGAACTACAACGTCAGTAACAGAGAAATTCTGGCTATCCAGCTGGCTTTGGACGAGTGCCGTCATTGGTTAGAGGGTTCGGGGGTACCTTTCATGGTATGGACTGATCATAAGAACTTAGTGTACATTCATAGTGCTAAACGTCTGAACCCTAGGCAGGTTCGCTGGGCACTATTTTTCAACCATTTCAACTTCTTCCTATCGTATCGCCCGTATCGTATTGTAAATCAAGGTTTATCTGATAATTCTGTTTCTGTTACTTTAAACCTTGTTTAAAAATAATCAGGGTTACATTTTAACCATCGATTTGATCCTGATTTAAATTTCACAGTAAATCTGAATTAATTTGAATCCTGTTGCTTCAATACTTTAAACTCTTATTTCAATCTTAGTTAGGGATTAACTTTAAACTAGCAGCTGATGTGGTTTAAATAATAAATGATCCTACAATTAAACATGAATGACTAGGTAAACAAACAGTGGATGTGTCTTCAGCCCTTTGAGAGACATTTATCATATTATTTGTTTATTATGGTCCAAAATGTTGGGCCGTTGCATACTTTCAAATCTGGTGTGCGAGTATGGCGACTCGATTGCCCACTTCCCCATCCTATACTTGCAGGGACAAGGGACAGAGACAGGTCTCTTGAGGAGAAGCAAGTTTAGAGTGTAATTTTGGCATTTAAAGAGAGCGGTTGCAAGTGACAGATCGCTATTGCTCTGCTCCTCTCTTATACTAATTTCAGTCGGCAGCCTGGGCTGTAAATTTGTGCCGCTGATGAGAGGAGGCGGTCGATATGTGACCCGTGTGGTCCTTTTTTCTTAAATTATGATGCCATATTTTAAAACTTGTGACATTGTACATGCTGCTGTGACATTTTCTTAACCTCATTGATCTGCCCTGTGTACTAATATACAGCTAAATTCAGAATTTATCATGGAGGACAAAATTAATCTCAGGTGGATGTTTTAGTTTCTTTCTTCATCAAAACAGAATTTAAGATTTTTGGATTTCATTTCAGGTCTCCTCTTTAAAACAATGCAAGTGAATGTACTCAGTTTTTTTTGACGGTCCAAAATACATATTTAGGGTGCATCAAAATAATCCACACGACTCCAGTTGACAAATAAAGTTCTTCTGAAACCAAACAATTGATTATTTTTAGAAATAAAACAATACTTATATACTTTTTAACTACAAATGTTTGCTTCTGTACATCTCTGTGACGCGCGCTTATGAGAGGGATGACGTAAGCTCGTTGGTAAGATCACGTGTGGAGGAGGAGGCAGGAAGCGCATCATTGTTTACAAGAGAAGGAGCGCTGTACAAAAGTTTAATTGTCTTTGCTGTAGATTTGTATTTGTATAAGTGTATTGTTCAAAATGGTCATTTGGTGTGTGTATCCTGGATGCTTCAACCTTCAGAAACCCCAAAGAAAATGCACGCCGGGAAAAATATGAACTTTTCATCGATTGCCTATACATGATCATAAGCGACTGAAACTCTGGCTTTTCTCGCTGAACCTGGATATCAGTACACCCCTACATTCTCTCAAATATTGGAGAGAACATTTTACCCCTGAGCATTTCAGACCATAGAAAGAAACAAAGGGTCGTTATCTGAATTCATCAGCCGTGCCCATGCTGTTTTTCCAGTGAACTCAGTGGTATGTGTGAAAACGTGGTCATTGTCACGCCTCCCTCGGGCTCTGCACCTCCCTCAGCACTCCGCTCCTCATCACCCAATTTCTAATTCACCGCACCTGCACTCAATTAACTCGCTCATCACTGCCTGCATAAATAACTCACCTTCATACCACTTCACTGTCAAGTCTCACACAAAAGACACTTGGTTTCACTAACTACAACTTGTGTGGCTTGAATTCCTGACATTCATGTAGCCTATACACAGTTGTTCTCAAAAGTTTGCATACCCTGGCAGAAATTGTTACATTTTGACATTGATTTTGAAAATATGACTGATCATGCAGTTTTTAATTTAAGGATAGTGATCATATGAAGCCATTTATTATCATATAGTTGTTTGGCTCCTTTTTAAATCAGAATGATAACAGAAATCAACCAAATGGCCCTGATCAAAAGTTTACATACCCTTGAATGTTTGGCCTTGTTACAGACACACAAGGTGACACACACAGGTTTAAATGGCAATTAAAGGTTAATTTCCCACACCTGTGGCTTTCTAAATTGCAATTAGTGTCTGTTTATAAATAGTCTCACATGGATGCACTGAGCAGGCTAGATACTGAGCCATGGGGAGCAGAAAAGAACTGTCAAAAGACCTGCGTAACAAGGTAATGGAACTATATAAAGATGGAAAAGGATATAAAAAGACATCCAAAGCCTTGAAAATGCCAGTCAGTACTGTTCAATCACTTATTAAGAAGTGGAAAATTCAGGGATCTCTTGATACCAAGCCAAGGTCAGGTAGACCAAGAGAGATTTCAGCCACAACTGCCAGAAGAATTGTTCGGGATACAAAGAAAAACCCACAGGTAACCTCAGGAGAAATACAGGCTGCTCTGGAAAAAGACGGTGTGGTTGTTTCAAGGAGCACAATACGACGATACTTGAACAAAAATGAGCTGCATGATCGAGTTGCCAGAAAGAAGCCTTTACTGCACCAACGCCACAAAAAAGCCCGGTTACAATATGCCCGACAACACCTTGACATGCCTCACAGCTTCTGGCACACTGTAATTTGGAGTGACGAGACCAAAATAGAGCTTTATGGTCACAACCATAAGCGCTATGTTTGGAGAGGGGTCAACAAGGCCTATAGTGAAAAGAATACCATCCCCACTGTGAAGCATGGTGGTAGCTCACTGATGTTTTGGGGGTATGAGAGCTCTAAAGGTATGGGGAATCTTGTGAAAATTGATGGCAAGATGAATGCAGCATGTTATCAGAAAATACTGGCAGACAATTTGTATTCTTCTGAATGTAACACTTCTCAGTGGAAGGAGGAGGCAAGAAGCAGATTTCCTGGTTCAGGTAAGCGTTTTATTCTCCTTAATGCAGCAAATGCACTCGTTCAGGGCTCTTACACTGTTCAATGACTCACTCTAAAATACACAAACTATTTCACAAAAATAAACTCTTAACTCAATAATAAACTTTTGGCTTCACAGTTGGCTCTCTGGTGCCCAGGCTCTCTCTCTCGTCTACCTACGGTGTGGCTCTATTTATGCCACTCTCCCCGTGCTCACTGAAATTAGAGACAGGTGTTAGACATAATTTAACTCAGGTGTAAGTGCCCTTACCGCTTTCTCTCTCTCCGGAGAGATGCTTGACCACGCCCCCACTGCCACATATCCCCACCGCCCGACCCAGGCCGGGGCGGCATCTGGCCTGCCTACCACTCCACCCCCATTCCTGGAAAGGAAGTCGGCGACAGCCATCTGCGCTCCCGGTCTGTGGACCACCTTGAACTTAAACGGCTGAAGAGCCAGGTACCAACGGGTGATCTGGGCATTGGTATCTTTCATGCGGTGGAGACACTGGAGTGGGGCGTGATCAGAACAGAGGGTGAAGGCCCGCCCAAACAGGTAGTATCGGAAAGTGAGGACCGCCCACTTGATGGCGAGACACTCCTTTTCCATGGTGCTGTACTTAGTTTCCCTCAACAAGAGCTTACGGCTAATGTACAGCACTGGGCGCTCCTCCCCCTCCACCACCTGCGAGAGTACAGCCCCCAGCCCTCTGTCTGAAGCATCTGTCTGTAAAACAAAAGGGAGAGAGAAGTCAGGTGAATGTAAAAGTGGCCCCCCGCAAAGTGCGGCTTTAACTTGCGTGAACGCCCGCTGACACTGCTCCGTCCACTGGACCGAGTCTGGAGCTCCCTTTTTAGTGAGATCAGTCAGTGGGCTGGTGACGTCCGAATAATTAGGTACAAACCTTCTAAATAGCCAGCCAGCCCCAGGAACTGTCTCACCCCCTTTTTGGTCTTGGGCCTCGGGCAGGTCGCAATCGCCGCTGTCTTGTCAATTTGGAGACGCACCTGCCCGTGGCCCAAGTGGAACCCCAGATACCGTACCTCCACCTGCCCAATCACGCACTTCTTTGGGTTTGCTGTGAGTCCCGCTCGGCGCAGTGATCTCAGAACCGCCCTCAGATGTTGCATGTGCCGCTGCCAATCATTGCTATAAATGATGATGTCATCTAAATAGGCAGCGGCGTAAGCTGAATGCGGTCTGAGGATTCGGTCCATGAGAAGCTGAAATGTAGCCGGGGCTCCAAACAAACCAAACGGAAGTGTCACAAACTGGTGTAATCCAAATGGTGTGGAGAAGGCGGTTTTCTCACGGGAAATTGGTGCCAAGGGGATCTGCCAATAACCCTTTGTCAAATCCAATGTCGAATAAAATTGAGCAGTGCCCAACCGATCGAGCAACTCATCAACGCGAGGCATTGGATACGCATCAAATTTAGACACCGCGTTGACTTTCCTATAATCCACACAGAACCGTACAGACCCGTCACTCTTAGGCACTAGAACAACTGGGCTGGACCAATTGCTGTGGGATTCTTCTATTACCCCCATATCGAGCATTGCATCCAATTCTTCCCAAACGATTTTCTTCTTGTGTTCGGGTAATTGATAGGGGCGGCTACGTACCATGACCCCCGGCTCGTTCTCGATGTGGTGATGGATGAGGTTTGTACGTCCCGGTAGAGGAGAGAACACATCCGCAAACTCCTGTTGCAACCTAGCAACCTCCACGAGTTGACTCGGTGAGAAATGGTCTCTACAAGTGACCGGGGTGAACTGTTTATGTTTTGAACTCACCTCCGGTCCGAGCTCCGCCTTCTCAGGAACTACTGTAGCCAACGTCACGGGAACCGCCTCCTTCCACAATTTCAGGAGATTGAGGTGGTATATTTGACGTGTGCCCCCTCTATCGGTTCGTTTAACCTCATAATCGAGATCTCCCACTCGTCGTGTGACCTCAAAGGGTCCTTGCCACTTGGCGAGTAATTTAGAGCTCGATGTGGGAAGCAATACAAGCACTTTATCTCCCGGTGCAAATTCCCTTAGCTGAGTTCCCCTGTCAAACAGTCGGCGCTGTCATTCTTGAGCTTGGAGCAAATTCTCCTGTGTTAGCTGCCCCAAAGTGTGGAGTTTTGCTCTAAGATCAAGAACGTATTGAATTTCATTTTTACTGTTTGAAGGTCCCTCCTCCCAGGCCTCTCGCAATACATCAAGCACATCGCGTGGGCATCGCCCATACAGCAGCTCGAATGGGGAGAAGCCAGTGGAGGCTTGCGGGACCTCTCGTACTGCAAATAACAGGGGGTCGAGCCATTTATCCCAATTTCTAGCATCGTTGTGCACGAACTTACGAATCATGTTTTTGAGGGTTTTATTAAATAATTCCACCAGGCCATACGTTTGAGGATGGTATACGCTGGTGCGAATCGATTTAATATTTAACAACTCGTACAGTTCGCGTAGTGTCCGTGACATAAACGTTGTGCCCTGATCGGTGAGGATTTCTTTCGGAATCCCCACCCGGGAGATTATTTTGAAGAGTGCCTCCGCAACACTACGTGCTGAGATGTTGCGCAGAGGCACTGCTTCCGGATATCGCGTTGCATAGTTCACTAGGACCAATACAAAGCGATGTCCGCCTGCTGACCGTTCTAATGGCCCGACGAGGTCCATTCCAATTCTTTCAAAGGGGACCTCGATCAAAGGGAGAGGACGCAATGCCGCTTTTGGGGTGGCCGGTGGGTTAACCAGTTGGCATTCGTGGCATGCCGCACACCACCTGTGGACATCGCCGCCAATGCCCGGCCAATAGAAACGGGCTATTAGACGGTTCAGTGTTTTCCTTTCTCCTAAATGACCCGCCATGGGATTATAATGAGCCACCTGGAATACCATTTCCTGACGGCTCCTTGGAATCAAAAGTTGGGTTGTATCCTCTTTAGTCTGAGTGTCCTGTGTCACTCTATACAACCGCTCATTTATAATTGCAAAATAGGGGTATGAAAGGGCGATGTCCAGCTGGAGTCATTGACCATCGATGACTCTCACTTGGTCGAAGGCATGTTTGAGGGTTTCGTCTCGCGACTGCTCCAAAGGGAAATCCCCCTCAGGGAATTCCCTGAGAAGGGGAGGGGCTGCAGCCTCTCCCCCTCTCTCATCATTATGACATGGAGCTGTCGAGGACTAACCCGGCCCCGGCTCCGCCTCCCCTGCCAGAGCATCGCACATTACACATCTCCCTAACTTCATACAGGACCCATCCGCGCAAATTCCCTTTAATAAAACTCTAAAATCAGGCCAATCAGTCCCCAAAATCAGCGGATGGGTGAGGCGGGAAATAACCGTGGCCTCCACTCTATGCTTTTTCCCCCGGAATTTAATTGTCAGGGTCACCACCGGATACTTGTGAATATCCCCGTGCACACATTTCACCCTCACCGTTTTAGTTGTGTCCAATGCCTCGGGTTGAACCAAGCGTTGGCGGATAGTGGTTTGATTACACCCGGTGTCCACCAATGCTTGGTGAGTACCCCCCTTGACACTTACCGGTATCCGGTATGCTCCGGCTCGGTCGGGGGCAGCCTGTGGGAGGTCAGAGACCAGCACCATCGTCCCCAGCTCCATCAGAGGGCACTGATCCCAGAAGTGGATCCCCGCACCTCCAGCAGGCTGGCCCAGGTGCTACGCCCGCACTTGCATCAGCGGGCGCCCCTCCCTGAGAGGGAGAGTGGTGGGGCATCGGGATAGGGGAAGGTGTCGGCTCCCACACCTGGGGAACTGGTCTCAGTGGCTGAAGTCCTCCTCGTCTGCGTGGGGCAGGAACGGGACCTGGAGAGAGAGCAGAACGAGAGGAGATAGGGGAGGGGAATGAGACAGGGGGAAGAGAGAGAGAGTGGGAGGGCTCTTCCGCCCTCGGGATTGCCGCCATGCGGTCCTCCGCAAGCCGGATGGCTTCCTCCAGCGATGCCGGGTGGTGGCACTGGACCCACTCCGCCGTCCCTTTTGGCAGTTGATGTATTAATTGCTCCAGTACCACCTGGTCGATGATCCCGTCGACGCCGCGGTCCCCTGCTAGCAACCATCTTCGGCAGGCGTAGAAATTAGAGACAGGTGTTAGACATAATTTAACTCAGGTGTTTAACTCTGAGAGATGCTTGACCATTCCCCCGCTGCCACACTGTACGAAAGCTGCACATGGGATGCTCTTGGACTTTCCAGCACGACAATGACCCTAAGGACAAGGCCAAGATGACACTCCAGTGGTTACAGCAGAAAAAGATCAAGGTTCTGGAGTGACCATCACAGTCTCCTGACCTTAATATCATCGAGCCACTCTGGGGAGATCTCAAATGTGCGGTTCATGCAAGACGACCAAAGATTTTGCATGACCTGGAGGCATTTTGCCAAGACGAATGGGCAGCTATACCACCTGCAAGAATTTGGGGCCTCATAGACAACTATTACAAAAGTCTGCATGCTGTCATTGATGCTAAAGGGGGCAATACACAGTATTAAGAACTAAGGGTATGCAGACTTTTGAACAGGGGTCATTTCATTTTTTTCTTTGTTGCCATGTTTTGTTTTATGATTGTGCCATTCTGTTATAACCTACAGCTGAATATGAATCCCATAAGAAATAAAAGAAATGTGTTTTGCCTGCTTGCCTGTTTTCTTTAAAAATGGTACATATATTACCAATTCTCCAAGGGTATGCAAACTTTTGAGCACAACTGTATTTCTGCTAAAGAAAAAGCACAAGTAGGCCATGTGACCGACGAGCTCTGCGCACTTTGCTAGTTTTTAGTTATTTTTTGTTATAATCCGGTGAGATTTAATACACCCTGCTATATATTTGCTCTTTGAAGTCAATATGTAAAAAAATTCAAAATCATTGGGCTCTGGCGATATTAAAAGGCACTTACATGCTCAAGCTGAAACCTCTGGTCCTGCAGACCGGGGTGCAGCGGGAGAAATTCAGCGTCAACTGTCCAACATGTTTGTGATGCTGATGAAATTTATTGCTGACCTAGAAGATCTCGCTGTTATACGTCGATCGATTACGGCGATGGAAACAAAATTCTCTGAGTTGGTTACAACAGTGGCAGACGTTGAGAAACGGATCGATTATCTGGAGTCAGCGATTATCGCTGGCGACCAAAGTTGATTTGGGACACATTCTTGAAAAACTTGAAAATCTTGAGAATGGAAGCCACAGGAATAACGTCAGAATTCTTGGAATTCCTGAGCATGAGGAGGGCAGAGATATGGTGAAATTCCTTAACGAACTCTTCCCGAGCCTGCTCGATATAACAGGCCACAAACTGGAAATCGAGCGAGCTCACAGAGTCCCGGCTCGCAGATCAGCTGAGGGAGACAGGCCCCGATCAATTCTGGCCAAATTTCTGAGATCATCCGATAAAGATCATGTGTTACGCAAGGCGAGGAGCAAAGGAAAGCGTTCTTGGAAGAATCACAACATTTTCTTGTTCCCAGACTTTGTGAATTCGACAAGAGAAAAACGTGATCGATTTAAGGAATGCAAGAAACTCTTACATCAATGGAAGATCGCTTTTGCACTGATGTTCCCGGCCAAACTGAGAATAGAAATGAAGGATGGCTGCAAAGTATTTTTACGCCTCAAGCAAGCACTGTCATTTATAAAAACATTGGAGTAAGTCATTTGATGGTTCAATCATGTGAGTGGATGGACTTGCTGTTCTTACTCTGGCTGTCTAAGGAAACTGGGCACCATTTTTGTTTCTTTTAGTGTTGGTTCCGCCTAGCGGCTGGAGTTTGTTTTGTGGCATGACACTCCTTCAAGAAACTTTTGCATTGACAGAAGATCGCTTTTACACTGAAGTTCCCGGCCAGTGATAAGGATGACAGCAAAATATCTACATGCCTACAACAAGCGATGTCTTTTATAGAGTTGATGGACTTAGGAAATCATGGTGTGTTTCTTATGTGGCCTCAGTCAACTTGACTCGTTAAAAATACTCTTGTTCGTCTGAGAAACCGGGACGCCTGTTTTGTTTCCTTTTGTGTTGGTTCCGCCTAGCGGCTAGAGTTTGTTTTGTGGAGGAACACACCTTCGAGACAGCTGTGGATGAATCTGCTTTTTCTTTGTGCTTATGCCTTCTATTGGCTGGAGCTTGTTTTACAAAGTATTCAAATGTTAATATGAGTAGGTTATCTCTCTCCACATGGAATGTGAATGGGTTGGGTCACCCCATGAAAAGAAGGAAGGTTATTTCTTTTCTTTCACAATATGATATTGTGTTTCTTCAAGAAACGCATTTTTCCCCGCAGGAAGCTGAAAAATTTGGGAAGATATGGGGTGTACATGTTTTCTTTAGTGCTGGCTCTAGTAAGAGCAGGGGAGTCATTACACTGATAAGTAAACATCTACAATTCAAATTTCTCAAACAGATAAATGATAAATTAGGAAGAGTCATTATTGTTTTAGCTGAAATTCAAGGGCAAAGGTTGATTTTGGCTAATATTTACGCACCTAATGCTGATGATCAGAGCTTTTATATAGATCTTGAAGGGATGTTGCAAGCCATTTGCCTCCCTCATGATATAATATTGGGAGGAGACTTTAATCTTCTGATGGACTCAGTCCTTGATCATAGTGAAGCAAAAGTGTGTAAGCCCCCTAGAGCAACATTGACGCTTCACAGGATGTGTAAAAATCTTGGTCTTTCAGATATTTGGAGACTTTTAAACCCATCTGGTAGAGACTATACATTTTTTTCTTCAGTTCATAAGATTTATTCTAGAATAGATTTTTTTTAAATATCTAAATCCCTCATTTCATCTGTTGTTGATTGCTCAATTGGAAACATCTTAGACTCAGATCACACCCTGGTGAGTTTAGAGATGTTGCCAAACACAGAGAAAAAGAAATCATATAGTTGGCGCTGTAATGTATCCCTTTTGCAAAATCCTGAATTCCAGCAAAGGTTAAAGACTGAAATCAATGTTAATATGGAGACCAACTGGTCTTCAGTATCCTCTGTGGGTGTGGCTTGGGAGGCACTTAAGGCAGTTCTTAGGGGTCGGATCATACAGTATGCCTCATTCATAAAAAAATCCAAAGCTCGAGAACTCGTGGAGTTAGAAGGGAATATTAAAAATATTGCGGCAGAGGTGAGCCAAATGTCATCTGATGGCCTCATGATGACCCGATTGAAATACAAATATAATACTATTTTGTCGCAGAAAGTGGAGTTTTGGTTATTCAGGGCAAGACAGTCATACTTTGAGTCAGGGGACAAAGCAGGGAAGCTTTTGGCTAGATATATGAAGCAGAGAGAGTCTTTTTCTATCATTCCCTCAGTGAAATCTGCTGGTGGTGAAATTTTTACCTCGGCCATTGATATTAATAATGCCTTTAAAGAATTCTATATTGATCTTTATAGCTCCACGTCTTTGTCTACTGATGAAGATATTAGAGAATTTGTGGAGCCATTAGAACTTCTTAAATTGATGACTGAGCAAACAAATTCTCTTGATTCTGAGATAACCTTGGAGGAGCCTGACGAGGTAATTAAGTCCTTACCTACAAGCAAGGCTCCCATGCCAGATGGCTTTGCCGCTGAATTTTTTTAGATCTGATGCTACAGAATTGGCTCCAATTTTGTTAGAAGTTTATACAGAATCATTAAAGAATGGAACTTCCCCCAAACATGACACAAGCCCGGATCAGTCTGATTCTTAAAAAGGACTAAAATCCAAGCGAGTGTAAAAGTTACCATCCAATTTCCCTGATCCAGCTAGATGTAAACATTTTGTCAAAAATTCTGGCTAACCGATTAAGTTATGACATCTCTTATACATATAGATCAGGTGGAGTTTATTCAGGGCCGTAGCTCTTCTGATAACATTAGGTGTCTCATTAATATCATGTGGTCAGTGGCGAATGATCAGACTCTGGTCGCTGCCATCTCACTTGACGCCGATAAAGGCATTTGAAATGGTAGAATGGGATTATCTTTTTAAGATTTTGGAAATGTATGGGTTCAGAAATACTTTTATTGGATGGATTAAGTTACTTTATAGATACCCTGTAGCAGCGGTACAAACAAATGGATTAATTTCAGATTATTTTACTCTAGATAGGGACACTCGGCAGGGTTGCCCTCTTTCCCCATTATTGTTCTGTCTTGCCCTGGAACCATTAGCAGCCGCAATAAGAAGGGAAGATGATTTTCCAGGGGTGGTGGCGGGAGGTGTGGCGCATAAGCTTTTGCTTTACACAGATGATATTTTCATTGTAGTTTCAATATTATTTGTCTCCGGCCCCATTAGATCTATGCCTTGCCTCCATAGAATTATTAATTCCTTTTCTAAGTTCTCAGGATACAGAGTCAATTGGTCTAAATCCGAAGCTTTGGCTCTGACAGCGTACTGCCCAGTAACGGCTATCCAGCCGGGCGCCTTCCAGTGGCCCAAACCGGGCATTAAGTATTTGGGCATTTTATTCCCAGCAAATATGTTTTGTTAATTCTGACCCCTTAATAAAAAGGTTTTCGAGCAATGTGGGCAGGTGGGCTTCATTACATTTATCTATGATTGGGAAGGTTAATGTTATTAAAATGGATTGTATTAAAAAATTTAACTACCTGTTACGATCTCTCTCTGTGGATGTCCCCCTCTCTTATTTCAAGCAATTTGATAGCATAGCGACATCCTTCATTTGGAATGTAAGCGTTCTAGATTACGTTTTAATAAGTTACATAGGCCGATTGACAAAGGTGGGCTAGGCCTACCCAAGATTTGTTTTTATTATTATGCATTCGGTCTCAGACATTTGGCTCATTGGTCGCTTCCACCTGAGAGAGCCCCTCCCTGGCTTTGTATTGAATGGAAAATTCTTATATTTTCATATTTTGCCATTGCAAAGCCTTTCTATCAAACTAATCAGAGAAGTTAAGTTACATTCCGTTATCTCGCATTTGCACTCGGTATGGACAAAAGTGTCCAGAGTGTTTAATTTGGACATTTATTTAAATATTGCCTCAAGCATATGGCTGAACCCTAAATTATATATTAATAAGTCCCCTTTCTGCTGGTCAGAGTGGATTGTGAAAGGGGTTACTACACTCGGTGACATATATGAGAGTGGAGTGTTGAGATCCTTTGAAAATTTGGTTAAACATTTTGGTTTTCCCAGATATCAGTTCTATAGGTATTTACAGCTGCTCCACCTGCTCTGTATTGGTCTTCTGCTGTTGTAGCCCATCTGCCTCACCGTTCGACATGTTGTGCATTCTGAGATGCTATTCTGCTCACTACAATTGTACAGAGTGGTTACCTGAGTTACTGTAGCCTTTCTGTCAGCTCGAACCAGTCTGGCCATTCTCCTTGACTTCTCTCATCAACAAGGCATTTCCGTCCGCAGAAATGCCGCTCACAGGATGTTTTTTTTTTTTGGCACCATTCCGAGTAAATTGTAGAGACTGTTGTGCTTGAAAATCCCAAGAGATCAGCAGTTACTGAAACACTCAAACAGCCCGTCTGGCACCAACAATCAGGCCACGGTCACTAAGATCAGATTTTTTCCACATTCCGATGATTGACTTGAACATTAACTGAATCTCCTGACCAGTATTTGCATAATTTTATGCATTGCACTGCTGCCACATGATAGGCTGATTAGATAATCACATGAACAAGTAGGTGTACAGTGCTCGGTGAGTGTATATACACAAAATATATTTTAGCCTTTTTTTTAAAGCTGCACTACATAACTTTATGCTCTCTAGTGACATCTGTGGTTGAAACTTAAAACTGCAAGCAACCTTACGTGTGTTGTGTTTCGGACTGTGTTACACGTTACGTGTTTTCCTGCGCGGATGAATCTCATGATTTGAGATTACCTGAACATCAACTCTAGTTGAAAAGTGTATTCTTTTTATATACTATTGTACAGCATCAGACGATAAAGCAAGTAAACCGTAATACTACAACAGTACATCCATGCACTGCAAACAATAAAACTGAAAACTAACATAAAATGTGGATTCAATAATGATGGGGATGAAATATACTTTATTAAACATAATAAAATAAAATAATATGCAGAAATGTGCAATATAATAGTTTCATGGTAACACAATAAACAAATGAATATGTACATTGCTATAAAATTGGTACATTATAAACAACTTGAGATGTTTATACATTTCATAGGGAACCACCATGTAGAAACTTTACTTTTAGTGGCTTTTTAACAAACTATCCGCTAAAAGGACAGAGGAAAGTGATAACTTGAGCATTTATGTGACTGGGGTAAAAGCAATGAGAAAACGGTGGCGCGCACACACACACACACACACACGCACTTAGGGAACCTCAAAACAACAGCAATATTATTAAATTATCAGAAGTCATGAATGTCAGTAAACATGTTACAGGAATTTTTTCCATAGAAAACGTAGATACATCAGCAGCAGTAAACACACGAGTAATGTTCAACTAATAAAAGCATGAAAAGCAATATAAACTTCAAAACCCCTACCAGAAAATATTTCCAAGCATTTTAGCAAGTAAAAAATTTGCCAAACAGTTAATAGACAAACGTCCAACCGGACTGCTGCGATGCTGTCCTGCACTGTGACAGAACAGCATCGCTTCCCCCGCCAGAACACGTGACAACCTGTACTTCTTTTCTGGGTTTACGGACATGATGTAAAGATGCAAGGATGACTGACATAAACCTGCGATTTCGCACCAAATCTGACCTGACAGCTAAAGATCACCAAACCATTCTCGCACATCAAACTAGAGCTCATTGACTTCAAAAGGGAGTGAAGTCAATGAACATGAAGTCTAAGTCAGTGTATGGAGGTGAACAAGAACGATTAGTTCACTTAAAAGATTGGTTTAAAAAGACTGATTGGTTTAAAACATCACTAATTTTCTTAGAAGATGCTACTCAATTTGGAAAAATGCCATCTTTGGGTCCACCTTTTCTTTCCAACTATTTACTTAATCTTGTTGGACCTGAAGATCATTTTTGCTTAGTGAGTCTACTTGGGCAATTCTTTTTACTGTGTAGATTACTTGCTGCCCTGAAACTTTAACAACATGAAGAGCAGTTGTTTGATTTTTCTCCAGTATGGATTCTCTTGTCTGTTTCCAGGTCTTGTGAATGAGTGAAACTCTTTCCACAGTGTGAGCACTTGCAAAGTTTTTCTCCAGTATGGATTCTCTCATGTTTTTTCAGGTCTTGTGACTGAGTGAAACTCTTTTCACAGTGTGAACACTTGTAAGGTTTTTCTCCAGTATGAATTCTCTCATGTGTGTTTTCAGGTTTTGTGTGTGAGTGAAACTCATTTCACAGTGTGAGCACTTGTAAGGTTTTTCTCCAGTATGAATTCTCTCATGTTTTTTCAGGTTTTGTGTGTGAGTGAAACTCATTTCACAGTGAGAGCACTTGTAAGGTTTCTCTCCAGTATGAATTCTCTCATGTTTTTTCAGGTTTTCTGACAGATTGAAACTCTTTTCACAGTGTGAGCACTTGTAAGGTTTTTCTCCAGTATGAATTCTCTCATGTTTTTTTAGGTGTTCTGACCGAGTGAAACTCTTTTTACAGTGTGAGCACTTGTAAGGTTTCTCTCCAGTATGGATTGTCTCATGTTTTTTCAGGTGTTGTGACCAAGTGAAACTCTTTCCACAGTGTGAGCACTTGTAAGGTTTTTCTCCAGCATGAATTCTTTGGTGCTTTTTCAAGAGGCTGGCTGTAGTAAAGGTCTTCCCACATTCAAAGCACATATGAACCCCCACACCGGTATTCTCATCTGTGTGAGTTTTCAGATGTTTTCTTAGGCTTGAATTCAAAACAAATGTTTTACCACACTTATCACATTCAAATGGTCTTTCTCCAGAGTGACAGCGGAGATGACCTTTGAGACAAACTGTGTTTGCGAAACTTTTCACACACTGATGGCATGTGTAAGGTTTCTCTCCAGTATGAACTTTCATGTGTTTATTAAGCCGGCTTTTATTTGTGAAAATCTTTCCACACTGTGAGCAGGTGAAAGTATTATTGCCTGCTCTTCTTTTATGCTTTTCTGGTGTTAAATCATTCTTAGTCTTTGAGCAACTCAAAGATTTTTCTCCAGTTGTGAAATCATGATGTTTCTGACACTGAAGTTTCTCCTCCACTTTATTCAGTTCTTGACATTTCTCTTTCACTTCCATCAGCTCTACAATAAACACAGTAAATGGACAAATATCAATTCAAGAGGGGAAAATGTAAAAATAAATCAAATTGAACCTTAATTCAATGCCAGAACACAGCAAATGTCCAGTATTCATTTGTGATGTTTGTTGTGCAAGCGGTATTTATTTGTACCGTTTATTCCACCTGATAAATGCATTTAATGATTATAATCATCAGAGTTTGAAATTAACACCCGCCCACTCTAGAAATCAGCAGTAGCGGGTATTTCTTTCACTCTTACTAGCCACTTTGGCAGGTGATGTTGTCAGGGTTTGTCCAGCATTGAAAATTCACACTGGGGCACTGCCAAAGCAAATTTTATTGTATTCATCGTTCAGCAATTTATAAGCACTAAATATGTTGCTCATATCAGATATGCGCATCTGCAAGCACCGAACGAAGCGTGGTTTTGCGTCAGGAATACAAACTACTTACCTTTTAGCTACAGACACCTTTTTTTTATTTTAAAGCTAAAGCTAAAATGGGTAATAATAATAAAGAATATTTTATATAAACTCAAGGTCGCTTTACAGGATGAGAGTAAACACAAAGTATCACAAAAAAAAAAAAAAAAAAAAGAACAATTTAAGAGTCAGAGGCATAAGGCAAAGAGATTTGTTTTAAGATTGATTTTGAAGTCAAGTATGGAGGTGAGATCACGGAGGGACTGAGGAATAGAATTCCAAAGCGAAGGGGTAAGTGTGCAAAAGGCCCTACTACCAAGTGAGGTCAGCTTGCAACGTGGAATGAATAGCAGGCCCAAATCAGATGACCTGAGTGATGGGGGTAGCGGCAGACAAGATCAGTGACGTATGAGGGGGCAAGACCATGTAAAGCTTTTTGTAACAGGTTCATGGGTGGGAAAGTAGAACACAGGAAACTTGGGACTTCAACTCAAAGGTATGACTTTAATGAAACAAACTAAAAATAGCTTTTCAGCATAACACTCATCAGGTCACAGTTTAACACTGTCTCTTTCTGGCTGGTAGCTCGCTCTCTGCTCATCTCTGGCGTGGTCCCTTTTTATCGCTCTCCCAGTGCTTACCACAATCAGAAACAGGTGTTAGACATTATAGCGCTCAGGTGTGTGCACCCTTACTGCTTTCTCTCCGGATGAACGCTCATCCATGCCCCTGCCACCACATATCCCCACTAGTCAAACTGTCTGCCCACCACTCCCCCCCCCCCCATTTACGGAAAGGAAGTCTGCGACAGCCATCTGCACGCCCAGTCTGTGGACCACCTCCAACCTAAATGGCTGAAGAGCCAGATACCAACGTGTGATCTGCACGTTGCCATCTTTTATGCGGTGGAGCCATTGGAGTAGGGCGTGATCTGAACAGGCCCACCCCAACAGGTAGTACTGGAGAGTGAGGATGGCTCACTTGATTGCAAGACACACTTTTTCAATGATGTTGTACTTGGTCTCCCTCAGTAAGAGCTTGCGACTAATGTATAGCACCGGGCGTTCGTCCCCCTCCACCACCTGCGGGTGCACTGCCCCATCCCCCTATTTGAAGCGTCCGTCTGTAAAATGAAAGGGAAAGAGAAATCGGATGAATGTAAAAGTGGTCCACCACAAAGTGCAGCTTTCACCTGCATAAACGCCTGTTGACACTGCTCTGTCCACTGGACCGGGTCTGGAACTCCCTTTCTAGTGAGATCAGTCAGTGGGCTGGTGACGTACGAATAATTAGGCACAAACCTTCTATAATAGCCAGCCCCAGGAACTGTCTCACCTCCTTTTTGGTCTTGGGTCTCAGGCAGGTGTAATCGCCACAAATGTATCAATTTGGGGGGACACCTGCCCGCGGCCCAAATGGAACCCCAGATACGTACCTCCACCCGTCCAACTGCGCACTTCATGGGGATTGCCATGAGTCCCGCCCATCGCAGCGACCTCAGAACAGCCCTCACATGCTGCATGTGCCGCTGCCAATCATTACTGTATATAATGATGTCATCCAGATAGGCAGCGGCGTAACCAGAGTGTGGTCTGAGGACTCGGTCCATAAAGTGTTGAAACGAAGCCGGGGACCCAAACAAACCGAACAGAAATGTCACAAATTGGTGTAAGCCAAACGGTGTGGAGAAGGCCGTTTTTTCATGGGTTATCGGTATTAAATGGATCTGCCAATAACTCTTTGTCAAATCCAGTGTTGAGTAAAAGTGAGCTGTGCCAAACCGATCGAGCAACTCATCAATACAAGGCATTGGGTATGCATCAAATTTAGACACTGCAGTTTCCTATAATCCACACAGAAATGTACAGACCCGTCACACTTAGGAACTAGAACCAGGCTGGACCAATTGCTGTGGGATTCCTCTGTTACTCTCATATCAAATATTACATCTAATTCTTCCTGAACTATTTTCTTTTTGTGCTCAGGCAGTTGGTAGGGATGGCTACGTACCACTACCCTGGGCACAGTCTCTATGTGGTGCTGGATGAGGTTTGTACGAGCCGGCAGAGTAGAAAACATGTCTGCAAATTCTTTCTGCAACTTGGTAACCTCTGTGACTTGATACGGTGAGAGGTGGTCTCCACAAGTGATTGGGGCGACATGACTGGATTTTATGTTCACTTCCGGCCTGAGCTCCACTCTTTGCGGAACTACCATTGCCAATGTCACAGAGACCACCTCCCTCCATAATTTCGGGAGGTTGAGATGATATATTTGACGTACGTCACCTCTATCTGTTCGTTTTACCTCATAATCGAGATCTCCCACTCGTCGTGTGACCTCAAAGGGCCCTTGCCACTTGGCGAGTAATTTGGAGCTCGATGTGGGGAGTATTATGTGCACTTTATCTCCTGGTTCAAATTCCCATGGCCGAGTACCCGTTATACAGTCGGCTTTGACGTTCCTGAGCTTGGAGCAAATTCTCCTGTGTTAGTTGACCCAAAGTGTGGAGTTTTGCTCTAAGATCAAGAACGTATTGAATTTCATTTTTACTGTTTGAAGGTCCCTCCTCCCAAGCTTCCCGTATGACGTCAAGTATGCCGCGCGGCTGCAGCCCATACAGCAGCTCGAATGGGGAAAACCCTCTGGAAGCTTGTGGGGCCTCTCGAACTGCAAATAACAGGGGTTCGAGCCATTTATCCCAATTTCTAGCATCCTCGTACACGAACTTACGAATCGTATTTTTCAGGGTTTTAATAAATCATTCCACCAACCTGTCTGTTTGTGGATGGTGAACACTGCTGCGAATCGATTTAATACCCAATAATTCGTACAGTTTGTGTAGTGTTCGTGATAAATGTAGTGCCTTGATCAGTGAAGATTTCTTTCGGAATCTCCACTCGGGAGATTATTCTGAAGAGTGTCTCCACAATATGCGTTGCATAGTCCACCAGAACCAAAACAAAGCGATGTCTGCCTGCTGTCCTCTCTAGTGGCCCGATGAGGTCCATGCCAATTCTTTTTTCGAAGGGGACCTCGGTTAATGGAAGGGGGTGCAATGGCACTCTTGGGGTAGCCGGTGGATTCACCAGCTGACATACACGGCATGCCGCACACCTCCTGCGAACATCCCCGCAAATGCCAGGCCAATAGAAATGGGCCATTAATCGGTTCAGTTTATCGGTTCACTTTTCCTGACCTAAGTGACCCACCATTGGATTATAATGAGCCGTCTGGAATAACATTTCCTGACAGCTCCGCAATATTAACAATTGGGTTGTATCCTCTTTTGTCTGAGTGTCCTGCGTCACTCGATACAACCGCTCTTTTATAATACTGAAATATGGATATGAAAGTAAAATGTTTGGATGGAGACATTGACCATCAATAACTTTCACTTGGTCAAGAGCATGCCTAAGGGTTTCATCTCTTGACTGCTCTAGAGGGAAATCCCTTTCAGAAAATCCTCTTGGAGGCCCTGACGTGGAGCTGACAAAGACTGCCCCAGTTCTGCCTCCCCTGCCAAGGCATCGCACATTTCACATCTAACAACTTCCTCGCAGGACCCATCCAAACATATTCCCTTTGATACATTTTTAAATTCCAACCAATTAGTCCCGAAAATTAGTGTATGGGTGAGTTGGGAACTAACCGCAGCCTCCATTCTATGCTTTTGTCCCCAAAATTTAATAATGAGTGTCACAACAGGATAATTGTGAATATCCCCACGCGCACACCTCACCCTCACCCTTTCGCTTGTGCCCAAAGCCTCGTCTTGAAACAAACATTGGTGTATAGTGGTCTGGTTGCAGCCTGTATCCACCTAGGCTTGATGTGTACTCCTCTTGACACTCACTGGTATTCTGTATGCTCCGGCTCGATCGGGGGCAGCCTGTGGATTTTCAGGGACCCGGACCACAGTTCCCAGCTCCATCAATGGGCATTGGTCTCAGAAGTGCCCTGGATCCCCGCAACTTCAGCAGGCTGGTCCAGGCATTACGCCCACACCTGTGTCAGCGGGTACATCCACGTGAGGGGGACAGCGACGAGACACTAAGGCCACTGGCGGCGGGACAAACCCCCACGAACGTGGAGCTGGCTTCAGCAGCATGTTTCCATGCCTTCGGGGTACTGGGATGGGCTGTAGTAAAGGGACAGAGTTGGGGGGAGGGACACGGGGGGGGGGGAGGGCTCTTCTGCCCTCTGATACACCGACATATGGTCCTCCGCCAGTTAAACGGCCTCATACAGCGACGCCGGGCGGTGGCACTGGACCCACTACACCATCCCTTTCAGTAGACAACAGATAAGCTGACCCAGTACCACAAGATCGATGACTCCCTCGATGTCGCGGTCCTCAGCCAGCAGCCACTTCTGGCTGGCATCCCGGAGCTGTTGAGTAAGGCAAACGGGCAACCATGCACATCCATCTTCATCGACTGGAAGAGTTGTCGGTATTGCTCAGGGCTGCGACCGACCTGCTGCAGGATGGTCTTCCTCAGATCGTCATACACCAGGAGACTGGCTGCTGGTAGTTGTTGCGCAGTGAGTTGAGCTTCCTCGGACAACAGTGGGATGAGCCCCAGATCTCGGCTGTCCTCTCAAACTGATCCAAGAAGGCCTCAGGATCATCTTCTGCCCTCATCTTCATGAGGTCGACCGGAGGCATGGGGCTGCTGGGTCCGGGGTCACAGCCGGTCCTCTGCTTGAGCTTGGAGCACCTCCTGGAATCGATGATCCTGGTCCTGGCATAGCTCAAGCAGGGCCTGAGGTTGCGCATGGTGCATACTGGCGAGGGACTTGATGACTTCCGCCAACTGCGAGGACTCCATGCCGGTGTATTTCCTCCAATTCTCCCGGGTTTCGGCACCAGTGTAACAGGTTCGTTGGGTGGGAAAGGAGAACACAGGAAACTTGGAACTTCAACTCAAAGGTATGACTTTAATTAAACAAATTAAAGATAGCTTTTCAGTATAACACTCATCAGGTCACAGTTTAACACAGTCTCTTTCTGCTTGTCTCTGGTGTGGTCCCTGCTTTCTCTGGACGAATGTTCGACCACACCCCCGCTGCCACACTTTGAAACATTTAAACACTTTAAAATGCTTTAAATACAACAAACTAATCAACTTAAAATACACCCCTGGGACACCTGCTTTGACTCGCTCAACTTTTTCACCTCTTATGAGTTTGCATCCCTGCACACAAAACTTGTGTCCTATTTGAATTCTACAGAGAACGTTCAACTTTAAAATGCAACGAAGGAAGTCAAGACATCTCAAATGCCTAGACAGCCCTGACGTTTTAAACAGCACCGATGAGGTAAAGAGGAGAAAAACGTCAATTACAAAGCTTTTTAAAATACACATAATAATCCTTACTAAACTGCAATAACACTAACTGTAACTAGAATAGATTAATATTAAATCTATATTTAATATTGTGTGTGAGTGAATATACTGTATAAGACATCATTTTTATAACAACAGTAAAAGTTGTAGTTAAATGTTTTTAAAAGTGCTTAGGCTTTTAGTTTAGTTTTATTTATAAGAAATACTAAAGTTTATTTATTTACTTTTTTAAAAGACTATCTATATCAATCTAAGCACAGTAATTGGGAGCCATCCATGGTATCACCTGTGGATAAGGCCTTGTCATCAGTCTCAAGCTTATTAATTCTGGTTGGGCACAAACAATAACTAACACGATTTTACCAATTTTGAAAACTATTCCATGTTCAATTAAGTACTTTTTAAAGTTTGATCCACAATGAACACTTAATTTGCATGCGACCCCTCCACTGCCCCCAAACCACCGTACAGCGCTTCAGTAAAGGTGGTTAAAAATTTGCAACTGTAACAGCTCTAGTGGTCCAGTTAAACCAAGGAGTTCTAAACCATCAAACTTTTATTCAGGAGGAAAATTGCATGAAGACTTTCAGAGTTTAACAGTAAATGTGCTCCTCGTTTTAACATCTTTTCCTCCTCTGTACACAAATATGCGCTGCCATGGGGTTACTTATGATTTGTATGTTAACTTGTAGTGGCCAATATGTTTGAATTTACATAAAAGTGATTTTTTTTTTTTTTTGATGATGATAATGATACCATTTTTTCTTCCCTGAAGAACAATAAAATTGTGCATTTCTTTGGGGATTTTATGCTATTTTGATCTTATTTACATGTAAATTTCTACATTTTACCATTAATTTGCATTTATAAATAAGCTAAGTTTAAAAAAAAAAAAAAATTCTGAAATTGCACTTCTATAAGTTAAAACATGAAGAAAATATGAGAATGTGCCATAAATTGGAGACATAAATGCTGCCATCTGGTGAACAAAATATAAATAACGTGACCTGTCATTAGAGGTCTGCAACCGACCCGGGCACGACGGGACCCCAGAACCGATGGGTTTTGGGTCGGGTTCGGGTTTGTAATTAATGAAAAAATAAACAGGCTTACCAAAATTGTTTGTGCATGCGCTCTCACTCACAGACAAGCGCAAACGGACGAGTTAGGGGCCGATCACTCCTGACGTGTTTTTGTGCGCATCTGTTCTGTTTTCCCATTGTTTAAAAACATGCTGGATGAATGTCTTTGACATTTGCGCCGCATCTCGCTTTTTCTTCAGGATCTTGCGCAGGACCGGCATATTTTAAACACCATGTCAAGTTAAAAAGAACTTCAAATTTTCAAAAACGCTTGTCGAGACACCTGCACTCTGTTTTATTCTTTGCGCTGCGTCAATATTGTTTTTAGCACAGGTGTCACAAAGATTCAACGTTCTGAACAAGTTCAGGCTGCATAGAGTGGACTGTCGCATTGTTTCATATTATTCCAGATTGTTCTGCACCAGGTGAAGTTTTAGCAAAATAAACGGTAAGGCAATACTTTTTTCCCCTTCTGCTCTAGTGTACTAAGGGAATACCGTGCCTTGTTAAAACTGTTTCAGTACTGTTTTGTACTGAATGTTGCCTATATGCTTACATAAAATACAGCCTATTGCAACAGTACGTGCTAGAAGAAGAAATTGGATTGTAAGCGATTTCGTCGGGTAGAGTCGGGCCACACGGTATCAGGTACGGGTTTCATTTTAAGGCCCGTGCAGACATCTACTTGTCATGCCAGTAACAGCTAGTAGATTATTTGTCAAAGTTTAGCATTTTAAATTTGATTTGAAGAGTCAGTTTTTGAGGGCACAAAGAGAAGGCACAGAATAATTTTTTTCTACAATTCTAATAATTCAATGTAAATGCATAATAATGTCAAGAAAATTAACATCAAGAAACAGAAATAAACTGCAAAATTCTAAAAATTCAGTAGTAAGAGTATAAAACAGAAGAATCAGAGTAAACATTTTGCGATTTCAAACTTTCTAAAGTAAACATTTATTTTGCAAACGTGTGTGTGTGTGTGTGTGTGTGTCAGATTGCGGTCATCAACAGGAAAACAACAGATGACTTGAAGCTCCACTTATTGATGCCCTGATTCTGTGTGTGTGTAGTGCATTGTGAGTGTGTTACTGTCTCCACCCTTCATTTCTGAGTGTGTATGTTTAGCATTGCATTTAGCAAAGGTGGTTTTATTGCTTTTATTTGACAAATGCAACAAAAAAAAGTGTTAAAGTCTCACCAGTTAATTCTTGTGTGTGTGTGTATTGCACTGAGGATGTTTTAGAGCAGGGGTCGGCAACCTTTTTGACATGGAGTGCCATTTTTTATTTTCCTGGTCAATGGCTGTGCCGACTGTTCAGATGGAAAATGGAGGAAAAGTCACCAAGTCTTGTACTGCTCAGATAAAGGAAACCCTTTTTAAATTTATTTCTGTAAAAAATTACCGAATACCATAGGAGGGTTAAGGATGGATGGATGTGTTTGGGTCTGGGACAATCAACCTCACTGCAAATCTTGAAACACTCACGTTAATAAATGCACGTTGTGCAAACATTTAAAATGTTTTGCAATTGATTGAAAGTCGTGATGCATCCCGGTATCAACTCTCTCAACTGCAGTGCTTGACAGTTTGGAGCGCTGGTCTTATGGTTTAATGAATAATCATGAGGCAGCGCTTTCTCATAGGACAAGGCCATAAATTCTCATTAATAATTATGAGACACCGATGACACAACAATGTGCTACAGTAAATCGAAACGTCACATCAAGTGATGTTAAATCGATGTTGATTTTAAACCAGGAGAAAAAAGAATCCCTAAATTAACCACTTTCCTTTTAAAATTACAAATTAATGGATACTTACATTGTCTTCTATCATGTTTAATACATACACTGATGAGCCAAACATTATGACCACCTGCCAAATATGATGTTGGTCCTCCGCATGCCTCCACAACATCACCTACCTGCCAAGGCATGAACTGAAGGTGTCCTGTGTATCTGGCACCAAGACATTAGCAGCAGATCCTTCACATCCTGTAAGTTGCAAGGTGGAGCCATCATGGATTGGACTTGTTGGTCAGCACATCCCACAGATGTGCAGCACATCAATCAGATTGAGATCTAGGGAATTTGGAGGCCATGTGTGTAGTGTGCATTATCCTGCTGAAAGAGGCCACTGCCATCAGGAAATACCATTGCCATTAAGGGGTGTACCTGGTCTGCCACGATGTTTAAGTAGGTCAACTTGTCAAAACAAATGTGGTGTCCACATGAATGGCCGGACGCAGGGTTTCCCAGCAGAACATTGCCCAGAGCATCACACTCCCTCCACTGGCTTGTTATTTTCCCACAGTGCATCCTGGTGCCATCACTTCCCCAGGTAAACAGCGCACACATACAAGGCCGTCCACGTGATGTAAAAGAAAACTGGACTCATCGGACTAGGCGACCTTCTTCCACTGCTTCAAGGTCCAGTTCAAATGCTTGCGTGCACATTGTAGGCGCTTTCGATGGTGGACAGGGGTCATCATGGGCACTCTGACCGGTCTGTGGCTACACAGCCCCATACACAGCAGGGTGCAATGAACTATGTGTTGTGACACGTTCCTCCCATAACTATCATTAACATTTTCTGTGACTTTTGCCACAGTAGACCTCCTGTCGGTTCAGACAAGATGGGATAGCCTTCGTTGCCCTCGCGCATCGATGAGCCTTGGGGGCCCAATGCCCTGTCGCTGGTTTGTGGTTTGTCCCTCCTCTGACCACTGTAGGTAGGTACTCACCACTGCTAACCTGGAGCACCCCACAAGCCTTACCGTTTCAGAGATACTCTGACCCAGTCATCTCGCCATAACAATTTGGCCCTTGTCAAAGTCACTCAGGTCTTTACTCCTGCCTATTTCTCCTGCATTGAACACATGGACCACGAGAACTGATTGTTTGCTTACCATCTAATCTACCCAAACCATGACATGTGGCCTTGTTAGGAGATTATCAACATTATTTTCTTCACCTGTGAGTGGTCATAATGTTTTGGCTCATCTGTGTACATATCTGTTAACATCTCAGTAAATGTAGTTTAGTGTTTCATGACCCTTTAAGGACAAGTTATGTTCTTTACTATGGTGGGTCGCCACTTGATGTCCATTGTAAAATCTGGGTATCGAAACAAAACCAGTTGAGAACCACTGGCCAAGAAATCCAACCCACAAAGGACAACGAAATAGAATAATAAAGTGTGCTTTATTCATTATTTGCAGCTTTCTTTTTCTTAAGTTAGATGGCAAGCGCACACCATCACTTTTTCTTTTATTTTTTCCCCGCTGCTACACTGTAGATCTAAAAACGTTCAGCACCACTGGTAAAAAGCAGTGCAAAAAACACTGTAGTACCTGCACCTTTTTAAACTGAGCACTTAAACAAAAATAAAAACAGCAGGGAACTGTTTTGAATGATAGAAAGACTTCTATCGTTACCTGAAGAAATATAATCATCTTCATCTCCCTGTTGTTCCTCTATTGTGTTTTCTTCTTTTATCTCCTCCAGCTTCACTTCGATCTTCACAGGTGTCTGCAGCATCTGCTGTTCTCCAGCGTTACTGACAGAAGCCAGAGACTCTGTGAAGGTTTGATCATCATCATCCTCATCTTCATTACTCTGTTGTTCCTCTACTTTGATTTCTCCTCCCATCTTCATCAGGTTCCTGCAGTCCAGCAGCTTCACTGAACACATCTTCACTGGTATCTGCAGCATCTGCTGTTCTCCAGCATTACAGACAGAAGCCAGAGACTCTGTGGAGGTTTGATCATCATCATTATCATTACTCTGTTGTTCCTCTTCTTTTATCTCCTCCTGTTTCACTTAAATCTTCACTGGTGTCTGCAGCATCTGCTGTTCTCCAGCATTACAGACAGAAGTCAGAGACTCTGTGGAGGTTTGATCACCCTGATTACCATCAGTAGAACAGAGTAAAGTGAGCTGTGAGTCCTGTGTGTCTCTGGATCTCTGTTCAGAGAGTTTGTCCAGCAGTCGCTGTGGTGTGGACTGATCTCTGCCGCTCCACACTGAATCCTGACATTCTGTGGAGTTCCCATCAGTCACACACACTGAAGATTGACAGGAAACCTTTTCCAGCTCCTGACAAACACAACACAATCACATCTGTACCGTTCATCATATCACATCATTTGAAAGCTTACAATCTCAACTTTAAGTATGAAATGAATGTTTAACCTGTAACCTGTCCTCTCTCTCCATCAGTTTTGTCTTCAGTGACGTCACCTCTTTCTTCAGCTGAGAGATTTCTGTGATGAAATCATCAATATTCAGCATGGACAGATCAGTTCTTACTGATTTACTGCAGATCACATCCACCTTTTCTCTCATGATGAACAAAAACAAAAACATCATCATTATAATAGACTGACATTCATCAATCTCAAAATGTGTGCTTGGAGTTTGGTTTAATTTTCCTGAGAGCAGGAAACTACGCACGCCCGGCCCCCTGTATGTGTTTATGTTTGTGTGTCTTTGTGTTTAAGTTTATTAAAAACATTACTCTGATGATTTGTCCTGTTCCTGCCTCCTCCTTTCCATTGAACCCTGTTACAATGATATTCTCACATTTCTGCTTGTTTCTCCTGAAACTGAATATTTTAAAGTGTCTGTCACAAAACCACTACATACTGCGATAATAAGATTATTTTATTGTTAAATTTTGGTGACTTTGGGAGCTGTTTTTTGGAGTTTAATTTTATATGTGAAGGCATTGTAACAATTGCCAAAAAAAGCTTTTCATTATGTATAAAAAAAAATGGTTGCTTGGTTGATGCCATTAACTACGTTTCCATCCACGGGTGTAGCGCATCAAAAAGTTTACCTTTATAGCTGATGGAAATGCAAATTATCACTAAAATTTCACAAGTGTCGACATTTTTCCATTTAACTCTAGTGCATAAACTATGTCGATACTTCAAATGACGTGAAAAACTGGTTTGGAAAATTGGCATTAACGCAAATAAAGTGTCACATGACTGAATTTACATTTACATTACATGAATTTTCCCCAATCGTTAGCCTGTGTTAATCATGACGACAAGGTATACATCCTTGAAAGCCAATTTATTGTACGTGAAGCATTACTCGCACCGTTATGGACTGGTCTTAACGGCATACCTGCATGGATCCGATAATGCAAACACATCTGCGTCATGACACTTCCAGGAGTGCCAACACAAATATCTCGTATCATGCACCTATTATCGATAACTGCAAGGAGAACAAATGAATGGCCACTCTTTGTGATTAATTTAATTGCGGTAGCCATCCGTTCATTTATTAAAGTTGCTTTTCCACACCATTCAAAATAACAGACAGCAGTCATGGAATAAGCCCACAATACAAATACAAAATTTCTGTGCACAAAGATGTTTGAAATGACAAATAAATACACAATACTAGGAGAAAAGCTTCAGTGTGCTTTATTGAAACACTAACAGCCCAATTCTATAAAATTATTGTTTAGCTTACTTTTGAAAAAATTAGGGATGTCTAGGAGGCGAAAGGTACACAATTAGCGATATATACACATTTCTGTATGGAAACAGCTTAAGGGCAGATTTATTTTGCGATAAACCAAAACTTATGTGACAAAGTGTTTTTTTTAAGCATGACGTCATCATGCAAACCATTTTTATCGCTAAAAGGCTTTAGTTTTTTTGGGACCAAAACCATGTTTTAATATAGATTATCCATGGTTAATCTTGTGATTACTTTAGTTTTATTACAAATACAATGGTTAAACTACCACAGTAATCATAGTTAAACTATAGTTATTGTAGTAAAACCATAATAATCACAAAATTATGTTTTTTAAAGCACAGTATTCGTTTTCCTGTAGTATTATAGTTTCACTACGAATATCATGGTTAAAATATGGTTACTGTAGTAAAACCATGGTAAATTTATTGTGAGGGAAAGTAAAACTATTTCAGAAAACAAATTCTGAAGGGGCTCCAAAGTTTTTTGTTTGTTTCGCCTGAAACTGAATATTTTAAAGAGTCACAAAACCACCACAAATGATGATAATAATCTATTACGATCATTAAAATGCCAAAGACAGAAAAACACAAACATAAGCTCACAAATGAAGTTAAACACATTCAAACACTTACAGACAAATTCTTCTTTCATCTTCTTGTGTTTACTGGTGCTTTTCCATCTCCTATAGGACTTCTTCATCTTCTTCTTTGGGTTTAACTGGAGCTTGCATCCTTAATGTTGCACTACTGCCATCTTCTGGAGTTATCTAACTGCTGAATTGTCCAGTATGTCATATTCTCCCCATCAATCCTGTTCTTATTAGGAAGCTGTTCAAGCATCTTCTACCTTGTCCATTCCCACCACACTCCAGAATACTCTTTACTCCTGTTCCTGATATTCCAAATCTTTCCATTTCTTCCATCATGTCATTTCTTTCTGCTTCATATTTCCTGCAATTGACAAGCACATGCTCTACAGTTTCTGATACCTGAGATGATCACAAAAGCTGGTTGGATGTTTTCCTATAATGTGAAGTGTACTATTCAGATTACTGTGTCCTATTCTTAACCTAGTCTTGATTGTTTCCTCTTTTCTGTTTTCTCCCCTACTTTTCACAATATCAACTCTATTTTGAATGGAATATAAAAGTCTTCCTTTTATCTCCTGATCCCACTGCTGCTGCCACTCTTTAATGATTTCTCTCCATACAATGGAGATATTAGTATCTGATTTTGAGATACTAATATTGTGTCTATGTTTTCTTTTTTAACAGCTTGTTTGGCTAGTTTGTCCACTCTTTCATTACCCATAATGCCTGTATGAGCGGTAATCCAAATGAATATGATCTCAGTGCCTTGTTTCCTTATTCTTGAGTGTAATGATATTATTTCGTAGATTAAATCCTGATGATTACTGGTCATACCTGATATAAGACTGTACAGGGCTTCTTCTTTGGATATATTGGCAGTTGGCAAACCAGCTTAGGTGCATTTCCGCCACCTACTGGAATGAAGTGTGAGGCATTGATGAAGAAGGAAATAAATAGATGGAAAAGATTGGCACCTATCTAAAATCTAATTGTTTAATCTAAATATCATATTATTTCCCAAGGACTTGATGTAATATTCTTCTTATCAGACCTGTTGTCTTTAGGTAATCTAATACAGCCTTAGTCATTTTTGAAATGTTATTCAATAATTTCTGTAATGTTAAACTATTTATCCCTTTAGATATGGCTTGAACATCTTCTCTGAGCTGAGATCTTTCTTTATAATAACCTATGCATTCTTTTTTTTTTTTATGGTCTTTTGGCTTTTTACTGGGATAGGAAAGTTGAGAGGTGATAGGAAATGATAGGGAGAAGAGTGGGAATAGGATCAGGAAAGGACCTCATGAATCAGGACTCGAACCCAGGTCACCCGCCATGCAGCAGCACCACATGTCATGAGTGCAGCCCGCTAGGCTACAGCTCTGACTAACCTATGCATTCTAATAGAACATGTTCAACAGTTTCCGGTAATCCACAATTATTGCACAGTCCATTATTATGCTTTCCTATCTTAAATAGTGTCTGGTTCAATGCAGTATGTCTGATATGGAGTCGTGAAATTACTGTGTCATCCCTTTTTTGCCACAAACTACTCTCATTTCCTACCTCTTTTTTAATTCCATATTAAAAAGCACAGGGCCCAGATGGCGTTTCACCCACTTGTCTTAAATCCTGTGCTAACCAGCTGGCCTCCATCTTCACACTGATCTTCAATAGATCACTGGAGCAGTGTGAAGTCCCATGCTGCTTCAAACGCTCAATCATCATTCCTGTCCCAAAGAAACCCAAAATCACAGGACTTAATGACTACAGACCCATCGCCCTGACATCTGTGGTCATGAAATCATTTGAGAGACTGGTGTTGGCCCACCTGAAGGACATCACTGGACCCTTTCTAGATCCCCTTCAATTTGCTTATCAAGCAAACAGGTCTGTGGAGGATGCAGTCAACATGGGTTGCATCATATCCTGCAACATCTGGACAGACCAGGGACATATGCAAGGATACTTTTTGTGGACTTCAGTTCAGCTTTCAACACCATCATCCCAGCTATTCTCCAGACTAAATTACACCAAATCTCTGTTCCCACGTCTATCTGTCAGTGGATTACCATCTTTCTGACGGATAGGCAGCAGCTAGTGAGACAGGGGAAATTCACTTCCAGCACCTGTACAATCAGCACAGGTGCCCCCCAAGGATGTGTGCTCTCCCCACTATTCTTCTCCCGGTACACAAACAACTGCACCACCAAGGACCCCTCTGTCAAGCTCCTGAAGTTTGCAGATGACACTACTGTCATCGGCCTCATCCAAGATGATGATGAGTCTGTATACAGAAGGGAGGTTGAACAGCTGGCTCACTGGTGTAGTCAAAACAGAATGGAGCTGAACACGCTCAAAATGGTGGAGCTGATTGTGGACTTTAGGAGGAACACCCCAACACTGACCCACTCACCATTCTAAACAGCACTGTGGCAGCAGTGGAGTCATTCAGGTTCCTGTGGCGTCATTCCTGCAAATGGTGCAAATGCACTGTCCAAGCACTGCATTCATGGGCTTGTTTTCCTCTTATCAAAGTAAGGACATCTACATGGTTCAGTGCGCATGGAGGTGAGATCCGTCAGCGGCACAGCGAGTTGACTATAGTTGCAAATAAACCTGCAAAGTTAAAGTTGGCAAACCCCATAAACCTCTGCAATGCCTTGCGATAATCTGGGGTTGGCCACTTGGAGACGGCTTTTACCTTAGCCGGGTCCATACGTACTCCCTCAGATGAAACAATGAACCCCAAGAACGGAACTGACTGTGTGTGAAAAATGCATTTCTCTGCCTTGACAAACAGCCGGTTCTCTAACAGCCGCTGAAGCACCTGCCTGATGTGCCACACATGGTCCTGCATATTCTGGGAGAAGATTAGAAGTTCAACCATGTCTCTAAGCACGTCATTCACGAGCCCCTGGAAGATGGCAGGAGCTTTGACCAACCCGAAAAGCATAACCAAATATTAAAAGTGCCCCCTATATATGTTAAATGCCATCTTCCACTCATCCCCCTTCCTGATACAAACCAGGTGGTAAGCGTTGTGTAAGTCCAACTTCATAAAGACGGACGCCCCCTGCAAGAGTTCAAAGGCTGAGGACATCAACAGCAAAGGATAACAATTCTTTACCGTGATGTCATTCAGCCCCCGATAATCTATGCAGGGTCCAAGCAAGCCGCGATGAGACCGACGGATGAGACTGGCTGCCAAAGAATCAGTGGCTTCCCTCTTGGGAGCCGAGAGTGAATACAACCATCCTCGAGGAGGAGAAGTGCCAGGAAGCAATTCAATTGCACAGTTGTACGGGCAATGAGGAGGAAGGGTCGTGGCATGGGACCTGCTGAACACCACCCTCAGATCGTGGTATGCCAACGGCACTCCTGATATATCGATCAGCTCATCCTGCAACGAAAAACAAGACTGGACAGGGGAGACAGCAGAGTTAAGACAATGTGAAGAACAAAAAGAACTCCAGGCAAGCATAGTGTTGGTTGACCAATCTATGTGTGGGTTGTGTATAACCAACCTAGGGTGTCCCAGCACAACTGGGGTCGAGGGGGATCAGATGAGGTAAAAAGACAGCTGTTCAGTGTGGTTTCCGGCGATCAAAGTGACTGGATTTGGAATGGGTTATGACTGACAGGGGCGTGCCGCTAAGCGTGTGGGCGGAGATGGGCTCATCCAGTAGGATTCTGGGATGTCGCCATTTGGAAACCAATTCAGTGGAGCCATGTGCATTTCAATGCAATTCCCTTCGGTGCAGGAATCCACCAGGGCCGAGATAACATGACAGTCTGTACCAATCAACAGCCTAGCTGGGAGGAATGTGCGGTCTGGGGGCATTGTCCAAGGGTGTCGTGCTTGCCAGTAACCCCCTAACTACTAACAAGCATTGTCTTTTAATGGCCAGGAGGCAACAAGGTGGCCAGAACGGCCACAGACAAAACACAAACCCGGTTGAAGTTGTTGTTGTCTTACCTTGCGGGGCATGAGAAGTCTACCCACGGCATGGGTTAAAAGTCAGGAGGAGAATCGGAAACTCTGGTTGCAGTCGGGGATTTTGAGTGAGGTTTAACTGTCCGTGAGAGGGAAGAGTGGAGACGATGCTCATTGTGTTGATTCAAACGGTGATCCACCCAGATGGCTAAGTCCCCCAAATTGTCGAACTGCGGGGGAAGGTCCAGAGAGTAAATTTCATCTTGAATAATGTCCGAGAGACCTTGCTTCCAATAGCTGGAAGCGGCCAGAGTGCAGAATTCAATGGTGTAAACAGTGCCAATGGTTTCTATAATCTATTTAGGCTTACGATGCTTTTGGGAAATGCCGCCCTGATCTATTGAACCTACTGAGCCAAATATTTGATACTGAGTTATTGAGTTGATTCATTTAAAAAAAGAATCCTATCGAAACAGATTAGTTTATCCATTCTTATTAGAGAGTGAAACAACTGACCAGAGTTTTGAGTCTTGAGTGATTTAATCTGAACAATTCATTAACTGTGAACACTCAACTGAATAATAAAAAAAAAAATTAATGTCATTTTGTTTTAATGCTATGTTGTGTTACATCTTGATGTTTCGTAAGTTTACGAGTATTTACTTTTCACGTGAAAACTGATTTAATGAAGATAATTACATTTATTGAGATCCACAAGAAGTTCATACTTACCTTTTTTAAGTGATTTTCATCCTGTTTTCTCTGAAAAAAGTGTCATTCGAAGATACATTTTCAAGAATCTAAAGATTTAAATCACATTTAATGTTTAATTGTATTCACATTGTATTGTGATCTTGACCTGATCAAAAAAGAAAAGAGAAAAGAAAATATAAGAAGAAATTCAATACAAATATACTTTACATTCAAACCTGAACTGAGGACTCTGTGGGAGTTATTCACCCCCTGTTCTGCTCTCTCTTTCTCTCCGAAGCCGAATCCTAGCTTCTGATATCTGTTCCATAAGCATGTTTTACACACTGTTCACGAGATCACAGGTTTTGTGCCATTCTATCTCATGTTTGGGAGAATTCCATGACTTCCAATGGATGTCATGTTCAAGCATGTTCTCAAAGATGATGCTGTGGTGAATTACTCAGACTTTGTTACCCAGCTCAGATGCGGTCTTGGTGAAGCACCACAGACTGCTTAGAAGCACAGTTCAAGTGAACAGACTCGTCATGCCAAAATCTACAATTGAAATGTGAAAGGATCACCCTTGGTAGTTGATGACAGAGTGCTCTTGGCGAATCATGGTGCGCGAGACAAGAGAAAATTGCAGACAAACTGGGAATCAAATCTGAATGAAGTGATGTCTTTGAGATCTCCCATTAATGTGTATTGAATAAAAGACATGGAGTCAGGAAAATAAAAGACAGTATACAGATATCTTCTACTTCCTTTTAATTTCCTGCAAAGAGACATTGAGGCTGACTTGTCATCTGAGCACCATTCAACTCTTAGTCGAAGCATTTCTGCTGTTCATTTTCCTGACAATTCTAAAAGTGACACAAGAACAATACAATGGGTCTAGGGATAATGACAGTCCTGAAGAAGATGGTGACTCTGTTGCCTTTTCTGGTGATCGGAATTCTATGGTTGTGAAGAATTCTAATTTCGATGTTGACTCTGATATCTGACAATGGCCCGGTGTCCATTGAACAGAAAAGTGATGTGACTCACTTGTCATTGAATGAAGATCTGTCTCTTGATGATCAGTCAGTCCAAAGTCCAGCGCAATACTCACGAATACAATAATCTGGTCTCTGATTTAGCATACCCTGTTGTTTGCACTCACACACTTGAGTAACTATGTGTAAATATTTTCATGTTAAATTACTGCATAAATGGGGCAGCGCCAACTACCTTCCTGCTTCGCTACTGTTGCTTGCTACTGCATGCTTTGCTCCCTTGCTTTTGCAGTTTAACTTCTAATTTTCGTATCAGCAAATTAGTACAGTGCTTAAACGACCGAATTTGTCACCTATACTAACATGTATATGTTATAGCGCTTTTTATACAATATGTTACAATCGTCACACATCTTACACGGTCATGGTATTATAAATGTAAGTGTTTAATCGCTGCTCTCCCCCTTCATCACTGGTTGACTTGGTGATTTTGGCTCTGACAAGAAAACAGCAGTATCGCTTTATTAAGCTTTATAAATAAAAATAAAAGTTTTGCCGACTTTTGTCGCATCCCACAGCGCAGCACATTAGAGCTTTGCTCATATACTGTACTGTATATGGCAGCGAGGTCATTTAATGGTATCACATGAAACAGGTAAATAGAACTGACCTCTTGGCTCAATTCAAAGGTGGTATATTTCAAAGGTGAATGATTTTATTGTTGCTGGAAAATGAGTAGTATTTTTTGTTATTTGTGATGTATTGATTATTAAAACCACAAGCTGTCGCGCATAACATCATATCCTCATTAGTAGAGAAGTTCGAAATAATTTTGGGTGCTCAATGTCAAGTGTGAACACCCCTTCAAATGGTGAGGGAATGCTGTATAATCGTGCAGTGTACACACATCACAATAGTAATTCATATCTGATGCTTGATACATATAAATGCTCACATCAGTCCATATAAATATAAACATATTTACGCATATGCATATAAACGCAGCTATTATTAGAGCAGAAGGAAGCAAGTTTTCCACCAGGATAACCTTGTACATGGCTTGATTCATGCGTCCTTCATAAAGAAGAATCTGCCCGAATCCAGCTTTGCTGTAGCACCCCCAGATTATCACTGATCCTCCACCTGGTCGTCTAATGGTTAGACGGAGACCTGAAGAGGCCTACAAGCCCCAGCATCTCGCACCTACTGTGAAATTTGGTGGAGGATTGGTGATGAATATTTGAAGCGTCAGTCACAAAACCGCATCATACGGTGGTAATTAGCTTCTTACAATCATTAAAACTCAACATGCACAGAAAAATAAATATCAAAACAAATATAAATCTTTCAAACATTAATCACGTACGGAGTGCTCAAACTGTGAGTTCTTCTTTCATCTTGTGTTAAATGTGGTTTGCAAAACAACTTATGGTGCTTTCCCTCCACCCACTGGACTAGAGTGTGGATACGTTTGGGAAAACTCATTTTAGGTTGCATTGTGCCAAGCATACGTGTGTGTGTCTGTTATGTGTCAGTGTCAGTGATGTGACGCTCATTTAATGTCCAAATCTATCAAATTATTAAATATACATTAAACAAAATTCACACAAAATAATTACTTAAATAGACCTCTTCAATAATTTGCCTATTCTCAATTTCTGAGTTCAGAGACATTTTGAGATTTTTTCTGGGGCTGAAAGTAAAAAATAAAATAATGTGGTGTAACCGTCCAGAGACAGAAAACATTAAATATTAAAGCCACACTGAAATCTGAAATAACACATACATTTGGCACCCATACTAAAACTAGAAACTTTTGGGACTGGAGTATTACAACAAATAAGGGAAATGCTCATCAAAGTGGTCTACTAGCCTCTACAGATCACAGCCAAGTCCTGTACTCTGATAGTAGGTGACTCCATTATCCGAAACATTGGTAACAGGGCTACCACTACATTCTGCCTTTCTTGAGCAACAGTTTCTGATGTAAATAAGGAACTTTTGAACATTCTGGTGAATCATAAGACTGTAAATAGGGTTATTATACATGTGGAGGAAATTATTTTCTGAAAGAGCAGTCAGAACTACTTAAGAGGGATTTTAATGTACTCTTTCAAACACTTGGAAGATTGAAAGTTCAGTTGTTCATCAGTGGACCACTCCCAGCACAAGAAGCAAATGTGTGCTTGGTTACAAGGTCTAAACACATGGCTGCACAAAACCTGCAACATGAGAGGACTGAACTATATTTATAACTTCAAACTTTTCTGGAGTGAAATAGAAACTTTTTACATCAGATGGCCTCCACCCCAACATCTACTGTCTAATTCTCCCCCTTCATCCATCTGCAACATGTGCCAATCCACTGAAACTGAATGGCAAACAAAAACCACTGCAGTGTCAGGATGACAACAGGATCACACTTCAACACCTGGATGGACATTTGATTGACAAATACCACAATAACATAGTCCACTGCTCAGGGACACAATCCAGGCTGAAACGTAAAGTCCCGGGGCTCCGGAGCACCTTAATACGGCCCTGGCCATAGCCCCTCTCACCCTACACTTTCGTCCTCTAGCCAAACAACCCAATTTCTGAGCTTATCTGAGAAAAAGGAGGAACTAGTGTATGCTGGAAGAAAACTCTCCCACTCCATTGCTGCGAGCCCCCAGATACCAACCTAAAAACAGCAGGCTCCTCAACCACCAAAGCATGGGGACCAACCTCTCCCTCCCCCTCTCTCTGAGAGAGCTCTCTGGCCGCTGCCACAACGCCAGGGCAAAATTCGTCCTTCATCTGCTCTAGGTGAACAACAAACATCTGATAACAGCTCTCAATCATATGTGTCGGGTCCCCGCTATGATAGCAGCAACATTCACAAATGTTTACAGAACAAGCGGGAACCCGATGTGCCTGTAGCTTTCTCTATATCTTTTATATTAGTTGATGGAAAGACTAAGGCTTTCTTAAGACGCAAGGCAAACCTATGTAATCTGTTGCCTATTAGACACCAATCTGAGATTGCTGTGGGGCCAAAAACAGATATTGTCAAGTTAGCACTTTTAAACATTTGCTCACTTAAGAACAAGTCATTTTTAGTCAATAACCTCAACACCACAAACGATCTGGATTTTAAGTTTCTAAATTAATTTTGGTTAGATAACAGCTGCAGTGCAACAGTCAATGAATCAGCCTCTCCAAACATTACCTTTATGAGTGTCTGCAGAGCTGTTAAGAGAGGTGGAGGAATAGCTGCTCTATTTAAAGATGTCTATAAATGCAAGCAAGTGTCACTTGATTACATATCCATTGAATATCCAAGTATTGAACAAAAACATGCTCCACGCATTCTATTTATAATTATTTATAGGCCTTGAAAATGCTCTTCAGCCTTTATTGATGATTTTGGTTTTGTTATTGCTGAGGATTTCAACATTCATATAGATAATCCGGAACACAACACTGCAAAAGAACTCACACTCCCAATCGTGGACACACTCAGGATCTGCTCATAAGTTAGGGTCTAAACATTTCATCCTCTGCTATTAAGGACTGTAGAGCCGAGGAGGGCGGGGCCGGGCTGGAATGAGACACACCCGGTCCCCAATCAGCCTGATGGGGCGCGCGAGGGAAAGGCCAACACGGAGCGACAGAGAGAGAGAGAGGAGAGAGAGAAAAAGAAACTCACCGGTTCTCTGATGCGCCGTCGCGTGGTCCTCGATCACTACTCCACCCTCTCAGGCGGACTGCAGCCGCTCCTCCCCGGGCGGACCGGAGTCAGACCTCCGACCCCCAGCGGACAGAACGCCCCTCTGCGTTCCCGGCGTCCCGTGGGGACACTCCTCTGTTCCTCGGCAGCGGCCCTACCACTCCAGGCGGTCGGGGAGTCGCTTCCCTCCTCCCCCAGCGGACGGCGGTCTTCTCTCGACCCCTCCGCGTTCCCGGGGGACGGCAGGGCACTCCTCCGCCCCTGGCAGCGGCTCCCTCGCTCCAGGCGGTCGGGGAGTCCCATCCCCACTCGCCTCGCGGATGGCGGCCGTTCCCCGCGTCCGGGTGGTCGGGCTACTCCGTCCCCCGTCGGACGGCAGCGGCGCTCCCCTGGGTGTACGGCAGTGTCGAGGACCCTGCGACGGGAATCCCTCCTCCTTCCCAGGTTTCGGCACCAGTGTAAGGGGGTTCAGTGGAAAGGAGGCGGCGAGAACCGGCTTAATAATATAAATAATAATTTAATAAACAACTTAAACACAAAACACAACACACAACCAAAAACACACAGTACAGCTGTCTGTAATTCTCTCTCTCTTGAGCTGTCGTCCCCGGCCGCCTTTATCCCTTGCGCGCCCCATCAGGCTGATTGGGGACCGGGTGTGTCTCATTCCAGCCCGGCCCCGCCCTCCTCGGCTCTACAAGGACATAGCACTATCTGACCAATTCTGTATTTTCTTTGACATATTGATTTCTCCTGTACCTGAAGATAGACCTGTCTCTGACAAAAAGAGGTACATAAATGAGAATACTAGTGTGCAATTTATGAAGGTTATATCTATGGCACCAAGTATATCTGCAGGATATACAACTGTGATGATGTTCAACTGTGTTGATGTTCTCCTCGATAACTTTAACTATAACACAGTTCCCTGTGAAATGCTCTCTGACAGCAAATGCAACGAGTTTGCATCTTTCTTCATGAAGATCAATGATATTATAATGGCGATCAGCTCGTCCTCATGCTGCACTGAGATCAGGCAGCATCCACCACAACAACTGAATAAATTAGGCACTATGGGTGGGTTGCACCAACAAATATTAATCTTAAATTTAGATTAAATCTGATAATTCTGTTGCACCAAACTTTAAACGTTGTTTAAAAATAATCAGGGTTACATTTTAACCACTGATGTAATCCTGATTTAAATTTCACAGTGAATCTGAATTCACTTTAATCCTGTTGCTCCAATACATTAAACTCTTATTTAAATCTCAGTTAGGGATTAACTTTAAACTAGCAGCTGAGATGGTTTGAATAAAAAAACGGACCTACAATTAAACATGAATGACTAGGTAAACAAACAGTGGATGTGCCGTCAGCCCTTTGAGAGATGTTAATGATATTATTTATGTTTCTTATTGTCCGAAATGTTGGGCCGTTGCGTACTTTCAAATCTGGTGTGCGAGTGTCGCGGCTAGTCTTGGTGGCGGAGCGATTACCCGCTTCCCAATTCTATACTTGCGGGGACACGGGACAGAGACGGGTCTCTCGAGGAGAAGCGAGAGTAGAGTGTGATTTCGGCCTTTAACGAGAGCAGTTACAAGCAACAGATCACTATTGCTTCACTCCTCTCTTATACTCGTTCAAGTTGGCAGCCTGGGCTGTTAATTTGTGGCACTGACGAGAGGAAGCGGGCGATATGCAGAACTTTTTTCTTAAATTATGATGCCATATTTTAAAACTTGTAACATTGTACATGCCGCTGCACCATTTTCTTAACCTCATTGATCAGACCTGTGTACTAATCTACAGCTAAATTCAGAATCCATCATGGAGGACAAAATTAATAGCAGGTGAACATTTTAATCACAGGGTAAAAGTTTAATCTCTGATGTGTTAAAGCATATAATAAAATTAAGTGGTGCAACACAATTCAAATTCAAATAAAACTTAAATCAACAAACCCTGGATTAGCTTTAAACTCTACTAAATTTAATCCTTATTGGTGCAACCCACTCTATGTCTGATTTTGAGGCAATTGATGGCAAAACCCTGGAAGAAACTGTGCAGCATCTTAAAATTTGTTCTTGCTGTCTTGACACACTCCTCACAACATTTTTAAAAAATGTGTTTAACGGTCTAGAAAATGATCTCTTAGAAACAGTAAATGCATCACTTCTTTTAGGCACTTAACTACAGACAAACTCAAATCTTCCTGTCATAAGCAGAATCATTGAAAAAGTTGTTTTAATCAGCTGAACAAATTCTTAAACTGGAATGGCTACTTTGACAATCCAGTCTGGTTTCCAACCACATCACAGCACAGAGACGGCACTCTTAAATATACTTAATGATATTCACTTAAATACTTATTTAGGCAAAATATCAGTGCTGGTATTAATGGATCTCAGTGCTGCCTTTGACACTTTCAGCCACAACATTCTCCAAGACAGACTGAAAAACTGGGTAGGGCTCTCTGGGACGGTCCTAAGCTGGTTCATATCTAGAAGGGAGAGGTTACTAAGTGAACATAAGCAACTATGAATCTGAGTGGAAATTCATGACGTACCATAGCTATGCAGACATCACCCAGATCTCCCTAGCCCTTTTGCCAAATGACTACAGCCCCATAGACTCCCTGTGTCTGTACATTGACAAAATTAACAGTTGGACGAGCAGGAACAACCTTCAATTAAATAAGGACAAGACAAAGGTCATTGTATTTGGCAACAAAATTGAAATTTTCAAGGTGAACACAACAGACCTTAGTTTCAACAGTCAAATCAAAGCAATAACTAAATCAGCCTACTGTAATCACAAAACATATAGTGAGAATTAGACGTCTTGTATCCAGTCAAGACTTAGAGAAACTTGTTCATGCATTTATCACAAGTAGGTTTGACAACAGCAATGGATTTCTCAGCGGCCTGCCCCAAAAGACCATTAGACAGTTGCAGCTCATTCAGAATGCTGCTGCCAGGATTCTGACCTGGACCAAAAAATCTGAGCTTATTACTCCAGTCCTCAGGTCTTTACACTGGCTTCCAGTTACATTAAGGTTGAATTTTAAGGTACTATTACTAGTGAATAAATCACTCAATGGCCTTGGACATAAATACATTGCAGATATGCTTGTTGAATATAAGCCTAACAGACCACTCAGATCATTAGGATCAAGTCAGGATCATTATGGTGAGACAGCGTTTAGCTATTATGCCATCCGCAGATGGTCCAGCTTCCAGAAGAGGTCAGATGTGCTTATTGAATATTAGCCATATTCAAATCCAGACTGAAAACATCTAAAGCTAAAATCTGTTTAGATGTGAATTTACTGACTGAGAACGGTGCTGCATTTACTGATTGCACTGCATCATTTTATTTCTGTATTCTTTTCCTTTTTTTTAAATGAATAATTTTCAAATAATTTTATTTATTTATTTTAATACTTTTTATTCTTGTTTCTTGTTCTTTTTGTATGAAATGAGCTATATAAAAACTTTCTTTGCCTTGCCAATGCAATTAATGGGACCTAACCCAAACTGGAGAGGACAGCAATTGACATCTCTCTCTCTGGTCAGTTACGCACACAAAAACAATAAAAACAGATTGGTTAAGTAACAGTACTAACCTTTTAGTTGAAGTGGTTTGGCTAAAATGTATGAATCTGTGATTATTTGGTAGCTTTAATAATCTAAAATATTTGCTAGCAATATGCAAACTGTTAATAATAAAAGTGAAACTAGGCAGTCACCTAGGGCAGCACCATAGGTCAGGGGGAGGCATGGGCGAAAATGATCAAGGTGTAGATATACACTCACAGAGCACTTTATTACAACCCCAATTCCGTAATTGTTGGGACAGTATGAAAAATGCAAATAAAACAAAAATGAGTCATTTGTAAATTACAATCACCCTTTGCTATATTGAAAGCTCTACAACTACACATTATATGTTTTACCCTGTGAATTTCATCGTTTGTTTTTTTTAATGTACAGTAATTGCAAATCAGATGATTGCAACACGCTCCAAAAAAGTTGGGACAGTCAAGTGTTTACCACTGTAAAACATAATTTCTTCTAATAACACTTATTAAGCATTTGGGCACTGAAGACACAAGTTTAAGTTTAGAACATGGAATTTCCCCCCATTCATCCATTATGCAGGTGTTTAGCTGCATAGTTGTATGGGGTCTTCGTTGCCGGATGGTGTGCTTAATAATGCGCCACACATTCTCAATTGGAAACAGGTCAGGACTGCAGGCAGGCCAATCTAGCACCCACACTCTCTGCTTACACAGCCATGCACTTGAAATCCTGGCAGTACGTGGTTTGAAATTGTCCTGTTGGAAAATGCAGGGATGTCCCTGGAAAAGACGGTGCTGGATGGCAGTATATGTTGCTCCAAAATTTGTACATATCTGTCTGCATTCATGGTTTTCTCACAGATATGCGAGTTACCCATACCATGGGCATTGACATACCCCTGGCCCTTACAGACACTGGCTTTTGGACCTGACGATAATAACAGCTTGGATGGTCGATTTCCTCTTTGGCCCGGATAACACGACAGCTGTGTTTTTCAAAAACATTTTGAAATGAAGACTCTTCAGGCCACAAAACACAGTTACACTGTTCTACTTTCCATCTAAGATGAGACTGAGCCCAGAGAAGTCAGCAGCGCTTCTGGACAGTGTTGATGTATGGCTTCTGCTTTGCATAGTAAAGTCTTAACTTGCATCTGTGGATGCAGCGGCGAGTGGTGTTGACTAACAAAGGTTTACTAAAGTTAAAAGGTTTACTAAAGTTACATCTCCTGTTTCACATCGCCTTGTTATTTCAACTCGTCAAACTGTTATTAGTCTTAAATTGCCCCTGTCTCAACTTTTTTGGCTTGGTTGCAATCATCTGATTTGAAGTTACTGTACATTTTCAAAAAAAATAAATTAAAAAAATTGTGTAGTTGTGGTGCTTTCAATATAACAAAGGGTGAATATAATTTACAAATCACTCCTTTTTGTTTTTGTTAGTATATTTCGTACTGTCCCAACTTTTTTGGAATTGGGGTTGAAGGAACACTATGGTCCTAATAAAGTGCCAACGTGGTCTTCTGCTGTTGTAGCCCATCTGCCTCAATGTTTGATGTGTTGTGCATTCTGAGAAGTTATTCTGCTCACTACAATTGAAAGAGTGGTTATCTGAGTTACTGTAGGCTTTCTGTCAGCTCGAACCAGTTTGGCCATTCTCCGTTGACCTCTCATCAACGAGGCGTTTCCGTCCGCAGAACTGCCACTCACTGGATGCACCATAAACTGGATTGCCCACTGGCAATAAATATCACCAGAAGAAGAAAACATTCTTTCCTGTAACAGCGCTATGTATCATTAAAAAACATTTAACTAAATAGTACTTACTGTAAATAAACATCAATGGTGTTGATGTCCGAGTAGTTGTGTTCAGTCGACAGCTGTTGTATTGCATTGTCAGTGCTGTCCTGTTCGCTACATAACAATAATTAACTGGATTGCTAGCTGCCGGCTACCGAGCCTGATAAGTTTTCTTGACAGCAGGGCTGCCAGCTAATAATTCCTAAAATGCTGATTTCATGTCTGTGATTCAGTTAGCTAGTTGTGAGAATTACTTTGCCGAACTGCTTGAGTGTTTTTGCGACACGTACCTGATCCGATCGTCTAGATGTAGAACATATGCTAAATATTGAAAATTAGTTATCATCGATATAAAAAAAAAATATCAATATCGTTTTATCGCCCAGCCCTAGTGTTACGCGTTACGTATTTTCCTGCGCCGATGAATCTCATGATTTGAGATTACATGGACATCGCCTCTGGTCATGATTCGGTGATATTCAGAGCCTGAGTCATAATGTGCTATTTTTATGTGGGTATTACTTTATACGATTAAACATTTATAACCAAAATATTGCTTGCTTTGATAAAGATATTCGTATTTACATATTTTGAATTAATTAATTTTACACTTATAGCACTTTTCTGAAACTACACTCAAATGCTTTTACATTGAGAACAGATACAGGACATAAGAGAAAGGACCACCACCAGTTAACAGTATATTTTAATATGCTTATTCAAGTGTTTTATCTACTATTTTTTTTGTGATTAACTTTTTTATTAATTTTCAAAACAAAAAAAAACAAAACATATATACAATGATTCAACACTAACTCCCACTACTTCCCCTCCCGAATCAAGAACCCCACCCGACCCCAAACGAACATCCCAGTGGTCTTACATAAGTACACACATATACAGAGAATAAAATAATAATAAATATATAATATATATATATATATATATATATATATATATATATACACATATACACATACATACACATATACATACTCATACACACACACACACACACACACACCTATACATACAGGTGCATCTCAATAAATTAGAATGTCGTGGAAAAGTTCATTTATTTCAGTAATTCAACTCAAATTGTGAAACTCGTGTATTAAATAAATTCAATGCACACAGACTGAAGTAGTTTAAGTCTTTGGTTCTTTTAATTGTGATGATTTTGGCTCACATTTAACAAAAACCCACCAATTCACTATCTCAAAAAATTAGAATACATCATAAGACCAATAAAAAAAAAACATTTTTAGTGAATTGTTGGCCTTCTGGAAAGTATGTTCATTTACTGTATATGTACTCAATACTTGGTAGGGGCTCCTTTTGCTTTAATTACTGCCTCAATTCGGCGTGGCATGGAGGTGATCAGTTTGTGGCACTGCTGAGGTGGTATGGAAGCCCAGGTTTCTTTGACAGTGGCCTTCAGCTCATCTGCATTTTTTGGTCTCTTGTTTCTCATTTCCTCTTGACAATACCCCATAGATTCTCTTTGGGGATCAGGTCTGGTGAGTTTGCTGGCCAGTCAAGCACACCAACACCATGGTCATTTAACCAACTTTTGGTGCTTTTGGCAGTGTGGGCAGGTGCCAAATCCTGCTGGAAAATGAAATCAGCATCTTTAAAAAGCTGGTCAGCAGAAGGAAGCATGAAGTGCTCCAAAATTTCTTGGTAAACGGGTGCAGTGACTTTGGTTTTCAAAAAACACAATGGACCAACACCAGCAGATGACATTGCACCCCAAATCATCACAGACTGTGGAAACTTAACACTGGACTTCAAGCAACTTGGGCTATGAGCTTCTCCACCCTTCCTCCAGACTCTAGGACCTTGGTTTCCAAATGAAATACAAAACTTGCTCTCATCTGAAAAGAGGACTTTGGACCACTGGGCAACAGTCCAGTTATTCTCCTTAGCCCAGGTAAGACGCCTCTGACGTTGTCTGTGGTTCAGGAGTGGCTTAACAAGAGGAATACGACAGCTGTAGCCAAATTCCTTGACATGTCTGTGTGTGGTGGCTCTTGATGCCTTGACCCCAGCCTCAGTCCATTCCTTGTGCAGTTCACCCAAATTCTTGAATCGATTTTGCTTGACAATCATAAGGCTGCGGTTGTGCATCTTTTTCTTCCACACAACTTTCTGTTAACATGCTTGGATACAGCACTCTGTGAACAGCCAGCTTCTTTGGCAATGAATGTTTGTGGCTTACCCTCCTTGTGAAGGGTGTCAATGATTGTCTTCTGGACAACTGTCAGATCAGCAGTCTTCCCCATGATTGTGTAGCCTAGTGAACCAAACTGAGAGACCATTTTGAAGGCTCAGGAAACCTTTGCAGGTGTTTTGAGTTGATTAGCTGATTGGCATGTCACCATATTCTAATTTTTTGAGATAGTGAATTGGTGGGTTTTTGTTAAATGTGAGCCAAAATCATCACAATTAAAAGAACCAAAGACTTAAACTACTTCAGTCTGTGTGCATTGAATTTATTTAATACACGAGTTTCACAATTTGAGTTGAATTACTGAAATAAATGAACTTTTCCACGACATTCTAATTTATTGAGATGCACCTGTATATATACACATATACACACATACACCAATAATAAACATACAACTCTAAACTATACCTCTCTCTCCACAGACCCACTGTAAGAGCCCCCCAAAAACATCAAATATCTACCCCATTTCCCAGTAAAAGAATCCCATATCCCCAGCCTTCTACATGTTACCTCTTCGAAGGCTGCCACCCTTCCCATCTCCTCACACCACTCCCGAACTGATGGAGCTCCCACCGACTTCCTATCATCGCACTGGTGAGGACCCAATTGTTTATGTATTTGTCACCTATGTCGATGACCGCCCCATCACCCAAAACACAGAGTCTGGGGCAAAACGAAATCTCAGTGCCCAACACGTCACATAGAACACTCTGTACCTTCAACCAAAATTCCTGAATCGCAGCGCACCACCAAAAAACATGGGCCATGTCTCCTTCTTCTGATTGGCATCACCAGCAGGTGGGTGTGTCTTTAAGACCAAGCCTATACAATTTAGAGGGGGTCCAATAATACCGATGTAAAATCTTGAATTGTATAAGGTGCACTCTTGCATCTTTCGATGCAGTTTTTATGTTTTTTAAAATCTTAGCCCATTCTCTCTCCTCCAATTCCAGGTTTAAATCTTTCTCCCATAATCTCTTGAGAGTGGTTGAGACTCCATCCCCCAGACTCTGAATTAATAAGGAGTAATACACTGATGCCTCATGGCCCTTTCCAAAAGCAGAAATCACCTCTCCTAGACTATCTGCTGCTTTAGGGGGGTGTATGCTATTCCCAAAAATAGTTCAGAGCAAATGGCGTAACTGAAGATACCTAAAAAACTGAGATCTGGGGATTCCAAAATATTGAACCAGATTTTCAAAGGATCTCATCACACCGCTCACATAAAGATCACCGAGTGAATTAACCCCCCTCGCAATCCACTCTGACCAACAAAAAGGGGACTTATTAATGGATAGTTTGGGGTTTAGCCATAGGCTCGAGGCAACATTTAGATAAATATCTGAATTAAACACTCTGGACACTTTTGTCCATACTGAGTGCAAATGTGAAATAATGGGGTGTGATTTAACTTCTCTATTTAGTTTGATGGAAAGGCTTTGCAATGGCAAAATAGGTGCAAGAAGTTCTTGTTCAATGCAGAACCAGGGAAGGGCTCTTTCAGGTGGAAGCGACCAATGAGCCAAATGTCTGAGACTGAATGCATAATAATAAAACAAAATCTTGGGTAGGCCTAGCCCACCTTTGTCAATCGGCCTATGTAATTTATTAAAATGTAGTCTGGGGCGCTTACCACTCCAGATGAAAGACTTCGCTATGCTATCAAATTGCTTGAAATAAGAGAGGGGGACATCTACCGGGAGAGACTGTAGCAAGTAGTTAAATTTTGGAATACAGTTCATTTGAATAACATTAACCTTCCCAATCATCGATAAATGTAATGAAGCCCACCAGTCTATATCGCTCGAAAACCGTTTTATTAAAGGGTCAAAATGAACTCTGGCTAAATCAGACAAATTTGTTGGGAATAAAATGTCCAAATACTTAATGCCCTGTTTGGGCCACTGGAAGGCGCATGGCTGGAAGGCCATTACTGGACAGTACGCTGTCAAAGCCAAAGCTTCGGATTTAGACCAAGTGACTTTGTATCCTGAGAACTTGGAAAAGGAATTAATAATTCTGTGGAGGCAAGGCATAGATCTAGTGGGGTCAGAGACAAATAATAAAATATCATCCGCATAAAGCAGAAGCTTATGCGCCTAACCTCCCGCCACCACCCCTGGAAAATCATCCTCATTTCTTATCGTGGCTGCTAATGGTTCCAGGGCAAGACGGAACAATAATGGGGAAAGAGGGCAACCCTGACGAGTGCCCCTATCCAGAGTAAAATAATCTGAAATTAATCCATTTGTTTGTACCGCTGCTACAGGGTATCTATAAAGTAACTTGATCCAACCAATACACGTACTCCAGAACCCATACATTTCCAAAATCTTAAAAAGATAATCCCATTCTACCATATCAAACGCCTTTTCGCCACCAAGTGAGATGGCAGCGACCGGAGTCTGATCATTCGCCACTGACCACATGATATTGATGAAACGCCTAATGTTATCAGAAGAGCTACGACCCTGAATAAATCCCACCTGATCTATATGTATAAGAGATGTCAATACTTAATCGGTTAGCCAAAATTTTAGCCAAAATTTTTACATCTAGCTGGATCAGGGAAATTGGACGGTAACTTTTACACTCGCTTGGATCTTTGTCCTTTTTAAGAATCAGACTGATCCGGGCTTGTGTCATGGTTGTCAGAAGCTTTCCATTCTTTAATGATTCAGTATAAACTTATAACAAAAGTGGAGCCAGTTCTGTAGCATAAGATCTAAAAAATTCATCGACAAAACCATCTGGCCCCGGAGCCTTGCCTGTAGGTAAGGACTTAATTACCTCATCAAGCTCCTCCAAGGTTATCTCAGAATCAAGAGGGTTTTTTTGCTCATTCGTCAGTTTAGGGAGTTCTAATGGCTCCACAAAGTTTCTAATATCTTCATCAGTAGACAAAGACGTGGAACTATAGAGATCAAGATAGAATTCTTTAAAGGCATTATTAATATCAATGGCTGAGGTAAATATTTCACCACCAGCAGATTTCACTGAAGGAATGGTAGAAAAAGACTCTCTCTGTTTTATATATCTAGCCAAAAGCTTCCCTGCTTTGTCCCCTGACTTAAAGTATAACTGTCTTGCCCTGAATAACCAAAACTCCACTTTCTGTGACAAAATAGTATTATATCTGTATTTCAATCGAGTCAATTCTCTGAGACCATCAGATGACATTCGGCGCTTCAGCTCTGCCTCGGCACTTTTAATATTTCCTTCCAACTCCATGAGTTCTCCTGCTTTGGATTTTTTGGTGAATGAGGCATACTGTAGGATCTGACCCCTAAGAACCGCCTTAAGTGCCTCCCAAGCCACACCCACAGAAGATACTGAGGACCAGTTGGTCTCCATATAAACATTGATTTCAGCCTTTAACATTTGTTGGAAATCAAGATTTTGCAAAAGGGATACATTAAAGCGCCAACTATATGATTTCATTTTCTCTGTATGTGGCAACATCTCTAAGTTCACCAGGGTGTGATCTGAGACTAAGATATTTCCAATTGAGCAATCAACAACAGATGAAATGAGAGACTTAGATATAAAAAAAATCTATTCTAGAGTAAATCTAATGAACTGATGAAAAAAATGTATAATCCCTACCAGATGGGTTCAAAAGTCGCCAGATATCTACAAGACCAAGATTTTTACAGATCTTGTGAAGCGTCAGTGTTGCTCTAGGGGGCTTACACACTTTTGCTTCACTATCATCAAGGACTGAATCCATCAAAATATTAAAGTCTCCTCTCAATATTATGTCATGAGAGATGCCAGCAGCTTGCAACATCCCATCAAGATTTATAAAAACCCCTGATCATCAATGTTAGGTGCATAAATATTAGCCAAAATCAACCTTTGCCCCTGAATTTCTCCTAAAACAACAATGACTCTTCCTAATTTATTTTTGGTCTGTTTGAGACATTTGAATTGTTGTTTTATCTACTATTAACGTGGTCGTGTGTCTGTCACTGGGGAGAGAGGAAGCGGTAAGGGCCATCAACTGGTGATTATGATGCATAACACCTGTTTCTCGTTACAGTGAAGACGGAGATGGGCTTGAAAAGGCCACCGAGAACGCGAGTGAGGGAGAGAGAGTTGCGTTAAGCTGAAAAGCCACTTCTGTATCTGCGAAGCCATTTTGGTGTCTGTGAAGCTAAAAAGCCTGTTCGGTGTTTGTGAAGCTGAAAAACCTACACTTTGTCTGTGAAGCTGAACACTTGAATAAAAGCTGATTTACCTGGACTGCCAACCCGCTTCCCGCTTCCTTCCTGTTGGAACCTTTACATACACTTATCAATTTAAGAGGTGAAGCTCGTTATATGTCTGATTCGAGTTCAATGGAAGAGTTTATTATTTTTATATACTGTACAGCCTCAGACAATATGCAAATAAACCGTAATACTACAATAATACATCTACGCACTGCACACAATAAAACTGAAAACTAACATAAAATGAGGATTCAATAATGATGGGGAGGAAACATTCTTTAATAAACATTAAAATAATATGCAGAAATGTGCCATATAATAGTTTTAGGGAAACACAATAAACAAAAGAATACATACATTGCTGTGCTGTAAAATTGGTACAACTTGAGATGTTTATACATTTCATGCGGAACTACCTTGTAGACACTTTACGTTTAGTGGCTATTTAACACACTTAGGGAACCTCAAAACAACAGCAATATTATTAAATTATCAGAAGTCATGAATGTCAGTAAACATGTTACAGGAATTTTCCCAGAAAAACATAGATACATCAGAAGCAGTAAACACATGAGTAATGTTCAATTCATAAAAGCATGAAAAGCAATATAAACTTCAAAAACCCCACCACAAAATATTTCCAAGTATTTTAGCAAAACTTTGCCAAACAGTTAACAGACAAACGTCCAACCAGACTGCTGCGATGCTGTCCTGAACTGTGACAGAACAGCATCACTTCCCCCGCCAGAACACATGACAACCTGTACTTCTTTTCTGGGTTTACGGACATGACGTAAAGACACAAGGATGACTGACATATGCCTGCGATTTCGCACCAAATCCGACCCAACAGCTAAAAATACTTATTCTTTCTGTAGGCCTACTGTAGTGAATCTGGGTAAAGCAAAGATATTGTTTTGAACACTGATTTTATATGTACTCAATCAATAATGGCAAACTCATCGAAGAAATTTCATACTACACTGCATATTGAAAGTTTAAGTTTGCACTTGTAAGGTTTTTTCTCCAGTATGGATTCTCTCGTGTGTTTTCAGATTATGTGAGTGAATGAAACTCTTTCCACAGTGTGAGCACTTGTAAGGTTTCTCTCCAGTATGAATTCTCTCGTGTGTTTTCAGGTGTTGTGACCGAGGGAAACTCTTTTCACAGTATGAGCACTTGTAAGGTTTTTCTCCAGTATGAATTCTCTCGTGTGTTTTCAGGTTATGTGAGTGAGTGAAACTCTTTCCACAGTGTAAGCACTTGTAAGGTTTTTCTCCAGTATGAATTCTCTCATGTCTTTTCAGGTTTTGTGACACATTGAAACTGGTTCCACAGTGTGAGCACTTATAAGGTTTTTCTCCAGTATGAATTCTTGAGTGTGAATTAAGGTGCCCTTTAATAGTGAAACTCTTTCCACACTGATGGCACATGTAAGGTTTCTCTCCAATATGAACTTTCATGTGTTTATTAAGCTGGCATTTATTTGTGAAAATCTTTCCACATTGTGAGCAGGTGACAGTATTATTGTCTGCTCTTCTTTTATGCTTTTCTGGTGATAAATTCTTCTTAGTCTTTGAGCAACTCAAAGATTTTTCTCCAGTTATAAAATCATGATGTTTCTGACACTGAAGTTTGTCCTCCACTTCATTCAGTTCTTGACGTTTCTCTTTCACTTCCATCAGTTCTACAATAAACACAGTAAATGGACAAAAATCAATTAAAGTGGGAGAAACGTAAAAAGAAATCATACTGAAACTTAATTCAATGTCAGAACACAACAAATGTCCAGTATTAATTTGTGATGTTTGCTGTGCAAGCGGTATTTATTTATACCGTTTATTCAGCCTAATAACTGCATTTAATGATTATAGTAATAAGGGTTTGAAATTAACACCCGCCCACCCTAGAAATCAGCAGTAGTGGGTATTTATTTCACTCTAACTAGCCACTTTGGCAGGTGATGTTTTCAGGGTTTTTCCTGCATTGAAAATTCGGTGAAAGTTGGGCCACTGCCGAAACAAATTTTATTGTATTCATCTCACGTTCAGCACTTTATAAGCACTAAATATGCTGCTCATATCAGATATGCGCTTCTGCAAGGGCTGAATGAAGCGTGGTTTTGCATCAGGAATGCAAACTACTCACCTTTTAGCTAGAGTTTTCTTTAAAAGCTAAAGCTAAAATGGATAAATTTAAACACTTAAAAAACAGCTTTAAATACAACAAACAAATCAAATTAAAATACACCCCTGGGACACCTGCTTTGACTTGCTCACCTTTTTCACCTCTCATGAGTTGCATCCCTGCACACAAAACTTGTGACCCATTTGAATTCTACAGAGAATGTTCAACTTTAAAGCGCTTCAAAGGAAGTCAGATATCTCAAACGGCTAGACAGCCCTGACGTTTTAAAAGCACTGATAAGATAAAGAGGAGATAAACAATAATTACGAAGCTTTATAAAATATACATAATAATCCTTACTAAACTGCAGTAACACTAACTGGTAACTAGAATAGATTCATATGAAACCTATTAGAGTAAATAAATAAGAATTAATTTTTATAACAACTGCAGAAGATGTAGTTAAATGTTTTTAAATGTGGTTTGGCTTTTAGTTTAGTTTTATTTATAAGAAATACTTACGTTTTTATTTACTTTTTTAAAAGATTATCTATATCAATCTATCCATAGTAATTAGGAGCCATCCATGGTCTCACCTGTGGATATGGCCTTGTTATCAGTGGAGTCTCAAGCTCATTATTTCTGGTTGGGCACAAACAATAACTTAACCCGATTTGACCAATTTCTGAAACTATTCCATGTTCAGTGACGTACTTTTTAAAGTTTGGTCCACAATGAACACGTAATTTGCCCAAACCCTGAGCACATCTGCTACTTGCTAGCGCTTGATGCATGCACAGACCGCTAGATGGAGCTAGGAAGTGTAATCAAGCTTGAAATCATGATTACCAAGGAGATGGCTGATGTCAAGATCACTTTTGAGACTTATTCCAAGATGTTGATTCACAAACACAATGGCGGCCAAAAGTTTGGAATAATGTACAGATTTTGCTGTTTCGGAAGGAAATTGGTACTTTAATTCACCAAAGTGGCATTCAACTGATCACAGAGTATAGTCAAGACATTACTGATGTAAAAAACAGCACCATCACTATTTGAAAAAAAGTCATTTTTGATCAAATCTAGACAGGCCCCATTTCCAGCAGCCATCACTCCAACACCTTATCCTTGAGTAATCATGCTAAATTGCTAATTTGGTACTAGAAAATCACTTGCCATTATATCAAACACAGCTGAAAACTATATGGTTTATTAATAACATTGTCTTTGTGTTTGTTTTTGAGTTGCCACAGTATGCAATAGACTGGCATGTCTTAAGGTCAATATTACGTCAAAAATGGCAAAAAAGAAACATCTTTCTCTAGAAACTCGTCAGTCAATCATTGTTTTGAGGAATGAAGGCTATACAATGCTTGAAATTGCCAAAAATCTGAAGATTTCATACAAAGGTGTACACTACAGTCTTCAAAGACAAAGGACAACTGGCTCTAACAAGGACAGAAAGAGATGTGGAAGGCCAGATGTACAACTAAACAAGAGGATAAGTACATCAGAGTCTCTAGTTTGAGAAATAGACACCTCACATGTCCTCAGCTGACAGCTTCATTGAATTCTACCCGCTCAACACCAGTTTCATGTACAACAGTAAAGAGAAGACTCAGGGGTGCAGGCCTTATGGGAAGAATTGCAAAGAAAAAGCCACTTTTGAAACAGAAAAACAAAAAGAAAAGGTTAGAGTGGGCAAAGAAACACAGACATTGGACAACAGATAATTGGAAAAGAGTGTTCTGGATCTTAACCCCATTGAGCTTTTGTGGGATCAGCTAGACTATAAGGTGCGTGAGAAGTGCCCAACAAGACAGTCACATCTATGGCAAGTGCTACAGGAAGTGTGGGGTGAAATGTCACCTGAGTATCCAGACAACATGACAGCTAGAATGCCAAGGATCTGCAAATCTGTCATTGCTGCATGTGGAGGATTTTTTGATGTGAACTCTTTGAAGTAGTTTAAGAACATTTTTTTCAAATTGTAATAGTAATTTTTCATGTTATTAATGACCTGACTATACATTGTGATCAGTTGAATGCCACTTTGGTGAATAAAAGTACCAATTTCTTTCCATAAGAGCAAAATCTGTACATTATCTGTACAACCTTTGGCCAACAGTGTATAAGTGGTCAGGGCAGCATTTCCCAAAAGCATCTAAGTAGATTGTAGAAACCATTAACTCACATTAAACCTACTATGGTATTAAAATATGGCACCACCCTTAATTATGCATTTCTTTTGGGATGCTATTTCGGGATTCCTATTTTGATGCTATTTTGATCTTATTTACATGTACATTTCTAAATGTTACCATTAATTTGCATATACAAATAAGCACATTTTTGGGAAAAAATTAAGAATTCAGAACCTACAATTCTATAAATTAAAGCATAAAGAAAATATGAGAATGTGACATAAATTGGATACATATTGCTGCCATCTGATGAACAAAATATAAATAACATGACTTGTCATGCCAGTAACAGCCAGTAGATTATTTGTCAATGTGTATCATTATAAAATATATTTGAAGTGTCAGTCTTTGCAGTTTATGTCATCAAGTAACAGAAATGAACTGCAAAATTCTAAAAATTAAATAGTAAGAGTATAAAACAGAAGAATCAGAGTAAACAAATTTTCTATAGCAAAAAAGACATTTTGCAAACGTGTGTGTGAGTGTGTTAGATTGCTGTCATCAACTGGAAAACAACAGATGACTTGTAGCTCCAGTTATTGATGCTCTGTCTGTATGTGTGTTCTGTGTGTTGTGCATTGCAACAACAACAACAAAAGTGTTGTGTTTAAGTCTCACCATTTCATTCTTGTGTGTGTGTGTTTTGCACTGAGGATGTTTCAGAGTCTTACCCTGTAATTTCTGTCTGTTTTTTTCTGCATTGTGGTAGATTTATTGATTGTATTTGAGATATTAAAAAAAAGCTCTGTTTTTTGGTCTTTCCCATTCATTTTCAATGGTCGGTCAATTTTGACCGTGAATACCAAAGGTGTTGCTTTTTTTTTTTAATGAGCACTTAGACTTATCGAATTAAGCCCAATTATTTTTTTTACACATCGCAAATGGAGGAAATGTCACCAAGTCTTGTACTGCTCAGATAAAGGAAACCCTTTTTATTAAATTGAGTTAAGGATGGATGGATGGATAGTGTTTGGGTCTGGGACAATCAATATAAACCACGTCTCAAACGAGCCCCAGTCCACCTCGCTGTATATCTCGAAACACTCACGTGATGCATCCCAGTATCAACTCTCTCAACTGCAGTGCTTGAGAGTTTGAAGCGCTGGTCACATGGCAGCGCATTCTCATAGGACAATGTAATATAGTCTCATTAATAATTATGAGACACAGATTGCAACAACACATGGTTGCACTTTATTTTAATGTGTCCTTGTTACAGTGTAATTACTGATTATTACTAATTAATAACATGTACTTACTATAGGTTTAGGTTTAGGGTTTGGATTAGGGTTAGTTGCTTGTAATTGTGCATAATTGACAGTTATTACTATAGTAAATACATGTAATATGTGTAACAAGGATGCATTAAAATAAAGTGTTTCCCAGTGCACCATAGTAAATCTAAATCGATGTTGATTTTAAACCCGGCAGGAAAACAAAATCCCTAAATTAACCACTTTCCTTTTCAAATTAAAAATTAATGGATGCTCTTTTTTAAGATTTCAGGAATACTTTTATTGGGTGGATTTAGTTACTTCATAGACACCCAGTAGTGGCAGTTCAAACGAATGGATTAATTTCAGATTATTTTATTCTGGATAGTGGCACCCGGTAGGGTTGCCCTCTTTCTCCCTTATTGTTCTGTCTTGCCCTGAAACCATTAGCAGCTTTTTTATTTTTATTTGTCTCTGACCCTACTAGATCTATGCCTTGCCTCATTATTAATTCCTTTTCTAAATTCTCAGGATACAGGTAGAACTGGTCTAAATCCGAAGCTTTGGCATCTCACACATGCATTTAGTGTGGACAAAAGTTTCCACACTAAATGCATATATAAAAACTGGGTCCTTACCAGCGTAATGATCGGCAGGCAGGTAATTCTTAGGGGATGGAAGTCGGCTGGTGCGCCCTCATTTCATGAGTGGTGCACCGAGTTGGGCAGAGTGGCGGCTTTTGAAGAGATGTCACATACACGGCTGGGCAGTTTGGGTGCTTATGGTAAGAAGTGGGCACTTATTTGGCCTTCCTAGAAGGTTGCCAGGGAGGAGCAGTGGAGAAGGACAATTCGGACTGAATATATGTAAGTTGGTTAGTTGGGTTCAGGAACACTTTTATTGGGTTACTTCATAGACACCCAGTAGTGGCAGTTCAAACGAATGGATTAATTTCAGATTATTTTATTCTGGATAGTGGCACCCGGTAGGGTTGTCCTCTTTCTCCCTTATTGTTCTGTCTTGCCCTGAAACCATTAGCAGCTGCGATAAGGAAGGATGATCATTTCCCAGAGGTGGTGGTGGGAGCTTTTGCTTTACACAGATGATTTTTTATTTTTATTTGTCTCTGACCCTACTAGATCTATGCCTTGCCTCATTATTAATTCCTTTTCTAAATTCTCAGGATACAGGGTGAACTGGTCTAAATCTGAAGCTTTGGCATCTCACACATGCATTTAGTGTGGACAAAAGTTTCCCGTGTGTTCAATTCAGACATTTACCTGAACGTTTCCGCAAGTATTTGGTAGAACCCTAAATTATGCAGTAATAAGTCCCCTTTCTGCTGGACAGAATGGATTGAGAAGGGTGTTGCTACGCTGGGTGACCTGTATGAAGATGGAGCATTAAGATCCTTTGAAAATATAATACAGTGGTTTGGGATTCCCAGATCTCAATTCTTCAGGTACTTACAGCTGTACCATCTACTCGGTACCACCTCTGGGTGTAGTGCGCAGCCCCCTAAAGCGGCAGACACTCTTGAGATAGTGCTTGCTGCTTTTAGAAAAGGTCATGAAGCTTCAGCATACTACTGGCTAATTCAGAGTCTAGTGCACAGGGTTTTAACATCTCTTAAGAAGTTATGGGAGAGAGACTTGAATTTAGTACTGGAAGATGGAGAATGGGGTAGGATTTAAAAAAATATCAAGTCTATGTCTAGGGATGCTCATTCAGTTTAAGATTCTGCATTGTTTTTACTGGACTCCCTCTAGTTTGTATAGGCTTGGCCTTAAAGACACACCTACTTGCTGGCGATGCCAGTTGGAGGATGGGGACATAGTACAGAACCTAATAACATGGGCTAAGATTCAAGAGTATTGGTTGAGGGTTCAGAATTTTATCTGTGAGGTCTTGAGCACTCAGATATTATTCTGCCCCAGACTTTGTATTTTGGGTGATGGGGCAGGTATTAACATAAGGAACAAACATATATAAAAATTGGGTCCTTACCAGCGTAATGATTGGCAGGCAGGTAATTCTTAGGGGATGGAGGTCGGCTGGTGCGCCCTCATTTCATGAGTGGTGCACCGAGTTGGGTAGAGTGGCGGCTTTTGAAGAGATGTCACATAGACGGCTGGGCAGTTTGGGTGCTTATGGTAAGAAGTGGGCACTTATTTGGCCTTCCTAGAAGGTTGCCAGGGAGGAGCAGTGGAGAGGGACAATTCGGATTGAATATATGTAAGTTGGTAAATATTTGGAACCCTTTTTCTTTTTTGTTGGTTCATTTTATGTCTTTTTATGTCATCGAGTATTTTATTTGGACTGTCTGTTTGTAAGTGTCTGTTGTTGTTCAGTGTCTGACCACTGGGATATATGTATGTTTGGTGATGGGGGGGCGGGGGCATATACTGCTAAAGGTTGATTCAGTGTATTCATGTGCTGTTTGTTTTAGTTTGGAATCAATAAAAATGGTTAATGACAAAAAAAATTAATGGATGCTTGCACTGTCTTCTATCATGTGTAACACATACACTGATGGGCCAAAACATTATGATCACCTGCCCAATATGCTGTTGGTCCTCTGCGTGCCACCACAACAGAGCCAACCCACCGAGGCATGGACTCTACAAGACCCCTTAAGGTGTCCTGTGTATCTGGCGCCTAGGTATTAGCAGCAGATCCTTCAAGTCCTGTAAGTTGCGAGTTGGAGTCGCCATGGATCAGACTTGTTGGTCCAGCACATCCCATAGATGCTCAAACGGATTGAGATCTGAGGAATTTGGAGGCCATGTGTGCAGTGTGGCAGGGTGCATTATCCAGCTGAAAGAGGCCACTGCCATCAGGGAATACCACTGCCATGAAGGGGTGTACCTGGTCTGCATCAATGTTCAGATAGGTAGAACGTGCCAAATTGACGTCAGTACGAATGGCCAGACCCAGGGTTTTCCAGCAGAACATTGCCCAGAACATCACACTCCTTCCACCAGCTTGTTGTTGTCCCACAGTGCATCCTGGTGACACCACTTCCCCAGGTAAATGGCGCACACATACACGGCCATCCAGGTGATGTAAAAGAAACCGGGACTCATAAGACCAGGCGAACTTCTTCCACTGCTCCAAGGCCAAGTTCCGACGCTCGCGTGCCCATTGTAGGCCCTTTCGATGGTGGACAGGGGTCATCATGAGCACTCTTGACTGATCTGCGGCTACGCAGCCCCATATGCAGCAGAGTCCGATGCACTGTGTATTGTGACACATTCCTCCCGTAACCATCATTAAAATTTTCTGTGACTTGTGCCACAGTAGACCTTCTGTCGGTTCAGACCAGATGGGATAGCCTTCGTTGCCCTCACAAATTGATGAGCCTTGGGCACCCCAACACCCTGTTACCAGTTTGTTGTTTGTCCCTCCTCGGACCACTGTCAGTAGGTACTCAACACTGCTGCATGAGAGCACACCACAACCCTAGCCATTTCAGAGATTCTCTGACCCAGTCGTCTGGCCATAACAATTTGGCCCTTGTCAAAGTCACTCAGGTCTTTACTCTTGCCTATTTGATAACTGATTGTTCGCTTATCATCTAATCTACCCTGACCTTGACATGTGGCCTTGTTAGGAGATGATCAACATTATTTGCTTCACCTGTGAGTGGTGATAATGTTTTGGCTCATCAGTGTACATATCTATTAACATCTTAGTAAATGAAGTTTAGTGTTTCATGACCCATTAAATACAGATTATGTTCTTTACTATGGTGGGTCGCCACTTGATGTCCATTGTAAAATCTGGGTCCTGAGGCAAAACCAGTTGAACCACAGGGCTAGAAATCCAACCCACACAGGACAGCAGAATATATAATAAAGTGTGCTTTATTCATTATTTGCAGCTTTCTTAAGTTATATGGCAAGCGCACATCATCACTTTTTCTTTTCTTTTTTTCCCCCGCTGCTACACTGTAGATCCAAAAACGTGCAGCACCACTTGGAAAAAGCAGTGCAAAAAACACTGGAGTACATGCAACTTTTTAAAAGACAACTGAGCACTTAAACAAAAATAAAAACAGCAGGGAACTGTTTTGAGTGATAAAACAACTTGTAAAATGATAGTCGATTGACATGAAAATGTAAATCATTAAAGGAAGAAACATACCTGAAGAAATATAATAATCTTCATCTCTCTGTTGTTCCTCTGCTGTGTTTTCTTCTTTTATCTCCTCCAGCTTCACTTCAATCTTCACTGGTGTCTGCAGCATCTGCTGTTCTCCAGCAATACTAACAGAAGCCAGAGACTCTGTGGAGGTTTTAACACCCTGATTACCATCAGTAGAACAGAGTAAAGTGAGCTGTGAGTGCTGTGTGTCTCTGGATCTCTGTTCAGAGAGTTTGTCCAGCAGTCGCTGTGATGTGGACTGATCTCTGCCGCTCCACACTGAATCCTGACATTCTGTGGAGATCCCATCAGTCACACACACTGAAGATTGACAGGAAACCTTTTCCAGCTCCTGACAAACACAACACAATCACATCTGTACCATTCATCATATCACATCCTTTGAAAACTTACAATCTCAACTTTAAGGATGAAATGAATGTTTAACCTGTAACCTGTCGTCTTTCTCCTTCAGTTTTGTCTTCAGTGACGTCACCTCTTTCTTCAGCTGAAAGATTTCTGTGATGAAATCATCAATATCCAGCATGGACAGATCAGTTCCTACTGATTTACAGCAGATCACATCCACCTGCTCTCTCATGATGAATATCTGAACACAAAAACATCATTATTATAATGGACTGACATTCATCAAACTCAAAAAGTTTATTATAGGATTATCAGGTCCACTGATATTGTTAGTAACATATGATCATTTTCACATGAACATGGAGGGAAGACACATGAGCATGGAGGGAAACAGGATATCACATGACCAGGAAACCACATGACATGAAACAGGAAAATTTAACATCTTTCAAAATAAAAGCCATGAACACAAAACATGAACAAAAACTCAATTTCCACAAAATCCCCCAACATTCATCAGCCAGTCAGATTGATTTATTTGTTTGTTCTTGTGGGTGTGGTCTTTAGGATATGTCCCAGTCCAGGCCTTCTAGCTGGCCTTGAGTGACGCAATCACGCGTTAAGTGATGTACGTAATTTGAAAGCGAAGAGCGCGAGATCTTGCTGACAAGTCGGCTGTCATCACTGCTGGTGTTGCCGTTGAGAACGAGATCCTTATGGATTTATAAACCTAAGATGTTCTGCATGATCGTACGATTGATTGATTACTTAAACAGGAAAGGAGGACTGATTTTCACTTCAAGCAAATTGGTAAGTGCTTTTTGCATTGTTACAGCAACATCAGGAGTTTTCTAAGTGTAAATTAGTCTGCTTGAGCATTCAGTGTCGAATCAAGTTTTAAAAAGTAACCGTGTACCCTGATGAAGCAATTTATTGCAAGCAAAATTTAAATCGCAAATATTATTAGAGAGCTTTTTCTTGGTATTAGACCTCCTTGGTTCTGGCTTTCATGCGTATACGTGTTTTTAAAATGTCAACTGGTATTATTAGTTGACTGCCACGTAATGTATGATGGACATACGGCGTCTTATTCATTGTGAAACTGTGTTTTCTTAATGGCATGAATCGCACTGAAGGCCTAGACTTAAAATGCATGGGCCACGGCTAGGCTTGGGTGGTGGCTCCAGGAAGGGAGCAGGGTCAGGAGGCCTGGGAGGCAGCCACAGGGCAGGGACAGGGTCCTGGGTTGCGGACGCTAGACAAGGTTCAGGAGGGAGTGGCTCAGAGGGAGCTGTGGAAGTCTCAGGGATTGGCCGCGACAGGGGAACAGTCTTAGTGGCTGTGAGCACAGGCAGTGGCAGGGTAACAGTCTCCATGGTCGTGAGTACAGACAGTGATGAGGGAACGACCTCCATGGTAGTGGACACAGGCAGTAAGAGGGGAACAGCCTCCGTGGCTGTGAACACAGGCAGTGACAGGAGAATGACCTCCATGATTGTGAGCATGGGCAGTGACTGGGGAACGACCTCTGTGGTTGTGAACACTGCTGTGGAAGGCTCCGAGGGCAGAGACGTGGAAGGCTCCATGGGTGGAGCCGTGGCAGGCTCTGAGGGTGGAGCTGTGGCAGGCTCAGGGATCATGGCGACTTGGCATGATGGGATAGGCATGCTGACTTGACAAGGCGGAGCTGACGTGGTGACATGGCAAGGCGGGGCTGCTTGAATAGGCATGGCAGGCGTGGTAACATGGCATGACGTGGTAGGCGTGGCAACATGGTATGACGAGGTAGGAATAGCAGGCGTGGCAACATGGCATGAAGTGGCAACATGGCATGACGAGGTAGGAATGGTAGGCGTGGTAACGTCATGATGTGGCAGACTTGGCAACATGGCATGACGAGGTAGGAATGGCAGGCATGAAAACATGGCATGATGAGGCAGACGTGGTGGCTGAGGCTTGCAACGCTGGCTCTGGGACGGACGAGGCTTGCAACGTTGGCTCTGGGATGGACGAGGCTTCAAGAACTGGCTTGTTGACTGTGTCAGGCGTGGGCGTTGGCTCGTTGACCATGGCAGGTGTGGGCGTTGGCTCATTGACCATGGCAGGCGTGGACACTGGCTCGTTGAATGTGGCAGGCGTGGACGCTGGCTCGTGGAACGTGGAAGGCGTGGGCGCTGGCTCATGGAACGTGGCAGGCGTAGGCGCTGGCTCATGGAATGTGGACGCTGACTCGTGGAACGTGGCAGGCATGGGCGCTGGCTCGTGGAATGTGGCAGGCGTGGGCGCTGGATCGTGGAACGTGGCAGGCGTGGGCACTTGTGGAGCATTGCCACTTTCCCCAAAGGAGCGAACTACTTTGGGAGACACACACCAGGTGTGTGGCAGTGGACTCAATGCGATGAAACAGTGCATATACAGCAAGCGAGTATTTCAAACAGCTAGACAGTGCAGCTAAATGGAATAGAATGCAGCATCTTCAAAACTGAACTTCAACTTAACATGCATATTAAAAACACGATGGTTATGGCATCTCTACTACACTACACTACTACACTAACCTGAAGTAATAACAGACTTTTGCATTTGCACATTCTTTCATTGAGTTGGGCAGCGAATCTTCACATAATGACAAAATATGATGCATTATTATATATTATAACAGCCTATGATAATGAATAGACGATACACTGGAACAAGACGCAATGCAGCAGCCAAAGACATTTGTTAGACATGTTTTTACATATACAGTTATGTACATGTCATTGCTCCTCGAATACTCAAGTAATTAGTCTGAGTACTCGATTAGACAAAATGACCAAAATAACCATCCCTAGTAATAATAAAGGAAAAAAGAAATCCGTGGTTAATTTTGTGTTGTTATGGTTTGACCACAAATACCATAGTTTAACTGTGGTTACTGTAGTAGTTTAATCATGGTATTTGAAGTAAAACCATAGTAACCACAAGATTAACCATGATAAATCTATAGTAAAATAAAAACATACAATAGAAAAATCATGGCTTTACTATAGTAGTTACCATGACAGTGTAATGTTTTTGTTTTTTGGTCTGAAACATGGTTTTACTATAGTAATATTGTAGTAAACATGACTGAGGTGGGCCATGTTTGTTTTAGTTTCTTTGGGACCAAAACCATGTTTTAATATATACTATCCATGGTTAATCTTGTGATTACTTTAGTTTTATTACAAATACAATGGTTAAACTACCACAGTAATCATAGTTAAACTATAGTTATTGTAGTAAATCCATAATAATCACAAAATTATGTTTTTTAAAGCACAGTATTCGTTTTCCTGTAGTATTATAGTTTCACAACGAATATCATGGTTAAATATGGTTACTGTAGTAAAATCATGGTAAATTTATTGCGAGGGAAAGTAAAACTATTTCAGAAAACAAATTCCCCCTGAAGGGGCTCCGAAGTTTTTTGTTTGTTTCTCCTGAAACTGAATATTTTAAAGAGTCCGTCAAAAAAACCGCCACAAACGACGATAATAATCTTCTATTACGATCATTAAAATGCCAAAGACAGAAAAACACAAACATAAACTCACAAATGAAGTTAAACACATTCAAACACTTACAGACAAATTCTTCTTCTTCTTGTGTTTAATGGCGCTTTTGCGTCTCCTACTGGACTGGAGTGTGCACGCGTTTGAGAAAACTCATTTTGGGTTTTATTGTTCAGTTCTGGTGACTTTGGGAGCTGATTTCTCAACACTGTTTTCTTGTATTATTGTGTAGCATTAATGTAAATACAAATTGTTTTATACAGATTGTTACTATACATTTATAACTGCATTTATTAAAGGCATTATTACAATTGCCAAAATACGTTTTTTTATTATTATTTTTTATATTAAATATTTTTTATAATATTAAAACAATAAGAAGTTATGTTCAAAGTAATTATTGTAGTTTTGTTGCAGTCTTCTCTGTAATCTCCTCTCCACCATGCTTCTCCCATTCTGATTTTGTCCCATAACAAATATTTTAAAAATATCAATTATCTTTATTTAATAATATTTGTATTATTATTATTGTCACTATTTCCTTAACCCTACAATGCATATTACATGCCATCCCATTTGCCTCATCCATTGTTTTTAGATTACTCCCACATTTATACCATTCCTCAAGCTTTCTTGTATAAATAGTGTAACATGCAAAAGGAAATTGCCAAAAATGTCTACCTGCCTTAAAAAGGTGTAAATGATTACTCCTGCTGACCTGAGACATGTAATATTATAGTAATACTGTATATTTACACCATAATAATTTTTTACCATCTATTACTAGACTAAGTTTACTATCACAGTATATATAGCGCTTTATTACTCTATTGGTTTTTATAAGGTTATAAAGGATGTATTAAGTTTATAAAAATTTGTAATTTTGCTCATTCATTCAGGAAATGTTAAGCCTAAAATATGCATAAATCTTTGACATTACTTGTGTCACATAACTGAGTCATAAACAATTAAGCTAAAGTACACAAGGCCAATGTAACACTCATTCCACCTAGTCTGTATAATTGTAATGGTCATATGTGATAACTTTACAGTAAATGGAAAAAGTTGAATAATGTGAATGTATATATTTCTACTGTCCACCTTCTATGGACATTCATGTAGAAAAAAAAAGCAGATCGAAACTTTAGAAGTTTTAAAATAAGGGACACTTATTTTAGCAATAAATGCGTTGAGTTAATATGCACATTATTAATAAAATATGCACGTTATTAATAAAAATGGTTTACCCTTTCTTATATGCTGAAATCAGAACTTTTTTGAAAGTTAAAAAAAAGAATAAAATTATTTTATATGTTCAAAATATATTAATTTTTTTCTTTTTGATTATTTGTCTCCCTTATCTTATGTATACATTTTGGTTGGTTTATATGTTTTGTATTTTTTCCTTCACCTGATTAATCTTACTGAGCATTTATATAGAAAAAAATCCACAGTTTTAGCACCATTTGTGGACTTCAGACGGTCCTTTACCCACCATAGGCACATTTTCCAATTTATATCAAAGTTAAATTAGAGATCTGGAACGATTTCACCGTGACACCATCTGACCAGCTAAAATACAGGACAAATCGTGTCCCGTACTGATTCGATATGGGATGCATAATTTTATCTTTAATTAAGGGAGGATCCCATATTTTTTGGGACAGGTGGCAACCCTAAACTTGAACAAACAGCATAACAATGATATTTTATACTTTTCTTTGCTCACTGTATTTTAATATGCATAAACAGTTCTATGTAATTTAAATACATCATTTTTACACACACTGCCTTGAAAAGCTATCCATCAGTCTTTTTGGATAAGTCTCTATCAACTTTGCACATGATGGAGCAAAATTAGCCCAACATTTTTTTAGGTCTCTCCAAAGATGTTCAATAGGGTTGAGGTCAGGACTCTGACTGGGCCACTCAAGGACATACATTTTCTTCATTTTAAGCCACTCCAGTGTTGCTCTGGCTTTGTGCTTTGGGTCATTGTCCTGCTGAAATACAAACTTCCCAATTTATCACTTTCTGGCAGAAGAAAGAAGGTTCTTATCCAAACTCTCTGTGTATTTTGCAGCATTAATAATCCCATATATCTTCACAAGACAGCCAGTCCCTGTTGTTGAAAAGCACCCCATAACATGATGCTGCTACCAGCGTGTTTCACTGTGGGGATGGTATATTGTTCATGTGCAGTGTTGGCTTTGCACCACACATACCATTAAGTGTTTAAGCCAAAAAGTTTCACTTTAGTCTCATCAGATCACAAGACCTTCAGCACATCTTTGAAGTATCCAAGTAACATATTGCAAAGTCTTTACAGGAAAGCATGGGCTTTGTTGCCTGCCAAGGCTTCTTACTAGCCACTCTGACGTACAGCCCCTTTTTGTGCAATAGTTTAGAGATTGTTGAGCCATGGACATCATTTTCAGTCACAACCAGTAATTAACTTTGTAATTATGAATTACAAATACCATGTTAGTTTTGTATTACATTTTTTCAATTGCATGAGGTTTTGGACATTTTTAAAATTTTGGCATACTGTAACAGCTGGGGGAAACGTCAAACTTTAATATTTTCTAAACTTGAAATCTGACACCAAATATTTTGAAAACTGCATTGGGAGCCGAGTACTTTTTCAATGCACTGTATATTAGAACTCGCCATTGACACATTTTTCTTTTAAATTTTAAGGGAAGCCTGCTCCCTTTAAAGGATTCAAAAGAATACAATTCCTGGTTCAATACAAGTTAAGCTCAATCGATCACATTTGTGGCATAATGTTACATTCATTTTGACTCATCCCTCCTTTTCTTTAAAAAAAGCCCACAAAAAAAAAATCACTTGAAATGGAAGTGATGGGGCCAATCCGTAAACGTTAAAATACTCACTGTTTCAAAAGTACAGCCACAAGATGTAAATAATACGCTTGATAAAGTTGCTTACTAACCTTTTTTGTGTACAGTTCTGTCCAATTTTACACCGACGTAATGCCATAAACCCTAAAACGACTGCAAAAACAATGTTTTAAACAACTTCACATATTAAATAATAGAAAAATATTAAAAGTACTTTCCTAAAATTATAAGCTTCACATTTTTCTGAAAATTGTGCCCATTCATTTTGATTACAGATGCCTCTCTGTAACAGCAACATTTGCTCTTTCGAGGAATGAGACAAAATAGCTTTATTGTAATCAACATTGTCACAAATGCTTTCGATTGTGCTATAACTTGTATTGATCCTGGAATATTCCTTTAAAGCATTCGCCACTGTTCAGAATAGAAAACTACACTCACCGCACTTTATTAGCAACACCTGCACACCTACTTATTCATGTGATATCTAATCAGCCAATCACGTGGCAGCAGTGCAGTGCATAAAATCATGTAGATAAGGGTCAGGAGATTCAGTTAATGTTCACATCAACCATCAGAATGGGAAAAATGTGATCTCAGTGATTTGGAGTGTGGCATAATTTTTGGTGCCAGATGGGCTGGTTTGAGTATTTCTGTAACTGCTGATCTCCTGGGATTTTCACACACAACAGTCTCTAGAATGTACTTAGAATGATGCCAAAAACAAAAAACATCCATTAAACCGCAGTTCGGCAGACGGAAACGCTCTGTTGATGAGAGAGGTCAACGGAGAATGGGCAAACTGGTTCGAGCTGACAGATAACTCGGCATAACATTTCAGAATGCACAACTCCTTGAACCTTGAGGCGAATGGGATACAACAGCTGAAGACCACATTGTGTTCCACTTCAGTCAGCCAAGAACAGAAAGCCGAGTCTGCAGTGGGCACAGGCTCACCAAAACTGGACAGTTGAAGACTGGAAAAACCAAGCCTAGTCTGATGAATCTCAATTTGATACAAAGCAAAAGTCATCTCAAACTGGTTTTATTAACATGATAATGAGTTCACTGTTCAGTGGTCTTCCCAGCCAAATCTGAATCCAATAGAACACCTTTGGGATGTGGTAGAACAGGAGATTCACAGAATGAATGTGAAACTGACGAATCTGCATAAATTAAGTGATGCAATCATGTCAACATGGACCAGAATCTCAAAGGAATGTTTCCAACATCTTGTGGTATCCATACCATAAAGAATTGAGGCTGTTTTGAGAGCAAAGGGAGGCCCTACCCAGTATTAGTATAGTGTTCCTAAAAAAGTGCTCAGTTAGTGTATGAACTCCAGAAAACACAAGCTGTGAAAATGAGAACCTTTATACAACTATATCATTGGGGGAAAAAAATAACTTCAACACATTTAGTGGGGTTTTGCTCACATCAGCACCTGGTCATCTGCAACACAAGAACAACAATACCGTACATACATAAAATGTTTTCATGACAGTTGTACACCATAATACCACCAATACGTGCATGTAGTCTAATGATTGAAGGTGCTGCTGTCTTGTGGTGGAGAAGAGTCATCACATTAATTAGATGAGACTATCCTGTATGAATTTTCTCATGTTTTTTTAGGCTTATTGACCAAGTGAAACTCTTTTCACAGTGTGAGCACTTGTAAGGTTTCTCTCCAGTATGAATTCTCTCGTGTGTTTTCAGGGAATTTAACTGAGTGAAACTCTTTTCACAGTGTGAGCACTTGTACGGTTTTTCTCCAGTATGAATTCTCTTATGTGTTTTCAGGTTTTGTGACAGATTGAAACTCTTTTCACAGTGTGAGCACTTGTATGGTTTTTCTCCAGTATGGATTCTCTCGTGTGTTCTCAGGGAATTTAACTGAGTGAAACTCTTTTCACAGTGTGAGCACTTGTACGGTTTTTCTCCGGTATGGATTCTCTCATGTGTTTTCAGGTTTTGCGACTGAATGAAACTCTTTTCACAGTGTGAGCACTTGTAAGGTTTCTCTCCAGTATGAATTCTCTTGTGTTTTATCAGGTGTTGTGACTGAATGAAACTCTTTCCACATGAAGAGCAGTTGTAAGGTTTCTCTCCAGTATGAATTCTTGAGTGTATTTTCAGGTTTTTTGACAGATTGAAACTCTTTCCACATGAAGAGCAGTTGTAAAGTTTCTTTCCAGTATGAATTCTCTCATGTTTTATCAGGTGTTGTGACTGAATGAAACTCTTTCCACATGAAGAGCAGTTGTAAGGTTTCTCTCCAGTATGAATTCTTTGGTGCCGTTTCAATGTGCTAGCTGTAGTTAAGGCCTTCCCACAGTATGAGCAAGTCAAAGTATTTTTGGCTGCTTTTCTTTGAGGCTTTTCTGGTGATAAATACTCCTTAGTCTTCGAAACACTCAAAGATTTTTCTCCAGTTGTGAAATCATGATGTTTCTGACACTGAAGTTTCTCATCCACTTCATTCAGCTCTTGACTTTCCTCTTTCACTTCCATCAGCTCTACAATAAACACAGTAAATGGACAAAAATCAATTCAAGAGGGAGAAATGTAAAAATAAATCAAATTGAACACTAATGTAATTTATGGCAAAGGCCCAGAATAAATGTATGATTTTTGCTGTGCAAAAGGTACATATTTATACTAGGGCTGTCAATCGATTAAAATTTTCGATTGGATAAATTACATGGTATGCCGATTAATTAATCAAATTAATCACAATTAATCGCATATATAAATATTTGCTGAGAAAGCCCCTCAAATAATAATTCAATATATAAAATAATTATAAAATACAATATATACTATATATATATATATATATATATATATATATATATATATATATATATATATATATATATATATATATATATATATATATATACACACACATATACACGCTAATTCAGATAATTAAAATACATTATTGTGGCAGACGAATAAAGCATTGATAAGACAATACAAAAAGTGGCTTTAGAAGGCAATATATTGTTTATTTCCAAATTACTGAACATATCATTGGCCTACAGTCCACACCAATCCATTTGCAATTGATTTCGTCAATCAGTCCGAGATTTATTATAAGAGCTTTTCTAAGGACACATCAATATATACGTGCATCAGATGGACACTTTTGGGGCACCTCACTCTGGTTGCGTTTTAACGTTTTTAGGTTGTTGTGAAACTTAGAAAAACATGTCTTGAGATCCCTGCGTTCGGATTTGCGCTCCAAGCTGTGTCTGAAAACAAGAACATGTTCTCATCTTGTGCTGTCAGTAAGTGTGGTTTGTTCTCTGTATAAGCTGTGTGTTGCCCATACAGCTGAAGTTTCGCTTACTGCCCCCTGGAGAAAACCGGTGGTACTTCAAGCTTGATTCATTCAGATGGAAGGAACATGATTCATTTTTTATATAATAAAATCTATACCATCAATTCTGGCCAATAACTGCATTTCATGATTATAGTCATTTAGACAATGTGAACCAGAGTCACAGAAACAAAGTCATACACGTTTGGAACAACATGAGGAAGAGTACATGATGACTGGACTTGTTACGATGTCATAATTTTCACATCGGTGCGGTGTCTGCATTCAAACTGACTATACCAGTAATACCACTGGTTGGATGCTAAATGGTGCTATGGGTTAATTTTCATCGCACAATAACGCAAGGCTGCAGTGAGGAGAATAAAACGCCTACCTGAACTAGGAAATCTGCTTCTCGCCGCCTCCTTTCATTGAGAAGTGTTACACTGGTGCTGAAACCCGGGAAAAGGTTTGAAGATGGACAGAAGTCGCCCCGTAGAGTCCTCCCAGTTGGCTGAGATCCTCCAAGCCCTCGTTGGTTTACATCGGAGCCACCAGCAATCCCTGCTTGAGCTCCGGCAAGATCAAGACCGCCGGTTTTTGGAGCTCATGCGCGCTCAAGCAGAGGACCGACAGGCGATCCGGAGCCTCCTCAGCCAGGAGGCATCCCAAGCCGTGACCCCGGACACCCACACGCCTTTACCCCCGCCTGCGTTACAGAAGATGGGGGCGGCGGACGACCCAGAGGCGTTCCTGGATCTGTTCGAACGCACCGCCGAGATCTGGGGCTGGCCGCTCGGTGGGAGGTGGGAGGCCCTACTCATCCCGCTACTGTCCGGGGAAGCCCAGCTCACGGCTCAACAACTGCCAGCGACGAGCCTCCTGGCTTACGGAGACTTAAAGAAAGCCATCCTGCAACGGGTTGGTCAGAGTCCGGAAGAAAGTCATCAACTCTTCCGGAGCCTGAAGCTGGAGAGCTCCGACCGCCCGTTTGCCTTCGCCCAACGGCTCCTCGACGCCTGCCGCAGATGGTTGCTAGCGGGGACCGTGGCATCGATCAGGTGGTACTGGAGCAATTAATACAACGACTGCCAAAGGGGACGGCGGAGTGGGTCCAGTGCCACAGCCCGGCGTCGCTGGAGGAAGCCGTCCGGCTTGCGGAGGACCACATGGTGGCGATCCCGAGGGCGGAAGAGCCCTCCCACTCTCTCTCTCTCTTCCCCGTCTCATTCCCCTCCCCTCTCTCCTCTCGTTCTGCTCTCTCTCCAGGTTCCGTTCCTGCCCCATGCAGACGAGGAGGACTTCAGCCACTGAGACCAGTTCCCCAGGTGTGGGAGGCGAAATCTTCCCCTATCCCGATGTCCCGCCGCTCTCTCCCTCGGGGAGACGCAAGTGCGGGCGTAGTGCCTGGGCCAGCCTGCTGAAGGTGCGGGGACCCGGACCACTTCCGGGATCAGTGCCCTCTGATGAAGCTGGGGACGGTGGTGCGGGTCTCTGACCTCCCACAGGCTGCCCCCGACCGGGCCGGAGCGTACCGGATACCGGTAAGTGTCAAGGGGGGTACTCACCAAGCGTTGGTGGACACCGGGTGTAATCAAACCACTATCCACCAACGCTTGGTTCAACCTGAGGCATTGGGCACAAGTAAAACGGTGAGGGTGAAATGTGTGCACGGGGATATTCATAAGTATCCGGTGGTGACCCTGACGATTAAATTCCGGGGAAAAAAGCATAGAGTGGAGGCCGCGGTTAGTTCCCGCCTCACCCATCCGCTGATTTTGGGGACTGATTGGCCTGATTTTAGAGTTTTATTAAAGGGAATTTGTGCGGATGGGTCCTGTATGAAGTTAGGGAGATGTGCAATGTGCGATGCTCTGGCAGGGGAGGCAGAGCCGGGGTGTCCTCGGCAGCTCCACGTCATAATGACGAGAGATGGGGAGAGGCTGCAGCCTGAGGTCCAGAGCGCTCTGGAGCAGGTTTTCATCAAGGATGTCTCTGTACATTGCCGCATTCATCTTTCCCTCAATCCTGATTAGTCCCCCAGTTCCTGCCGCTGAAAAACATCCCCACAGCATGATGCTGCCACCACCATGCTTCACTGTAGGGATGGTATTGGCCAGGTGATGAGCGATGCCTGGTTTCCTCCAGACATGACACTTGCCATTCAGGCCAAAGAGTTCAATCTTTGTTTCATCAGACCAGAGAATTTTGTTTCTCATGGTCTGAGTCCTTCAGGTGCCTTTTGGCAAACTCCAGGCGGGCTGTCATGTGCCTTTTACTGAGGAGTGGCTTCCGTCTGGCCACTCTACCATACAGGCCTGATTGGTGGAGTGCTGCAGAGATGGTTGTTCTTCTGGAAGGTTCTCCTCTCTCCACAGAGAAACGCTGAAGTTCTTGGTCACCTCCCTGACTAAGGCCCTTCTCCCCCGATCGCTCAGTTTGGCCAGGCGGCTAGCTCTAGGAAGAGTCCTGGTGGTTCCAAACTTCTTCCATTTACGGATGATGGAGGCCACTGTGCTCATTGGGACCTTCAATGCTGCAGAAATTTTTCTGTACCCTTCCCCAGATCTGTGCCTCGATACAATCTTGTCTCGGAGGTCTACAGACAATTCCTTGGACTTCATGGCTTGGTTTGTGCTCTGACATGCACTGTTAACTGTGGGACCTTATAGAGACAGGTGTGTGCCTTTCCAAATCATGTCCAATCAACTGAATTTATCACAGGTGGACTCCAATCAAGTTGTAGAAACATCAAGGATGATCAGTGGAAACAGGATGCACCTGAGCTTCAAACAAACTTCTTTCACGTTGTCATTATGGGGTATTGTTTGTAGAATTTTGAGGAAAATAATGAATTTAAATCCATATTGGAATAAGGCTGTAACATAACAAAATGTGGAAAAAGCAAAGTGATTTGAATACTTTCCGGATGCACTGTATATATATATATATATATATATATATATATATATATATATATATATATATATACACACACACACACACAGTTGTGCTCAAAAGTTTGCATTCCCTGGCAGAAATTGTGAAATTTTGGCACTGATTTTGAAAATATGACTGATCGTGCAAAAGACTATCTTTTATTTAAGCATAGTGATCATATGAAGCCATTTATCATCACATAGTTGTTTGGCTCCTTTTTAAATCATAATGATAACAGAAATCACCCAAATGGCCCTGATCACAAGTTTACATACCCTTGAATGTTTGGCCTTGTTACAGACACACAAGGTGACACACACAGGTTTAAATGGCAATTAAAGGTTAATTTCCCACACCTGTGGCTTTTTAAATTGCAATTAGTGCCTGTGTATAAATAGTCAATGAGTTTGTTAGCTCTCATGTGGATGCACTGAGCAGGCTAGATACTGAGCCATGGGGAGCAGAAAAGAACTGTCAAAAGACATGCGTAACAAGGTAATGGAAATATATAAAGATGGAAAAGGATATAAAAAGATATCCAAAGCCTTGAAAATGCCAGTCAGTACTGTTCAATCACTTATTAAGAAGTGGAAAATTCGGGAATCTCTTGATACCAAGCCAAGGTCAGGTAGACCAAGAAAGATTTCAGCCACAACTGCCAGAAGAATTGTTCGGGATACAAAGAAAAACCCACAGGTAACCTCAGGAGAAATACAGGCTGCTCTGGAAAAAGACGGTGTGGTTGTTTCAAGGAGCACAATATGACAATATACTTGAACAAAAATGAGCTGCATGGTTGAGCTGCCAGAAAGAAGCCTTTACTGCACCAATGCCACAAAAAAGCCCAGTTACAATTTGCCCGACAACACCTTGACATGCCTCACAGCTTCTGGCACACTGTAATTTGGAGTGACGAGACCAAAATAGAGCTTTATGGTCACAACCATAAGCATATGTTTGGAGAGGGGTCAACAAGGCCTACAGTGAAAAGAATACCATCCCCACTTTGAAGCATGGTGGTGGCTCACTGATGTTTTGGGGGTGTGTGAGCTCTAAAGGCACGGGGAATCTTGTGAAAATTGATGGCAAGATGAATGCAGCATGTTATCAGAAAATACTGGCAGACAATTTGCATTCTTCTGCGCATGGGACGCTCTTGGACTTTCCAGCATGACAATGACCCTAAGCACAAGACCATGTTGACCCTCCAGTGGTTACAGCAGAAAAAGGTGAAGGTTCTGGAGTGGCCATCACAGTCTCCTGACCTTAATATCATCAAGCCACTCTGGGGAGATCTCAAATGTGCGGTTCATGCAAGACGACCAAAGACTTTGCATGACCTGGAGGCATTCTGCCAAGACAAATGGGCAGCTATACCACCTGCAAGAATTTGGGGCCTCATAGACAACTATTACAAAAGACTGCACGCTGTCATTGATGCTAAAGGGGGCAATACACAGTATTAAGAACTAAGGGTATGCAGACTTTTTAACAGGGGTCATTAAATTTTTTTTCTTTGTTGCCATGTTTTTATGATTGTGCCATTCTGTTATAACCTACAGTTGAATATGAATCCCGTAAGAAATAAAAGAAATGTGTTTTGCCTGCTTACTCATGTTTTCTTTAAACACGGTACATATATTACCAATTCTCCAAGGGTATGCAAACTTTTGAGCACAACTGTTTATATATTTATATATACACACAAACACACATACATATGAGATCAAGCTTTTGACACTTAGGACAATTGAGGGACTATTACACAAGGTGCAACATTCACTGATGCTCAAGACAACATACTACTATATGCATACTATACTTTCTGTAAATATCTGTAATGTAGATTCTGAAGAGCAGTACTAAATAAAAATAATATTTAATCTCTTATATTTGTATAAATTATGAAAGGGGTGTGAACATTTACAAGATAAAAGGGGATGCAAACTTATAACCTCCAATTAATGGGTTATCAGCTGTCTTCCTTCTGCTTTCTATCTTGATTCTGAACAGCTAAATCTAAATTGAGCAATTCTGTGATTTGGCGACTAAAGACAGCCATTTGGCTCCTTAAAGGAATAGTTCACCCAAAAATGAAAATTTGCTGATAATTTACTCACCCTCAGGCCATCCAAGATGCATCTGAGTTTCTTTCTTCATCAAAAAAGAATTTAAGATTTTTAGGATTTCATTTCAGGCCTCCTCCTTTAAACAGTGCAAGTAAATGTACTCCATTTTTTTAACGGTCCAAAATGCATATTTAGGGTGCATCAAAATAATCCATACGACTGATTATTTTTAGAAACAAAACAATACTTATATACTTTTTAACTACAAATGTTCGCTTCTGTACATCTCTGTGATGCGTGCTCATGAGAGGTATTCTTTCCTGGTGATAATTTTTTTTCTGGAAAGAAAAATACATAAATGAAGATGAAAGCCAAAATAATAAATGCCATGAATATTTACAGAGTAATCCCCACTATTTTGTAGAGGGGGGTCAAAATGGCAATTTTCACCTATGATTTTGGAGCAAAACCACAGATAAAAAAATATATATATATCCTTAGAAAAGTAGCAGCATCATTATTTGTTACTAAAATCAAATGACTTTAGCAATTTTTCCAAAGTTTCCATGCTTGTAACTCAAGAAGTATTAAAGATATCTTATTATCCTTTTAGATTTTGGTTCAGAACAAACTTTTCTTTTGGTGTCTTAATGTATAAGGCCCTATATATTTCAGTCACAGAGAAATGGGGATCTCAATGTGGCTCCATGTGCAAATTGTTGAATTTTACCCATTTTCAATGATCGAAAACCAAATGTGGGTCATTTTGTATAAAGCTGATACTTACTGTATTTAAAGAGGATTGTCCAAAGAACAAATAATGCTGAAACCAGAAATGTACCTTTATTTATTCAACTTGACCATTTCAGTGTATTTTTGGCACTCAGACATTGTTAAAAATTGGTATGTTCTATGCAATTGTTCTGAGAGAGGGAAACAAGAAACATTTCTATTTTCAACATTATTTGTTCTTCAGACATTCCTCTTTAAAAGACAAAAAGTATCAGCTGTATGCAAAGTGGTTTTACATTTGGTTTTTGACCACTGAAAATGTGTAAAATTTAACAATTTACTCATGGAGCCACATTAAGAGCACAGTATCTCTGGGATTCAACCATATAGGACCTTAAAAATGAAGATACCAAAAGAAAAGATTGTTCTGAACCAGAATCTCAAAAGAATATTACTTCTTGACACTTCTTGAGTTACAGGCACGCCAACTTTGGAAAAAGAACATGAAAAGTGCTTTTTCCCATTTTTGAACTGTCACCATTGGCATATAATGCAACAAGTCAAATCAAATCAAATCAAATCACTTTATTGTCACACAGCCATATACACAAGTGCAATGGTGTGTGAAATTCTTGGGTGCAGTTCCGATCAACATAGCAGTCGTGACAGTGATGAGACATATACCAATTTACAATAACATCAAATTAACACAACACAATTTAAACATCTGTTATACATAATTACACTCAACTTAAAACATCACATTAACACAACACAATTTAAGCATCTGTTATACACATAATTACACTCAACTTAAAACATCAAATTAACACAACACAATTTAAACATCTGTTATACATAATTACACAAAACATTAAATTAACAACACAATTTAAACATCTGTTATACACATAATTACACTCAACAATATACAAATAATAACATACACTGTACAGTATACAATATGCTGTTTTTGTTTTTTTGTTTTTTACTATATAGATACTATATAGGTACACATTATTCAATAAAAATTAAAATATATATAAAAAAAGTATATATATATATATATATATATATATATATATATATAGAATGTACAGTATTGTACTGTATTGACATTCAGGCTGTCGGTTGATAGTCAGTTGTTAAGAGAGACATAATATAATAACAGTAATATAATTTATGACAGTCCGGTGTGAGATAAAAGAGGAATAAAGTGCAGGGCTGATGTATTTTGATCGTGGGAGATCAAGAGTTCAGAAGTCTGATTGCTTGGGGGAAGAAGCTGTCATGGAGTCGGCTGGTGCGGGTCCTGATGCTGCGATACCGCCTACCTGATGGTAGCAGTGAGAACAGCCCATGGCTCGGGTGGCTGGAGTCTCTGATGATCCTCCGAGCTTTTTTCACACACCACCTTGTATATATTTCCTGGAGGGAGGGAAGCTCACCTCCGATGATGTGTTTGGCAGTTCGCACCACCCTTTGCAGTGCTTTGCGGTTGTGGGCGGTGCTATTGCCGTACCAGGCGGAGATACAGCCAGTCAGGATGCTCTCCACAGTGCAGGTGTAGAACCGTGTGAGGATGTGGCGGTTCATTCCAAACTTCCTCAGCCGTCTCAGGAAGAAGAGGCGCTGATGAGCCTTCTTCACAACGACTTCAGTGTGGACGGACCATGTGAGTTCCTCAGTGATGTGGACACCCAGGAACTTGAAGCTGCTGACTCTCTCCACTGGTGCTCCATTGATGGTGATGGGACTGTGTTCTCTGTCTTTTCTTCTGAAGTCCACCACAAGCTCCTTTGTCTTACTGACGTTGAGGGAGAGGTTGTGCTCCTGACACCAGTGTGTCAGAGTGTGCACCTCCTCTCTGTAGGCTGTTTCATCATTGTCAGTGATCAGACCTACCACCGTCGTGTCATCAGCAAACTTAATGATGGCATTGGAGTTATGTGTTGCCACACAGTCATGTGTGTACAGGGAATACAGTAGTGGGCTGAGAACACAGCCCTGCGGGGCTCCAGTGTTGAGGGTCAGTGATGAGGAGATGTTGCTGCCTATTCTAACCACCTGGCGTCTGCTTGACAGGAAGTCCAGGATCCAGCTGCACAGCGAGCTGTTTAAGCCCAGAGCCCGGAGTTTCTCATCTAGCTTGGAGGGCACTATGGTGTTGAATGCTGAGCTGTAGTCTACAAACAACATTCTCACATAAGTGTTCTTTTTTTCCAGGTGGGAGAGAGCAGTGTGTATTGTAGATGCAATGGCATCATCAGTGGAGCGGTTGTTGCGGTATGCAAACTGCAGCGGGTCAAGATTGAGTGGTAATACAGAGCAGATGTAATCTCTGATTAGTCTCTCAAAACATTTGCTGATGATGGGGGTCAGAGCAACAGGACGCCAGTCCATTAAACACGTTATTTTTGATTGTTTTGGAACAGGCACAATGGTGGATGTTTTAAAGCATGTGGGGACTACAGACAAAGAGAGGGAAAGGTTGAAAATGTCCGTAAAAACACCAGCCAGCTGGTTCGCGCACGCTCTGATGACGCGGCCCGGAATGCCGTCTGGACCCGCGGCTTTGCGGATATTCACCCGTCGGAAGGATCGGGTTACATCCGCTACAGAGACGGAGAGTGAACTAACCTCTGTAGCTTCAGCCGCGAGAGCTCTCTCCGCGAGGGCGGTGTTATTTCCCTCGAAACGAGCATAAAAAGTATTTAGCTCATCCGGTAGAGAGGCAGCGGTGTTCATGGCGGAGTTTTTATTCCCTTTAAAGTCCGTGATGATGTTAATTCCCTGCCACATGCTTCTAGAGTTGGTGGTGTTAAACTGTCCTTCAATCTTGCTCCTGTACTGGCGTTTTGCTGTTTTGATAGTTTTTCGGAGGGCATAACTGGCTTGTTTATGCTCCTCCGCGTTCCCGGAATTAAAAGCGGAGGTCCGCACATTAAGTGCCGCGCGAACATCGCTATTGATCCACGGCTTCTGATTCGGATAGATTCGCACAGTTCTGGTCGGAATCACTTCCTCTACGCACGTTCTGATGAAACACATTACGCTATCAGCGTAAAGCTCGATATCGTCATCAGAGGCGGACCGGAACATCTCCCAGTCCGTGCGATCAAAACAGTCTTGTAGCGTAGAGTCTGATTGGTCCGACCAGCACTGGATCGTTCTGAGGGTGGGTGCTTCCTGTTTCAATTTCTGCCTGTAAGCGGGCAGAAGCAGAATGGAAGAGTGGTCCGATTTGCCAAATGGTGGGCGGGGGAGGGATTTGTAGCCATCCCGGAACGGAGAGTAGCAATGGTCCAAAACCCGGTCCCCTCGTGTGTTGAAACTAATGTGCTGGTGATATTTTGGTGCGACTGATTTTAAACTGGCTTTATTAAAGTCCCCGGTCACAATGAACGCGGCCTCAGGGTGCGCGGTTTCCTGCTCACTTATACTCCCATACAGTTCCTTGAGTGCCCGGTCTGTGTCGGCTTGTGGGGGAATGTACACAGCAGTGATAATGACCGCTGTGAATTCCCTCGGTAGCCAGAATGGTCGACACAGAAGCATAAGAAATTCCAGATCAGGAGAACAGAAAGACTTGATGGAATGTACGTTCCTCTGATCACACCAGGATTTGTTGATCATAAAACATACACCACCTCCTCTAGTTTTACCTGAGAGGTCTTTCGCTCTGTCCGCTCGGAGCATGGAGAACCCCGCGGGTTCAATGGCTGAGTCTGGAATCTCCGCAGACATCCAAGTTTCCGTAAGGCAGATAATGCAGCAGTCCCTCGTCTCTCGTTGGAAAGAGATCCGCGCTTTCAGCTCTCAGAGCTTGTTATCCAGAGACTGAACATTTGCCAGTAGAATAGTGGGTAGCGGGGGTCGATTTGCGCGGTGTCTTACTCTGATGAGAACGCCGGCTCTGTTTCCCCTTTTCCTCCTGCGTTTCCGCGGCCGTGCTGCCCAGACAAAGGGCTCCGCTTGCGTGTTTGTAAACAGCGGGTCGGCATTGAGGAATGTGAAGTCCGGTTTTCGGTGTGAGATCGCTGAACCAATGTCCAAAAGTGTTTGTCTGTCGTAGACAATAAGGCAGACAACATCCAAGACAAAAAACATAAGAATTGTAAACAAAACAAACAAACCATTGCTATGTTGTGTCGGAGCTCGCAACGCAGCAGCCATATTCGGCGCCATCTTGAGTATTGCTTTAAGTCAACTGGTTTTAATAAGAGACCTATCAATCTCTGTGTAAAAATAAAATAAAGATGCTGCTACCTTTCTAAGGTTATTTTTTTTTATCTTTGGTTTTGCTCCAAAATCATAGGTGAAAATTACCATTTTGACCCTCAAAAAAAGAATTGTGGACCTCCACAAGTCTAGTTCATCCTTGGGAGCAATTTCCAAATGCCTGAAGGTGCCACATTCATCTGTACAAACAATAGTACGCAAGTATAAACAACATGGGACCACGCAGCCATCATACCGCTCAGGAAGGAGACGCATTCTGTCTCCTAGAAATGAACGTAGTTTGGTGCGAAAGGTGCAAATCAATCTCAGAACAACAGCAAATAACCTTGTGAAGATGCTGGAGGAAATCGGTAGACATGTATCTATATCCACAGTAAAATGAGTCCTATATCGATATAACATGAAAGGCTGCTCAACAAGGAAGAAGCCACTGCTCCAAAACCACCATAAAAAAGCCAGACTACAGTTTGCAAGTGCACATGACGACAAAGATCTTACTTTTTGGAGAAATGTCCTCTGGTCTGATGAAACAAAAATGTAACTGTTTGGCCATAATGACCATCTTTATGTTTCAAGGAAAAAGGGTGAGGCTTGCAAGCCGAAGAACACCATCCCAACCGTGAAGCATCATGTTGTGGGGGTGCTTTGCTGCAGGAGGGACTGGTGCACTTCACAAAATAGATGGCATCATGAGGAAGGAAAATTATGTGGATATATTGAAGCAACATCTAAAAAAATCAGCCAGGAAGTTAAATCTCCATTGCAAATGGGTCTTCCAAATGGACAATGACCCCAAGCATACCTCCAAAGTTGTGGCAATATGTCTTAAGGAAAACAAAGTCAAGGTATTGGAGTGGCCATCACAAAGCCCTGACCTCAATATGGTAGAAAATTTGTGGGCAGAACTGAAAAAGTGTGTGCGAGCAAGGAGGCCTACAAACCTGACTCAGTTACACCAGTTCTGCCTGGAGGAATGGGCCAAAATTTCAGCTACTTATTATGAGAAGCCTTTGGAAGGCTACCCAAAACGTTTGACCCAAGTTAAACAATTTAAAGGCAATGCTACCAAATACTAACAAAGTGTATGTAAACTTCTGACCCACTGGGAATGTGATGAAAGATATAAAACTGAAAGAAATAATTCTCTCTGCTATTATTCTGACATTTCACATTCTTAAAATAAAGTAGTGATCCTAACTGACCTAAGACAGGGAATGTTTTCTATTATTAAATCTCAGGAATTTAGAAAAACTGAGTTTAAATGTATTTGGCTAAGGTGTACATAAACATCAGACTTCAACTGTACCCTCATATGTATCTGTTTTTAAATTCTTTTTTAAATTGTTGATTGTTCTATTTTTTTCTGTCTTGGCTATCTGTCAGTTTGTGTCTTATTTTTTATTTCTTTACGTTCAGTTGTTATGTGAATAGTATTTGAGACCTGTTTAACTAACAATGCAATTGTGCGTTTTATGTGTTATTCATTGATAATAAAGAATTAACAAAAAAGACCTTCTCTTTCATGGATGCTGTTAGATTGGTGTCATTTTCTGATGCAGCCAAAATTAAACTGACAAGCATACTATTGTGTTAATATTTATATTCAGGGTTTTTTTTGGGGGGGGGGGGGGTCTTATCACGTGGCTTGTTGAACACATTGCCACGGAGACATAGCGCGTTCAGAAACAACGCCGCGGCATCCACGCTCAACTCACCACGCGCCCCACCGTAAATGAACCACATAATAGCGACCACGAGGAGGTTACCCCATGTGACTCTACCCTACCTAGCAACCAGGCCAATTTGGTTGCTTAGGAGACCTGGCTGGAGTCACTCAGCACGCCCTGGATTAGAACTAGCGAACTCCAGGGGTGGTAGCCAGCGTCTTTTACCACTGAGCTACCCAGTTTTTATGGTTATCTGTTTGATACTGTCATAAAACACCTTGTTACATGTACTGTAGTATCTTGGCTCATCTTTGTTGTACGCATTTTGTCCTGAAAATGAAAAACAACATAAAAGGAAGAAACTCACCTGAAGGAACTAAATCATCTTCATCACGGTGTTCCTCTTCTTTTATCTCCTCCTGCTTCACTTCGATCTTCACAGGTGTCTGCAGCATCTGCTGTTCTCCAGCATTACAGACAGAAATCTGAGACTCTGTGGAGGTTTGATCATCATCATCATCATCATCTTCACTACTCTGTTGTTCCTCTACTTTGATTTCTACTCTCATCTTCATCATGTTCCTGCAGTCCAGCAGCTTCACTAAACACATCTTCACTGGTATCTGCAGCATCTGCTGTTCTCCAGCGTTACAGACAGAAGTCAGAGGCTCTGTGGAGGTTTGATCACCCTGATTACCATCAGTAGAACAGAGTAAAGTGAGCTGTGAGTCCTGTGTGTCTCTGGATCTCTGTTCAGAGAGTTTGTCCAGCAGTCGCTGTGGTGTGGACTGATCTCTGCCGGTCCACACTGAATCCTGACATTCTGAGGAGGTCTCATCAGTCACACACATTGAAGATTGACAGGAAACCTTTTCCAGCTCCTGACAAACACAACACAATCACATCTGCGCTGTTCATCATATCACATCATTTGAAAGCTTACAATGTCATCTTTAAGGATTAAATGCATGTTTAACCTGTAACCTGTCCTCTCTCTCCATCAGTTTTGTCTTCAGTGACATCACCTCTTTCTTCAGCTGAGAGATTTCTGTGATGAAATCATCAATATTCAGCATGGACAGATCAGATTTAAAGCAGATCACATCCACCTATTGTCTCAAGATGAACATCTGAACACAAAAACATCATCATTATAATGGACTGACATTCATCAAACTCAAAAAGATTATATTATTATATACAAGAACAAATCTGTAAAATATAAATAAATAAAAAACTTTGTTTCTGAGACGGTCTACACATACATGTTTGCTTTATGTTTGGATTCATTTACCTGCCAGCAGGAATATTATCAGATATTAGTCCATAGTAGTGTAATATATTATCAGATATCAGTCCATAGCGGTGTAATATATGATCAGATATCAGTCCATAGCGGTGTAATATATGATCAGATATCAGTCCATAGCGGTGTAATATATGATCAGATGTCAGTCCATGGCGGTGTAATATATGATCAGATGTCAGTCCATGGCGGTGTAATATACGATCAGATATCAGTCCATGGCGGTGTAATATGATCAGATGTCAGTCCATGGCGGTGTAATATATGATCAGATATCAGTCCATGGCGGTGTAATATGATCAGATGTCAGTCCATGGCGGTGTAATATACGATCAGATATCAGTCCATGGCGGTGTAATATACGATCAGATGTCAGTCCATGGCGGTGTAATATACGATCAGATGTCAGTCCATGGCGGTGTAATATATGATCAGATGTCAGTCCATGGCGGTGTAATATACGATCAGATGTCAGTCCATGGCGGTGTAATATACGATCAGATGTCAGCCCATGGCGGTGTAATATATGATCAGATATCAGTCCATGGCGGTGTAATATATGATCAGATATCCGTCCATGGCGGTGTAATATATGATCAGATATCAGTCCATGGGGGTGTAATATACGATCAGATGTCAGTCCATGGCGGTGTAATATATGATCAGATGTCAGTCCATGGCGGTGTAATATATGATCAGATATCAGTCCATGGCGGTGTAATATATGATCAGATATCAGTCCATGGCGGTGTAATATATGATCAGATGTCAGTCCATAGTGGTGTAATATATGATCAGATGTCAGTCCATGGCGGTGTAATATATGATCAGATATCAGTCCATGGCGGTGTAATATACACTATATTGCCAAAAGTATTCGCTCATCTGCCTTTAGACGCATATGAACTTAAGTGACATCCCATTCTTAATCCATAGGGTTTAATATGACGTCGGCCCACCCTTTGCAGCTATAACAGCTTCAGCTCTTCTGGGAAGGCTTTCCACAAGGTTTAGGAGTGTGTTTATGGGAATTTTTGACCATTCTTCCAGAAGCGCATTTATGAGGTCAGACACTGATGTTGGACGAGAAGGCCTGGCTCGCAGTCTTCGCTCTAATTCATCCCAAAGGTGCTTTATCGGGTTGAGGTCAGGACTCTGTGCAGGCCAGTCAAGTTCTTCCACACCAAACTCGCTCATCCATGTCTTTATGGACCTTGCTTTGTGCACTGGTGCGCAGTCATGTTGGAACAGGAAGGGGCCATCCCCAAACTGTTCCCACAAAGTTGGGAGCATGGAATTGTCCAAAATCTCTTGGTATGCTGAAGCATTCAGAGTTCCTTTCACTGGAACTAAGGGGCCAAGCCCAGCTCCTGAAAAACAACCCCACATCATAATCCCCCCTCCACCAAACTTCACAGTTGGCACAATGCAGTCAGACAAGTACCGTTCTCCTGGCAACTGCCAAACCCAGACTCGTCCATCAGATTGCCAGATGGAGAAGCGTAATTCGTCACTCCAGAGAACGCGTCTCCACTGCTCTAGAGTCCAGTGGCGGCGTGCTTTACACCACTGCATCCGATGCTTTGCATTGCACTTGGTGATGTATGGCATGGAAACCCATTCCATGAAGCTCTCTACGCACTAATCTGAAGGCCACATGAACTTTGGAGGTCTGTAGCGATTGACTCTGCAGAAAGTTGGCGACCTCTGCGCACTATGCGCCTCAGCATCCGCTGACCCCGCTCTGTCATTTTACGTGGCCTACCACTTCGTGGCTGAGTTGATGTCATTCCCAATCACTTCCACTTTATTATAATACCACTGACAGTTGACTGTGGAATATTTAGTAGCGAGGAAATTTCACAACTGGACTTGTTGCACAGGTGGCATCCTATCACAGTACCACGCTTGAATTCACTGAGCTCCTGAGAGCCGCCTATTCTTTCACAAATGTTTGTAGAAGCAGTCTGCATGCCTAGGTGCTTCATTTTATACACCTGTGGCCATGGAAGTGATTGGAACACCTGAATTCAATTATTTGGATGGGTGAGCAAATACTTTTGGCAATATAGTGTATAATCAGATATCAGTCCATAGTGGTGTAATATATTATCAGATATCCGTCCATGGTGGTGTAATATATGATCAGATATCAGTCCATGGCGGTGTAATATATGATCAGATATCAGTCCATGGCGGTGTAATAGATGTTCTGTTCTAATGATGTTTACCTTCAGATATTCATAGAGATGACTTGAATCATTGATAGCAAAATAAAAAGATTTTTCATAATATCTGTGTGTATTCATGTACAGTCAGAATATTATAAGAAACACTATAGAAATAAGGTGAAAATTAACAAATTATCTGATACATCAAAATGTTAATCAACAACGAAGAGCATTTTTGAAGCAGAACAAACTGAAATAAGCCTATAAAATATATTTATACAACATATAATCTTCACTGAACAATCAGTCGCTGGATTTAACGAGCTCATTTGTCAGAAATTAATCATGAAATTCTCGGATTTCTGCTTGTTTCTCATGAAACTGAATATTTTAAAGAGTCCGTCACAAAACTGCCACAAACGACGATAATAAGCTTCTATCATTAAAACGCCAAAGAGAGAAAAAACAACATGCACAGAAAAACACCACATGACTATAAATCTCACAAATGAGATGAACACATACCGAAACGAGCGCTCAAACTTCTTCTTCGGAGGTTTAATGGCGGTTTGCAAACCAATCTTTGTTGGTGCTTTACCGCCACCAACTGGTCATGTCTACAAGGTAACCCCCAGTTACCTAAAGTCTCGCGAGAGCCGCATTGAATATTCAGACGTTATTCACGCTAGTGACATCTTTGATTTTAATGGTTATGACAACGAGACTGTGAGGGATAAACTTACAGTCTCTTCAGTGGACTGTACTGCATTGTAAAGTGTTTCTGGATTGTTCCGCTGACAAAACATTGAAAAAATATAATTCTAGGAATGTTCAGTAGAAAAAAAACTCAAAAAATCAGATGTGATTAAGGAGTTTTTTTTTTACAGCAATGGGTACGTTTCTAGTTCAGTAGTAAATATGTCATTGAAATTTCTTATGTTATCTGTTATTTAAAAAAGGGGACAATTCAGATGTTATATATTTTGACCATTGTGAATGTAGTAATGTGATTAGATATATCATACTCTGTTGAATATGTCTGTAATGTTTTAGGTTATGTCTACTCACTTAATCGTGAAGTATTTTGCTGTACTCTAATAGACATACACAGAGACACCATGCTGCTTGCGTTTTACACATCTCTGCTTTTATTCCGACACCGGAAGTGCACCCCATGCATACAATAGTAGTTCACATACAATTACTACCAATCATTACATCTCCCTTTTAAAAAATAAATAAATATAATAAACATGAATCCACTCTGGAAATGCAAAGTAGCGGTCGTAGAAGTTTATTGGTTATTGGAATGACTGAACATAGACATCTGCTCATGAGTAGTTGTGTTGGTGATTTGAGTCCATCAACTGGTGTATTTCGATACTCCAGCATACCCAAATATGGATCTTTCTTTTCCTCTCATGATTTCGTCAGTATAGCTTTTGCTATTTGCACAGTTTTCTCTGCAAGTCCATTGCTTTTGTGCATAAAACGGGCTTGTGGTTGTGTGTACGAAATCCCATGTTTTTGCGAAAGTGTCAAAATCCTGTGAGCTACTGTACACATTTACTGTATGTTTTACCCCATTGCCGTCATTTATCCTTGTCTCTGTGCATCTGAGCGCATCATCCACATTTGTGAATTTGGGAGTTTCTTTGTCACGTCGAGCAGCATTTTTTCCATGGCTCTGTCTGTCTCCTTGTCCGAATACGGCAAGTGCGGCCTGTGGTGCGTGTTACATGTCGCAGTCCAGACATAGTTTTCAGCTGATCCTGTGCTATCTCATGAGAACGTGCTATGTCGATGGCTTTCTCTAGGGTTAACTCTGGTGCATAGTTTAGCAATGACTCCCTCATTTTTGCTGAGTTTATGGCAAAGACGATTCTGTCTCTCACCATCTCATCTGTATTGGCATATCTGCAATCTTTGGCCAACAGTTTCAACTCTGTTACAAAATGATCAAAACACTCGCCATCTGCTTGTATTTTCTCATGAAATCTGTACCGTGCGAAGATATGATTCTTCTTCGGCATGACATATGCTTCGAAGTTGTCATAATATGTGCTTAATATTTTGCATTTTCAGCAGTCAGTGTCCAAGTGTTAAAATGTCTCGTCCTTTTTCTCCAACCCAAAGCAGAAGATAACTGCAGTGTTCTTCCTCCAACTTGTCATTGAATGGGCCTTTGAACATTGTGGTGGAAATTCTGTAATAAAGACTCAAAGACTGAGGTGCCTTTCTAATAAGTATTTAATGAACATACTTGCAAGGTGGACTCAAAACCATACAGAGACTCTAACTCTGACTGGTGGTGAGCAATGAGCCTCCAAATTCTCTAGCTTATATGGGCCCTAGGAGGCAGCTGTATTTAATCATTCAGCATTCCTGATAACAGACTCACTCTCAGCTAATAATTGGTTTCTCTCTGGGGCCAGCCGCCCCCAGCTCCAACCTCCCCAACCTGCCCCAGCCATTTGTTAGATGAGAAGAAAGCAGTCGGGAGTGGTAGAAGGCCACTCTGTCTCCACAGGTGCAGGGAGTGTGAGTTTTAGTCATGCACCCAAAGAGAAACACTGAAAAACACACAGTATATTCATGCAAGACTTAATGTATGATTGTGATTACACATTGCTTAGTATGTAGTCAAGTCAAGTCATTTTTATATGTATAGCGCCTTTCACAACACACATCATTTCAAAGCAGCTTTACAGAAAATTATGCATTAACAGAAATTGAAACTGTAATATCTATTATGTCTTAGAGTCATCATTGTGTAGTTTGATAAAAGACAATTGTGAATTATGTTTAAAAATAAGTAATTAAATAATAATTGTATTTAGAACCCCAGTGAGCAAGCCGAAGGTGACTGTAACAAGGAACACAAAACTCCATAAGATGTTAGTTAATGGAGAAAAATAACCTTGGGAGAGATCAGACTCACTGTGGGGTCCAGTTCCCCTCTGGCTAACATCATGAATATAATGCCAATATTAATTATGTATAGTGCAAGTCATGGTTTAAAATGATTAAACTAAGTAAGTGTTAAGGGTCAGTGTTTAAAACAAAGATTTTGTATGAACTGTAAGATTAATGACTAATGTCTTTGAAGTCCATCCTGGATTAACTGCAGAAGTTCACATAGATGCAATTGTCCTTGTTAGTTGGCTGATGAAGGGTTTTGTTGGCAATTAATTGATAGTCTGTGTATTCCATTTCAAGAGTGTTGTCCATCATTAGACCGAGGTGATGCAGGCAGAGATCAGTTAGGTGCATCGCAGTTCAACCGGCCGGTAATTTCGGTGAGGTCTATCCTAAATCCAAGGTTCAGGCAATGGCAAATGAAGTATCCCATGTCTTATGGTTGGAGTTGGCATCAGTTCATCCTCTGAAGTCCATCGTAATAGACTGAAGTGATGTTTGGCTGGCACCGGCTGCTATTAGTCGTCATCACTCAGAGACACGTAGCAGTGGAGTCCAACACGAAGCAGGAATGGAACTGGATCCAGCCAGTTCTGGTGACCTCAGGATAGGAGTCCCGAGGTTGAGACAGGGAAACAAATAGAATAATATTAGCATAGATGCCATTCAATTTATTGCAGAGTTATAGATCATGATCAATGTTTCTGGTTTCTGGTTCTGGCAGACCAAACTAAAACAGCCTAATTGTGAGATAAATTAGGTGTATGCCTGGCTAAATAGATGTGTCTTTAGTCTAGACTTAAACTGAGTGAGTGTGTCTGCATCTTGAACAATGTTAGGGAGAATATTCCATTGTTTAGGAGCCAAATATTCAGAATACAGCAGACTAAATTCTAAAGAGTACTTAATACAATACTTCAGTATATTCATTACATGCTATTATTTGGAGCTCTGGTTTTCACAGCATGGACAGTTGTGCAGTATTTTATATGTAGCCTATTGTTTATATGTTCGATACATGATTAAATTAAGAAAATGTTTATACATTTTTTCTAAAAGTTTGAAAATTTGATTAAAGTTTGGTCTGTTAGAGTGTGACACATTTTTTTTTTGTCATTTTGTACATTATCATCCACTAAAAGATATTTTTGTCATGTAAAACTGACATGATGAAATATTGACACGGACATTTTGTCAAAAGACTAAACTATGACTAAAACAAAAAACACTGTTTTGCAGACGTCGCATTGATCTGACGTTGCACATTTTCATCAGCCCAAATATTCAGAAGAGCCCTGACTTTGTCTACAGACCAGTATTGATGATTGATTCTCCATTTCCGTTGATCTGTTAAGGTAAGCTAGATATAAAAAATTGGGGAAAGAGTATCTTGGTGCTGAAACCTCTGACCTAACTCAGCTAAACTCCACCTTTGACATTGACCCGCCTCAATCCCCAGTTGACCTTCTTAGGCCCAAGGGTAATAGGCGAGCCAGAGCGCTTGGCCGTTGGCCCTGAGTATGCCCCAAGAAGGAACGATAAAGCCCTGGAAGTGACACTGGGAATGCAACTGGCTCTGGCACGCACTAGCTATCCCTCATTTTTCTGGTGCTCTTTAAAATGGGACAGGTGAGCAAAATTATTTCCACAAAAAGAGCACTTGTAAGTAGGGCTACAACTAACGATTATTTTGATAATAGATTAATCTAACGATTATTTGAACGCTTATTTAACTATTCGGGCGATTATTGTAATGATTAATCAAAAGCTCTTAACCGATTATTCAGCTTGTGCCCTGACTTAAAAGGTTGTATTAAACGTGCTTACTAACAATAAAGAGGACAAAATAATCTTTTAAAATTACCTCTAAATGACATTCACTGAATTAAAGGGAAAAAAAAATACTTTTTATTAAGTTTAATTCAGTAAAGAAATTCACTGCAAAAAATCCTATTGTTATCAAGTGTTTTTGTCTTGTTTTCCATTTAAAATGGTCTAAAATCCTTAAAACAAGATACATTTACCTGAGAAGCAACATATAAGATATTTAGACTTGCTTTAAGAAAATGTATCTTAAATATAAGTGTATTTTGTATATAAGTGTATTTTTTTCAATTGGCTATACTTCTGCTAGTGCAGTAAAGACAAAATTTACTTATATTCAAGATTTATTCTCTAAAAGCAAGTCTAAATATCTAGTTGATATATATGTGTTATATGGCCTTATTTTTGTTTTTTCAAAAACCAGGCATAAATGTTATTTTCTCAAAAATACAAACATGTACATACATGTTGCTCACATATTATTGTAGCCCAGTTTGTGCTGAATACAATGTTAACAGACTTAAGCCATTAGTATATTTGTAAGCAACTGAAAAAAGCACAAATGTCAAGGCATGTCAAAACTTCTCCAGGGCACAAAACACTCTCAGACCCCAGAGGGTTAACCTTCCTCTCAATCCACTCTATCCAGCAGAAAGGGAACTTGTTAATACATAATTTTGGGTTCAGCCATACGCTCGAGGCTACATTTAAATAAATGTCAGAATTAAACACTCGGGACACTTTTGTCCATACTGAGTGCAAATGCGAGATAACGGGGTGTAACTTCTCCGGTTAGTTTGATATAAAAGCTTTGCAATGGTGAAATATGGGCAAGAACTTCATGTTCAATACAAAACCAGGGAGAGGCTCTCTCAGGTGGAAGCGACCAATCGCTTCCACCTGAGATACTGTAGCAGGTGGTTGAATTTTGCAATACAATTAATTTTAATAACATTAGCCTTCCCAATCATAGATAAATGTAATGAAGCCCACATCGCTCGAAAACCTTTTTATTAAAGGGCCAAAATTAACTAAATCACACAAATTTTCTGGGAATAAAATACCCAAATACTTAATGCCCTGTTTGGGCCACTGGAAGGCCCCCGGCTGAAAAGCTGTTACCGGGCAGTACGCTGTTAGAGCCAAAGCTTTGGATATAGACCAATTAACTCTGTATCCTGAACACTACACTTAGAGAAGGAATTAATAATTCTGTGGAGGCAAGGCACAGATCTAGTGGGGTCAGAGACGAATAATAAAATATCATCTGTGTAAAGCAAAAGCTTATGTGCCACACCTCCCGCCACCACCCCTGGAAAATCATCATCCTTTCTTATTGCAGCTGCTAATGGTTCCAGGGCAAGACAGAACAATAAGGGGGAAAGAGGGCAACCCTGCCGGGTGCCCCTATCCAGAGTAAAATAATCTGAAATTATTCCATTTGTTTGTACCGCTGCTACAGGGTGTCTATAAAGTAACTTAATCCATCCAATAAAAGCATTCTCGAACCCATACGTTTCCAAAATCTTAAAAAGATAATCCCATTCTACCATATCAAACGCCTTTTCGGCGTCAAGTGAGATGATCATTCGCCACTGACCACATGATATTGATGAAATGCCACATGTTATCAGAAGAGCTACGGCCCCGAATAAACCCCACTTGATCTATATGTATAAAAGATGTAATAACTTTACTCAATTGGTTAGCCAAATTTTTGACAATATTTTAACGTCTAGCTGGATCAGGGAAATTGGACAGTAACTCTTTCACTCGCTTGGATCTTTGTCCTTTTTAAGAATCAGACTGATCCGGGCTTGTGTCATGGTTGGCGGAAGCTTACCATTCTTTAATGATTCCGTATAAACTTCTAGCAAGAGTGGAGCCAGTTCTGTAGCATAAGATCTAAAAAATTCAGCAGCATGAGGTCACGTGATGCCATGCAAGAAGCAGACGTATGAGCGACGAGCTCTGTGCACTTTGCAAAATTTTTAATTATTCTCATGTTATAATCTGGTGAAATTCGATACACCCAGTTACACATTTGCTCTTTGAGGTAAAACATGGCAAAGAAGTCAAAATCATCGGGCTATGGAGACATTAAAAGACACTTACGTTTCAGGATGAAAGCACCGACAGGCCTACAGATCAGGGACTCGATTTGGATGGCGCAGCGGGAGAGGAGATCCAGCATCAGTTGTCCAACATATCGGTGATGTTGACGAAGGTTCTTGATGACTTGGAGGATCTCGCTGTAATACGTCGATCGATTACGGCGATGGAAATAAAATTCTCTGAGTTAATTACAAGAGTGTCAGATGCTGAAAAACGAATCGATTATTTGGAGGCATCAGAGAGGGAATTAGCGCTAATCCTCCCATGACCAAAGTTGATCTGGAACGTATTCTTGAAAAGCTTGAAGATCTTGAGAATAGAAGCCGCAGGAATAACGTCAGAATTGTTGGAATTCCTGAGTATGAGGAGGGCAGAGATATGGTGAAATTCCTAGACGAGCTCTTCCCGAGTCTGCTTGACATAATAGGCCACAAGCTAGAAATCGAGTCTATCTCAGAGATCTGCTGAGGGAGATAGGCCCCGATTGATTCTGGCCAAATTTCTGAGGTCATCCGATAAAGATCTCGTGTTGCGCTAGGCGAGGAGCAAAGGGAAGCTTTCTTGGAGGAATCATAATATTTTCTTGTTCCCGGAATTTGCGAGTTCGACAAGAGTGAAACGCGATCGGTTCAGGGAATGCAAGAAACTCTTGCATCAGCGAAAGATCACTTTTGCTCTGATGTTCCCGGCCAAACTGAGAATAGAAACGAAGGACGGTCGCAAAGTATTTACATGTCCCAATCAGGCAATATCTTTTATTGAATCAATGGGTGAGTAAACCATTGGATATTTCTCATGTGAGTGGGTCGAATCGCTCTGCTTACTCTGGCTTTTGAGGAAGCTGGGCGTCATTGGCTCCACCTAGTGGCCGGAGTTTGTTTTGTGAATAACACTTTCCTTAAAGAAGCTTTTGCATTGATGGAAGATTACTTTTGCATGGAAGTTCCTGGCCAGTTTGAGAGTGGACACTACGGATGACTGCAAAATATCAACATGCTCACACAAAAAAATTCAGCAGCAAAGCCATCTGGCCCCAGAGCCTTGCCTGTAGGCAAGGCCTTAATTAGTTCACCAAGCTCCTCCAAGGTTATCTCAGAATCAAGAGAATTATTTTGCTCAGCGGACAGTTTAGGAAGTTCTAATGGTTCCACAAATTTCTAATATCTTCTTCAGTAGATGAAGATGTGGAACTATAAAGATCAAGATAGAATTCTTTAAAAGCATTATTAATATCATTGGCTGAGGTAAATATTTTACCACTAGCAGATTTCACTGAGGGCATGTTAGAAAAAGACACTCTGTTTGATATATCTAGCCAAAAGTTTTCCTGCTTTGTCTCCCGACTCAAAGTATGACTGTCTTGACCTGAATAGCCAAAACTTCACCTTCCACGACAAAATAGTATTATATCTGTATTTCAATCGGGTCAGTTCTCTGAGGCCATTGGATGACATTCGGTGCTTCAGCTCTGCCTCGGCACTTTTAATATTCCCTTCCAATTCCAAGAGTTCTTGTACTTTGAATTTTTTGGTGAAAGTGGCATACTTTATTATCTGGCCCCTAAGAACTGCCTTAAATGCCTCCCACGCCACGCCCACAGAGGATACTGAGGACAAGTTAGTCTCCATATAGACATTGATTTCAGCCTTTATCATTTGTTGGAATTCAGGATTTTGCAAGAGGGATACATTAAAGCGCCAACTATATGATTTCCATTTCTTCATATCTGGCAACACCTCTAAACACACCAGGGCATGATGTGAGACTAAAATGTTTCCAACTGAGCAATCAACTACAGATGAAATGAAGAACTTAGATATAAAAAACAATCTATTTTAGAGTAAATCTTATCGACTGATGAAAAAAATTTATAGTCCCTACCAGATGGGTTCAAAAGCCTTCAAATATCTGTAAGACCAAGATTTTTACACATCCTGTGAAGCATCAGTGTTGATCTGGGGGGCTTGCACACTTTTGCTTCATTATGATCAAGGACCGTATCCATCAGAAAATTAAAGTCTCCTCCCAATATTATATCATGAGGGGTGCCAGAGGCTTTGCAACATCCCTTCAAGATCTATAAAAAAGCCCTGATCATCAACGTTAGGTGCATAAATATTAGCCAAAATAAGACTTTGTCCCTGAATTTCAGATAAAACAATAATGACTCTTCCTAATTTATCTTTATTCTGTTTGAGACATTTGAATTGTAGATGTTTACTTATCAGTGTAATGACTCCCCTGCTCTTACTTGAGCCAGCACTATAAAAAAAATGCCCACCCCTTATCTTTCCAAATTTTTCAGCTTCCTGTGGAGAAGGGTGCATTACTTGAAGAAACATTATATAATATTTCTTATGTTTAAGAAGAGAAATAACCTTCCTTTTTTATGGGGTGCCACAAACCATTCACATTTCACGTGGAGAGAGAAAATCCACTCATATTAATATTTTACATTTTGACATAAAAATAAATAAATCGTGTTTCAAAGAAAAGATTATAAAGACCACATTCCAACATTAGTGTAACAATCAAACCCTGGACATCCCTTAGAACAACAAACTCAGAAAAAAGAAAAACATGCTAATTAACCCCACGCATGACAGCACCAACTAGCGTCCATCCCTCCAACTCAAACAGTCCATGCACGCCTATGAGAATCCCCGCGACAACTTTGCCGTCAGATTGCTCAGATTGTTTCTGTTCAAATTTTGTGAGACAGAATTACACAGCAAAGAATAATCTATAAAACAAACTCCAGCCAATAGGCAGAATAAACACAAAGAGCATGTAGATTCATCCGTAAAACTGTCTTGAAGGTGTTATTCTACTAAATAAACTCCAACCGCTAGGTGGAACCAGCACAAAAAGAACACGCAGATTCTTCAAACAATCAAACGAATGTTCAGTGAGCCGGTCCACTCGGCTGCAACATGAGTACAAGCAAATGACTTACTCCAATGACTTTGCCAGAAATACTCCACAAAATAAACTCCAGCCGGTAGGCAGAGCAAGCACAAAGAGTGTGTAGATTCATCCACAAAACTGTCTCGAAGGTGTGTTGCTATACAAAATAAATTGCAGCCACTAGGCGGAACTAGCACAAAATGAGTATGCAGAATCTTCAAACAGTCAAGCGAATATTCAGTGAGACGGTCCACTCGGCTGCAACGTGAGTACCACAAGATGACTTACTCCACTGACTTTATGAAGGACATCGCTTGCTGTGGGCATGTGAATGTTTTACGGCCATCCTTAGCATCTATTCTCAATTTGGCCAGGAAAATCAGTGCAAAAGCGACCTTCTGTTGATGTAAAAGTTTCTTGCATTTCTTGAATCGATCACATTTCTCTCTTGTTGAGTTTGCAAAGTCTGGGAACAAGAAAATGCTGTGGTTCTTCCAAGAAAGCCTTCCTTTAGTCCTTGCCTTGCGTAATACGAGATCTTTATCGGATGATCTCAGAAATTTCACCAGAATTGATTGGGGTCTGTCTCCCTCAGCGGATCGCCGAGCCGGAACCCCGTGAGCTCGCTCGATTTCCAGCTTATGGCCTGCTTTGGCGAGCAGACTCGGAAGGAGCCCATCCAGGAATTTCACTATATCCTGACCCTCTTCGGCCTCAGGAATTCAGACAATACGTACATTATTCCGCCGGCTATGGTTCTCCATGTCCTCCAACTTCTTCCAGACACACTCCAAAACCACCTTGGTTGCTAGCGGATTAGCAGATAATTCAGTCTCCAATGACTCCAGATAATCAATCCATTTCTAAACATCAACCACTCTCGTGACCACATCAGTAAACTTCACTTCCATGGCAGTGATCGATCGACGTATCACAGCAAGATCCTCCAAGTCAGCAACGACCTTCGTCATCATTGCAGACATGTTCAACACCTCTCGCCGCATTTCCTGCATCTCTCCGACTAAATCGACTCCCTGGCTCGTGGCCTTCTCGGGGGTGTCAGCTTGAGCACGTAAGTGTCTTTTAATGTCTCCAGAGCCCGAGGATTTTGAATTCTTTGACATATTGTCCTCCTATAACAGTTATGGAACAGAGTGTATCGAATCTCACCAGTTTATATCATAAACAGTTGTAGCAAATTAGCTCAAAAGGGAAATATGAATAATTAATCATAAATCGTTATAATTAATTATAACTATTTGGATCAGTTAATAGAATTAACTTGATGTAGCTGATTTAATATTACAATCAATTAATCTGTTCGTCCAGCGAACACTCAGTATTGATCGTCTATCAACTCTCAGAAAGGATATTTTTCATGGCCACAGAAAAATAACTGTTTCTTAGCATGTAGCTGTGATCAAATTGTTAAATTGACATTGATTTACAAGCAGACCAGAATCAACTCGCAAGAATGTACACAAAAGCTTTATTTAACTAAATCATGAACACATAACTAATCTAAACAAACACATACACACAAATCACACATACATGGGAAATGGAAAAGAGAAAGTGAATGAAACTGGAACAGAACAGGGGAATGAAGCTATGAAAAGAGTAATTTAACCATCTGAAAGAACCATCAGTTTCTTACTTCGAAGCACCTTTGTTAACAAAGGGGTTCACAGCTTATACTAAACCTGTGTTTAGTTAGTTAATTGTACGATACTTGCAATGCCTTGGCTGTTGAGAGAGCGCCCGGATGCAGTCTCAGGAGAAAGTCTTGATGGTTCCTTGAGTCGATGGTGTTGAAGTTGCAATCAATTTCTTCCGCGTTGAATGAAGAAATTATGAACTTGCTGTGTTAGTTTGACTCCGTTATGGTCGAGGAAGTTACACATGCTTGATGTGTTTGAGGCCTGCCGGCCCGCGACCTCGCAGTCGGACCGGGTGTTTCCGGTCCCACACGAACAGCAACCAGGGGAAGAAGCGAGAAAGAGAGAGAGAAGAGGAGAGATGGAGGTCCCTCCGACAGTGCCCTTTAACTCCTGAGGGAGGTCACTCCTCTCGAGTTTGGCTTGACCAATGAGAAAGGTGCAATTTTCCAGCAGGAAAAATTCCTTTGTTTGGAAGCTGACTCATTTGCATGATTGGAATAAGCTGGCAGTGTGTACCCCTTTATGCTCTGATTAATATAACAAGCATACAATGCATGCTATAAGGGGGTGCTATACTCCAATGAGCAGGCCGTCACACAATGAGTAATTTGATAGGAAGCATGATACCAATAATTTTACATTATCTAGTGGTTCTGTCATAAAGCATGCATAAAACAGTATACAGTACAAAAGACACTATACGAAACAGTAATAATAATACACACAATGTCCTGGGGATATGCATGTTCATTTATAGAACAGTTTGTCTATAAATTAATGAAGAAAAGTCTGTTTTATGGGATTTATGTATCTTTCCTAAGGGGGAATGGAGTGAGTTACTTTCCCCACATTCATTTACTTTTGCATGTGGCTACCTTCCCCCACCTGGAATGTCTCTGAGGTCCACTAGTTGCTGGACCAGTGTCAGCAAAGGGGGAGTAAAAGCTGATAATGATCAGTGGGAAAGCAGACATCTCGGAGTCTGCTTGGGCCTACTTGGACCTTTGCTTGTTACGGTCTTGAGACGTCTGTTGGATTATTCATTAAATAATGAATAATTGAGTGTCTGATTGGTCCAGATGCTACAATGTATTAAAACTAGCAAAGTGCTCAGAGCTCGCCATTCACACGGATCCTTACATGGCGTCGCGTGACTCTCTCTCCAAAAAGTTACTCAAGTAAATGTAACTGAGTAAATGTAGCACTTTACTACCCACCTCTGGTTGTTCATCAGTGGACATCTCCCAGTACAAGAAGCAAATGTGTGAGAGGACTGAACAACATTTATATCTTTAACCTTTTCTGGGGTCAAACAGAAACTTTTTAAATCAGATGGCCTCCACCTCAACAAACTTGGTGAAAGAGTGCTAAAGAACAATATCTACTTCATCCATCTGCAACATGTGCCAATCCACTGAACATGAATGGCACATGTAATGGAAAATTATTAAGACTTTGTATTCTATTGTTTCTCTACTGGATACTTTGTGTTTTCTCTGCCTGTTTTTTCCCCTGCATATGATATAATGTGTGGACGCTCTGTACTCTGCTTGGTGATAAAGAATGTGTCCTCTAGCTGCCCAGCAACAGTGTTAGTAGAGCAAGACACGAGATGTTCATGTGCCCGAGGCATGCACAAAGCATGAACACTGGAGTGGTCAGTGCAGAGAGGAGCCAGTCTCCTCCTGGCAAAGGGTATCACTGAAACCCCGCCCAGCAGAGTATAAGGGTAGAGGAGACAAAGAGCTCTTTGCTTGGCACCTGTGGAAATCTTTGATTTCTGTATGGTGACTGAGACTACTTGCAAGTATTATTAAAGATCCAGAAAGACATTTTCTGCCTCTGAGTCTCTTATTTTACGGAATTTACACTACAATCTTGCTGTTGTCGGGCAAGATCGTCGGCTGATTTGGCAACACATTCAGCGCTGAAGGACGAAAACTGTGCACAGTCAGGGTTAGAGTCCCTGTAGCCCAAACCTCCCCTACAAAGGAGGGAGAGATGCGGGAACCTGAGGGCTGAGGGTGGAGTTGGATCAACACACAATCCACGGAGTAGAAGGATAAAGAACAGGCAAACAGACTTAAGCAGCAATTCTCTTTCTGGTAAGAAAATTCCACTGTGATTCTCAATAGATGATCATTTTTATAATAGTTATTTAGTTGAGGAAAGACCAGGGTCAGAATAGCTGGTCTGGGACTGCAACAGAAATTCCGCTGTGATTCTTAATTAGGGAAATTTAAATATTTAATTAAGGAAAGACCAAGGCTAAAATAAAAGTGATTCTAAATAACTGATTAAATTATTTTAACATTTGACGGGTTACTAGGGCAGGTCTGGAACTGCTAGAGAATCGCCTAAAATGGGTTAGAACAATAGTAAAAAAGAAAACGAAGGGGTAATAAACGAACCAGATCTGGGATCTCCAAATAGCAAATTCATGATAAATAATTATGGCAAAGGCTGCTGTGATCAACTGCGAGTCTAGGTAGTTGAATGTGGATTTCCAAAAACAGGAAGTTTCAGCACATGACAACTGAAACAATGAAGAGAAAGGATAGAGAAGAAGGAAAAGAAGAGTAGGGAAGAACATGAATGAATGTCAAAAAAGAGGTAGAAAAAGCATGCAGTGTTTCAGGCAGACTGTAAAGCATATGCAGACTGGCTCACAGAAGCAAACATCAGGGAAAGAAAATGTCAGGCAGGGACAGATAAAACTAACAACTTGTCTCATTGTCTGAAGTACTCAGATGATCCAGACCTGAACTCAGCTCCCACTGGGTGACGCAGAGTTCAGCAGAACGAACGATCAGATGAAGCAGCACAAGACGAGGCAACCCTGGGGTCGACAACGAAGCCTCAATCAGCTAGCATCTCACCATCATCGCCGCCACCGCCATTGTATACCGTAAGCGTGAAGGAAGGCACCGGATTACCATATACAGAGAAACCGCAGCTGACATCACCATCACATACGCACCAGGGAAAGGTGTACAGTGGGCTGCAAGACAGTTTGTCAAAGTTAGTGTCGTTACCAACATCACCTCGAAGCTTCTCTGACACATACCGCAGACCAAGTGGCTAATGGGGAGGTCGGAACTCAGTATGTGTACCGGCCATGGACTTTTGAAGACATAAAAGAAGTGGCACAAACCTTCCCAGATGTGGAGGAAGTTGGGCATGAGGAGTATGGCAGACAACTGCAGCAGCTGATTATGCAGTTCAGACCAACAACAGGAGATTGGAAACAGGAAATACAGTGATTGCTTGGAACTCGAGTTAACGAGGAAATCTATTGACGAGTATCAATAGATTTCACTATGGAAGATTTTTAAAATGATGAAGGGATGGAAGGGACACCGATTACATGACTCATGTGCACAGGCTCATTGACCGAATAGGGACTACGTTTCAGAGACGTATGGATTTGAGGAAAATTTCAGCCTCCAAGCAGGGCCAAAATGAATGTGTTTATGACTATCTGGCATGGCTTACGGAAATGAATACCACACATAGTTGTATAGAGAGGCCAGCAAACATGAACAATATGTCTCTGTGGGAGGCACATTTGCGGGATCGATTTGTGGAAGGACTAAGATCGGATATCAGGGCTCATGTTAGAGACCACTGTGTGGATTGCGACACAAGACGATAGGCTGATGTTAAGAAGTATGCTGTGCATGACGAAAAGGCCCTGAATGTGAAGTCAATAAAAAGGAAAAGACTATGGCGGCTAGGCTGCAGATGGCTCAACTGAACGCCCTCGAGGTTCAGGTGCAAAAAGGAACATGAGGACAAGGGCGAGGTCGATGGCGAGGCCGGGGACGTGGCCAAGAGTGCAGCGATGGCTGTTTTGCTTGTGGGGCGATGGACCACTGGGCTAGAGGCTGTCCAAAAAACAAACCCAAGAAAGGATTATTGAAGGATGAGGATACTGAAGCTGATTGACTCCTTTGGGGGCTGGGGATGGATCAGGTGACTTCTGAGGAAACCTAACAGGAGATTTCGACAGGTGAGCAAACTCTTACCCTCACATGCATGACATGCTATACACCATGTTTTCTGATGGGGCCTATGAGGCAATGCCAAAACTCACACTGACAGTAAGAAACATACCAATCAAATTTTTGGTAGCCTCTGGTGCCACAGAGTCAGTCATAATGACAAAGAAATTAAACCCAAAGCCAAAGATAAGAGGCAGATTTGTAAAAACAATTGGGGTTACGGGGAATGTTGCAAAAGAATAATATACAAAACCTTTGTCTGTAACTGAAAATTTAAAGGGCAATATCAAACATTCCTTCTTGCTGTCTGACTGCTATCCAATAAATTTGTTGGGCTGAGATTTATTGTACGCTTTTGGCATCAGTTTGGTAGCCGGCTCCTCAGGGGAAGTTGTGGTCAGGAAGGAAAATATTGACTCACCAGAAAACATGATGGCAAAATGCAACATGAACATGATTATATGCTTATGAATAGCAACTACACGATGAAAATATGAGCACAGTAGGAAGTGAGCTTGTAAAACTGGCACAAATGCACATGAAACAAGAAGGAAATGACTTTATGGAGACTGATTCATTGCATTGTACAGCATTTGTATCAGAAAGGCCAGAAGAGCAGTATGAGAAATGTTGGTTTGAAAAATGAGTGAGGTCTCATTGGTTGAAAACAGATTGGTTGTTTTGGACAAAGGATAAGTGTGCTGTTGGAGTCCAACTGCCCAGCATCGCAGAAGAGAAGCAGTATAGGGGTACCCATTGCCAGACCACATATATAATTGGCCAAAGGGAAAATGGTTGAATGGGAAAATATAGGCCCATGGGTGAAACAATGTACATTTGCAGATGACTGGACTAAAGTGGGTGACTCAAATGTGTGGAATAGTGTACAGATTGATAGTTTCAAAACAGACCGTAAGCATATAACATAGAAACCTCGAGGGGTGTTCAGATAGTTCAGGAGACATGTGACAAACTCTTTCTGGCATTCGTCACACTGGGGGAACTGCCTCCTGAGCTAGCTGAAGTACCAAGTTATTTGTGGGCCCAAAGCATATATGATGTCGGACTGCTGAAAACTGTTGAACCAGTTGTGATCACTCCTAAATCAACATATAGGCTGTGCAAAGAACAAAACCCCCTCAAACTGGAAGCAAAGGAGGGGATATGTCCTATTTGTGAATCATTATTAAAGTCTGGCATAATTGTGCCATGTCTAACATCTCCAGTACGAACTCCAATTTTTCCTGTAAAAAAACATTTGTGATGCTGGCCAGCCAACAGAATGGAGATTTGTACAAGATCTGAAAGCAGTTAATGCAGCAGTACATGTTCGAGCTCCAAATGTTCCAAAACCACACACCATATTATCACAAGTGCAGTGAAATAGCAAATGGTTTTCTGTTGTAGACTTATCTAATGCTTTTTTCAGCGTTCCAGTTGAAAAAAGCTCACAATACTGGTTTGTGTTCTCATTTGAGGGAAAAACATACAAATGGACCCGATTGGCTTAAGGGTACTGTGAAAGTCCAGCAATATATAATGCAGCATTGAAAGACAACATTGACAGCCTCACATTAAAAGGAGGTAGTGCACTTCTACGATATGTGGACAAGTTGATGATCTGCTGTCCCTCAGAGGAAGCATGTAAACTGGATACTGTAGCTCTGTTAAAACATCTAGCTGAAAATGGGCATAAAGCGAGCCTAGCAAAGTTGCAGTGGGTGAAAAGAAAAGTGAAATTTTTGGGTCATGTGATCAAAGCTGAGGGCAAATCCCTCTCACCCAAGCACATTGAAGCAATACAACTTTTGCCAAAACCACTGACAAAGAAACAAGTGATGAGCTTTTGGGGATGACATCATACTGTAGACAGGGATTCCAACTTATGCAGAGAAAGAGGCCCCATTGTTTAGTATCATACATGGTAAGGGCCTGGCTGCAAATGATATGGTTAGCCGGACAGAGGAAGCCTAAGTTCAGTTAAAATTAGCTCTGCAATCAACTCCCACATTGGGCCCACCAGAAATGACATAACCATTCACTCAGACAGTGGATGAAAAAGAGGGCTACATGACTTCAGTGCTATTGCAAGAGCATGGAGGGAAAATGAGACCTGTTGCATATTTCTCATCAAAATTAGACGCAGTTGCAGCAGGCTTACCAAAATGTCTGCGTACAGTAGCAGCAGCAGAAAAAGCAGTACTGAATTCGAGGGACTTAGTTGGTTACCAAGATTTGACTCTGTTAGTACCACATTCTGTGTCTATGATAATATTAGAGCAAAAAACAGCTCATCTGTCTGCAGCTAGGTGGTTACGGTATAATACAGTTTTGTTAGATATGCCAAATATCAAGGTTAAACAATGTACTGCCTTAAACCCAGCTACCCTTTTCCCCACAGCTGATGACGGAGAACAACATGACTGTGTAGCAGCAATAAGTGCTGTTTGTTCCCCTAGGCCAGACTTAAAGGACACGCTGCTGCAAAATGCAGATCTGGAATTGTTTGTTGATGGTTCAGCTTCAAGAGACCCAGCCACTAGTAAAATTAGAATATGGTTTGCAGTAGTAACTTTACATGACACAATTGTAGCACAACCATTGCCATCTCAAATTTCTACGCAAGCTGCAGAATTAATAACTCTGATATCTGCATGCAAATATGCAAAGGATAAGACGGCTAACATTTACACTGACAGCAGATATGCATTTGGGGTAGTACATGATTTTGGGGCAATTTGGAATCAAAGAGAATTTATTACATCCACTGGCAAACCCATCTCACACAGCACCCTAGTGGCTGAGCTGTTGACTGCTGTCTTGGAACCAGCAAAACTATCTGTTTGTTACTGTGAAGCACACACCAACTCCTCTGACCCAATTTCACTGGGGAATTCCAGAGCAGACGCAGCTGCCAAGAGAGCTGCTCAACAGGAAACAATTAACCACACAAACACCACATGTAGGTTTGTCTGAGCTTCAGAAGAGGGCTACACTGGAGGAGACAACTAAATGGAACTCCTCCTTTCCATTGAACCCTGTTACATTGGTGCCGAATCCCGGGAAAGGAGGAGGCGGGAACTGGACGAAGCATCAAAGTAATGTTTAATGAGACATTAAAACATAAAGACAAAACATAAACACAAATGCATACAGGGCAGCTGCCTGTAGCTCTCTCTCTCTCCCGAACTGCTGCATCCCGCTGCACTTATCCCTCTCCTCAGCTGATTAGCCTGATTGGGGCCCGGGCATGTGTAGTCACGGCCCGGCCCCGCCCTCCTCCTTGTCACACAATGAGAGCACCAGGAGAAGGGGTCTGTACAATGTTTGTTCCTGTTGGGGGAACAGTGTTTTATGTTTATACCAATGCACACAGGTCCTGAGGGAAACTTGACAATTATCTTGAAAGGCCGTACAAATCCAAGGGACGAGCATGTGAGAAATACGGATACTGCCAGACAGCAGGGTTGGCTATCATAGTTCTTTTCAGCAGATTGGAAAGCTGGCATAGTCAGGATAGGAAAAATACTGCTGACCATAATACATTTACTGATGGCAGTGTCATGTTGCATAATACCATTACTACAGGGAATGATTAAGAGACTAACTAGTGCCATGATGGGACAGCATGTACAATATATGAGAATTCGTAGGGTAAATGATGACTATGACCACTACGATCCAAAGATAGAGTTTTAGATATTCATATAATGATTGATGAATCATTCTAATTGTGCACTTTGAAATTTTGATTGAAATTTACTTTGAATTGATGAATAATTTTCATGATCAAGATTTGTAAGCATAAAATGCTCAAAGGTGGGAATTGTAATGGAAAATTATTAAGACTTTGTATTCTTTTGTTTCTCTGTCTGTTTATCCCCTGCATACCATATAATGTGTGGATGCTCTGTACTCTGCTTGGTGATAGAATGTGTCCTCTAGCTGACCCCACTCTCATTTTGCCCAGCAACAGCATTAGTAGAGCAAGACATGAGATGTTCACGTGCCAGGCATGCATGGTTAGCGCAGAGAAGAGCCAGTCTCCTCCTGGCACAAGGTATCACTGAAAACCCGCCCGGCAGAGTATAAGGGTAGAGGAGACAAAGAGCTCTTTGCTTGGCACCTGTGGAAACCTTTGATTTCTGTACAGTGACTGAGACTACTTGCAAGTATTATTAAAGATCCAGAAAGACATTTTCTGTCTCTTATTCTACAAAATTTCCACTACACACACAAACAGCACCGCAGTGTCAGGATGACAACAGGATCACACTTCAACACCTGGATGGACATTTGATTGACAAATACCACAATAGGACAGTGCAGCCACAACATCCACTGCTCAGGGACACAATCCAGGCTGAGCTCCACACACAGAGCATAATAGAGTCGGACTGTGATGACAGAATTGTTCCAAGATTCTGCAACCAAGGACGAATTCCTGGAAAAATTCCAAGGGAGACAAGATAACATACTTGAGCCTCCAGAAAAACCACAGCCATAGCCAGGGGCATATTAACGCACGGGATTACCGGGTCTGAAGCCCTGGGGCTCGCGGCAACGGGGGGCCCTGAACTCCAAGGGGGAGGGCAGTCACAGCATCCTACACCGTATTCTCCCCCATCGATGTTCTTGGGAAGGAGCGCATCTAACACGTTCAAGCTCCGGAGCACCTTAATATGGCCCTGGCCGAAGCCCCTCTCAACCCACACTTTCTTCCTTTAGCCAAACAACCCAATTTCTGAGCTTCTCTGAGAAAAAGGAGGAACTAGTGTATGCTGGAAGAAAACTCTCCCACTCCATTGCTGCAAGCACCCAGATACCAACCAATAAGGCTCCTCAACCACCAATGCCTGGGGGCCAAGCTTGTCCTCCCCTCTCTCTGAGAGAGCTCTCTGGCCACTGTCACGACGCCAGGGCACACTTCGTCCTTCATCTGCTCTAGGTGAACAACAAACATCTGATAACAGCTCTCAGTCATATGTGTCGGGAACCCGATGTGCCTGTAGCTTTCTCTATACTTTTCTATTAGGTGATGGGAAGACTAAGGATTTCATAAAATGCAAGGCAATCCTATCTAATCTGCTAATCAGACACCAATCCGAGATTGCTGTTGGGCCAATTCAGATATTGTCAAATTAGCACTTTTAAACATTCGCTCACTTAAGAACAAGTAATTTTTAGTCAATAACCTCAACACCACAAACAACCTGGATTTTATGTTTCTAAATGAAACTTGGTTAGATAACAGCTGCAGTGCAACAGTCCTCAATGAATCAGCCTCTCCAAACATTACTTTTATGAGTGTCTGCAGAGCTGTTAGGAGAGGTGGAGCAATAGCTGCTCTATTTAAAGATGTCTATAAATGCAAGCAATTGTCACTTGATTACATATCCTTTGAATACCTAAGTATTGAACCTAAACATGCTCCACGCATTATATTTATAAATATTTATAGGCCTCCAAAATACTCTTCAGCCTTTGTTGATGATTTTGGTTTTGTTATTGCTGAGGATTTAAACATTCATATAGATAATCCGGAACACAACACTGCAAAAGAACTCACACTCCCCAATCAAGAACACACTCAGGATCTGCTCATTAATAATGGTCTAAACATTTAATCCACTGATATTAAGGACATAGCACTATCTGACCAATTCTGTATTTTCTTTGATATACTGATTTCTCCTGCAAATGAAGATAGATCTGTCTCTGACAGAAAGAGGTACATAAATGAGAATACTAGTGTGCAATTTCTGAAGGTTATATCTATGAAACCAAGTATATCCGCAGTATATACAACTCTGGTGAACATAACTGTGGTGATGTTCTCTTCGATAACTTACTCAAAAGCTAAAAATACTGTTGATGGCATTGCTCCTGTAAAGGACAGATTACTGGCAGGCACCTTGGAGAAACACAACAGCAGTACAAAGCATGAAAAGAAAATGCAGGAAAGCAGAACGAATGTGGTGGAAAACAAAACTTGAAGTCCATTATAACATCTATAAAGACAGCCTTCATGCTTTCAATTTGGAACTAAGTACAGCTAGATGGACTTCTTTCTGAAACATTATAAACAGCAACATAAACAACACCCGCACTCTTTTTGCTACTGCAGAGAGACTAACCCCCCAACAGAGGTTCCCTGTGAAATGCTCTCTGACAGCAAACACGAGTTTGCATCTTTTTTTCATGAAGAAGATCAATGATATTATAATGATCAGCTCGTCCTCATGCTGCACTGAGGTCAGGCAGCACCCACCACAACAACTGAATAAATTATTCACTATGGGTGTGTAGGGGATTACAGCTTGGGCTCCTAGACCAGTAGGCTTGGAATGAAGACCAGGAGTCGAGGTGTCAGTCAAACTAGTTGAAAGTTTACTTAAGACATTTGTTTGCAAAATCAAATGGCAGAAGTCAGCAGTACAAAAGCCTCTGAGTTCGACGACAGGAGAATCACAAACTGAACTTAGGTCCAAAAACATCAATACTTATAGTCATATACAGCATCAAGTTGATGTTAATGCTATAGCTTTTAGAATTCTGATTGGTTACAAGCATAGATAACTATAGAAAATGTCTGAACATGGTCATCGTTTATCTCATTGATTGTTGGCATGACGCTTTAGTTCCGTATATAGGCTCCAATGGTCCAAGTCAGGTCATAGGCCACAGTCTTCCCTTTATGGACAATAGTAGGTCTCTGAAGTCCACTTGTCCACCTCTCGACTGCTATTCTCATATCACTAAATTCCTGAAACAGAAATACTTTTGGAGAAACACACACAGTTTATCCCATTCAAGGTCTTATACTACAAAGCTTCTGTTGGAGACTGGTCTTATCTTATCGAAACTCAAAACATATAAATAGGTACTTTCACTCAGGGCATCTGAAGTGGTATTCTTATTAAGCTGGCAGAAAACATTCACAATCAATGTACGTTGTTGGGTCATGTACAGTGCATCCGGAAAATATTCACAGCGCTTCACTTTTTCCACATTTTGTTATGTTACAACCTTATTCCAAAATGGATTAAATTCATTATTTTCCTCAAAATTCTACAAACAATACCCCATAATGACAACGTGAAAGAAGTCTGTTTGAAATCTTTGCAAATTTATTAAAAATAAAAAACGAAAAAAAAAAAAAAAATCACATGTATATAAGTATTCACAGCCTTTGCCATGACACTCAAAATTGAGCTCAGGTGCATCCTGTTTCCACTGATCATCCTTGAGATGTTTCTACAACTTGATTGGAGTCCACCTGTGGTAAATTCAGTTGATTGGACATGATTTGGAAAGGCACACACCTGTCTATATAAGGTCCCACAGTTAACAGTGCATGTCAGAGCACAAACCAAGCCATGAAGTCCAAGGAATTGTCTGTAGACCTCCAAGACAGGATTGTAACGAGGCACAGATCTGGGGAAGGGTACAGAAAAATGTCTGCAGCATTGAAGGTCCCAGTGAGCACAGTGGCCTCCAACATCCGTAAATGGAAGAAGTTTGGAACCACCAGGACTCTTCCTAGAGCTGGCCGCCTGGCCAAACTGAGCAATCGGGGGAGAAGGGCCTTAGTCAGGGAGGTGACCAAGAACCCGATGGTCACTCTGACAGAGCTCCAGCATTTGTCTGTGGAGAGAGGAGAACCTTCCAGAAGAACAACTATCTCTGCAGCACTCCACTAATCAGGCCTGTATGGTAGAGTGGCCAGATGGAAGCCACTCCTCAATAAAAGGCACATGACAGCCCACCTGGAGTTTGCCAAAAGGCACCTGAAGGACTCTCAGACCATGAGAAACAAAGACTGAACTCTTTGGCCTGAATGGTAAGCGTCATGTCTGGAGGAAACCAGGCACCGCTTATCACCTGGCCAATACCATCCCTACAGTGAAGCATGGTGGTGGCAGCATCATGCTGTGGGGATGTTTTTCAGTGGCAGGAACTGGGAGACTAGACATGTACAGAGACATCCTTGATGAAAACCTGCTCCAGAGTGCTCTGGACCTCAGACTGGGGCAAAGGTTCATCTTCCAACAGGACAACGACCCTAAGCACACAGCCAAGATAACAAAGGAGTGGCTCCAGGACAACTCTGTGAATATCCTTGAGTGGCCTAGCCAGAGCCCAGACTTGAACCCGATTGACCATCTCTGGAGAGATCTGAAAATGGGTGTGCACTAATGCTCCCCATCCAACCTAATGGAGCTTGAGAGGCCCTGCAAAGAAGAATGGGAGAAACTGCCCAAAAATAGGTGTGCCAAGCTTGAAGCATCATACTCAAGACTTGAGGCTGTAATTGGTGCCAAAGGTGCTTCAACAAAGTGCTGAGCAAAGGCTGTGAATACTTATGTACATGTGTTTTTTTTTTTTTTTTTATAAATTTGCAAAGATTTCAAACAAACTTCTTTCACGATGTCATTATGGGGTATTGTTTGTAGAATTGAGGAAAATAATGAATTTAATCCATTTTGGAATAAGGCTGTAACATAACAAAATGTGGAAAAAGTGAAGCGCTGTGAATACTTTCCGGATGCACTGTAGACACTAGAGAAGTGGCCTACATGACCTAGGCCTATTAGTCAGCAGACACACGTCTCCTTTAAGCATGAAGACAGCTATGGAATGGTCTCAAACTGCTTGTACGAGCATGACTCCACAAAGAACAAATATTAAGATACTTGGAATAATAAATCATTAGCTAAAAAGTATATATGTGATAAAAATACTGATTAGTTCCACTAAAATAATTCACTTAATCACATTAGGTTAAATGCTGATCAGTTTAAATTTAATTCACTGTAAGGATATATATATATATTGAAGAGGAGGTGGTGATCCACCCATCCACCCCTTCAGGTTACATTTTAACCATCAATTTGATCCTGATTTAAATTTCACAATGAATCTGAATTAACTTTAATCCTGTTGCTTCAATACTTTAAACTATTAATTTAAATCTCAATTAGGGATTACATTTAAACTAGCAGCTGAGGTGGTTTAAATAAAAAACAAACCTACAATTAAACATGAATGACTAGGTAAACGAACAGTGAAAGTGCCGTCAGCCATTTGAGAGACATTAATCATATTATTTGTTTATTATGGTCCAAAATGTTGGGACGTTGCATACTTTCAAATCCAGTGTGCAAGTACGGCGGATCGTCTTGGTGGCGGTGTGATTACCTGCTTCCCCATCCTATACTTGCAGGGACAGGGGACAGAGATGGGTCTCTCGAGGAGAAGCGAGAGTAGAGTGTAAATTCGGCATTTAACGAGAGTGGTTACAAGCGACAGATCGCTATTGCTCCGCTCCTCTCTTATACTCATTTCAGTCGGCAGCCTGGGCTGTTAATTTGTGGTGCTGACGAGAGGAGGCGGTTGATATGAGACCCGTGCGGCCCTTTTTTCTTAAATTATGATGCCATATTTTAAAACTTGTGACATTGTACATGCTGCTGTGACATTTTCTGAACCTCATTGATCTGTCCTGTGTACTAATCTACAGCTAAATTCAGAATCCATCATGGTGGACAAAATTAATCACAGGTGAATGCTTTAATCAAAGGTTAAAAGTTTAATCTCTGATTTGTTAAACCGTATATAAAATTAAGTGGTGCAACACAATTCAAATTCAAATAAAACTTACCTGTAGATCAACAAACCCTGGATTAGCTCTAAACTCTGCTTAATTTAATCCTTATTGGTGCAACCCATCCTATGTCGGATTTTGAGGCAACTGATGGCAAAACCCTGGAAGAAACTATGCAACATCTTAAAATTTGTTCTTGCTGCGGATCTCAGTGCTGCCTTTGACATTATCAACCACAACATTCTCCTAGACAGACTGGAAAACTGGGTAGGGATCTAGTGATAAGTGAACATAAGCAACTATGAATCTGAGTGGACATCCATGACATATCATTAAGTATGGGCGATAAAACGATATCAATATTTATCTGAAAAAGTAATTTTCGATATCTATGATAAACTTTTGAGTAATTTTCGATATTTAGCCTATACTCTACTGTAGAGCCGAGGAGGGCGGGGCCGGGCTGGAATGAGACACACCCGGTCCCCAATCAGCCTGATGGGGCGCGCGAGGGATAAAGGCGGCCGGGGATGACAGTTCGAGAGAGAGAGAGAATTGCAGGCAGCTGTACTGTGTGTTTTTGGTTGTGTGTTTTGTTTAAATTGTTTATTAAATTATTATTTAAGTTGTCAAGCCGGTTCTCGCCTCCTCCTTTCCACTGAACCTCCTTACACTGGTGCCGAAACCCGGGAAGGAGGAGGGATTCCCGTCGCAGAGTCCTCGACACTGCCGTCCGAAGGGGGACGGAGTAGCCCGACCACCCGGACGCGGGGAACGGCCGCCGTCCACGAGGCGAGTGGGGACGGGACTCTCCGACTGCCTGGAGCGAGGGAGCTGCTGCCGGGGGCGGAGGAGTGCCCTGCTGTCCCCCGGGAACGCGGAGGGGTCGAGAGAAGACCGCCGTCCGCGGGGGGAGGAGGGAAGCGACTCCCCGACTGCCTGGAGTGGTAGGGCCGCTGCCAGGGGCGGAGGAGTGTCCCCACGGGACGCCGGGAACGCGGAGGGGCGTTCTGTCCGCTGGGGGCCTGAGGCAACGCCGGGAGGAGTGTAGAGCCGAGGAGGGCGGGGGCCAGGCTGGAATGAGACACACCCGGTCCCCAATCTGCCTGATGGGGCGCGCGAGGGATAAAGGCGGCTGGGGACGACAGTTCGAGAGAGAGAGAATTGCAGGCAGCTGTACTGTGTGTTTTTGGTTGTGTGTTTTGTTTAAATTGTTTATTAAATTATTATTTAAGTTGTCAAGCCGGTTCTCGCCTCCTCCTTTCCACTGAACCCCCTTACATCTACATTTATACGATCAGACCAGGTATGTGTCACTAAAAACGCATTTCAGCAAAGAAATACACAACTATCTAACTGAATCACAGACATGAAATCAGCATTTTAGGAATTATCAGCTGGAAGCCCTGCTGTCATGGAAACTAATCAGGCTCAGTAGTCACCAGCTATCAGCTAGCTATCCGGTTAATTATTTTTGTGTAGTGAACAAGACAGCACTGACAATGCAATACAACAGCTGTCGACTGAACACAACAACAACTCAGACATCAACACCATTGCTGTTTATTTACAGTACGTACTATTTAGTTAAATGTTTTTTCATGATCCATAGCGCTGTCACAGGAAAGAAAGTTTTCTTCTTCTGGTGATGTTTATTGCCGGTTGGGCAATCCAGTTTAAACCTTAGTTTTAAGTCAAATCAAAGCAATAACAAAATCAGCCTACTGTCATCTCAAAAAACGTACTGAGAATTAGATGTCTTGTATCCAGTCAAGTCTCAGAGAAACTTGTTCATGCATTTATAACCAGTAGGTTTGACTACTGCAATGGACTTCTCACCAGCCTTCCCAAAAAGACCATTAGACAGTTGCAGCTCATTCAGAATGCTGCTGCCAGGATTCTGACCTGGACCAAAAAATCTGAATTACTCCAGTCCTCAGGTCTTTACACTGGTATGGATTCTCTCGTGTGTTTTCAGGTTTTGTGACTGAGTGAAACTCTTTCCACAGTTTGAGCACTTGTAAGGTTTTTCTCCAGTATGAATTCTCTCATGTGTTTTCAGGTGTTCTGACCGGGTGAAACTCTTTTCACAGTGTGAGCACTTGTAAGGTTTTTCTCCAGCATGGATTCTCTCATGTTTTTTCAGGTCTTGTGACTGAGTGAAACTGTTTTCACAGTGTGAGCACTTGTAAGGTTTTTCTCCAGTATGGATTCTCTCATGTTTTTTCAGGTCTTGTGACTGAGTGAAACTCTTTTCACAGTGTGAGCACTTGTAAGGTTTTTCTCCAGTATGGATCCTCTCATGTGTTTTCAGGTTATGTGAGTGAGTGAAACTCTTTTCACAGTGTGAGCACTTGTAAGGTTTTTCTCCAGAATGGATTCTCTCATGTTTTTTCAGGTTTTGTGTGTGAGTGAAATTCTTTCCACAGTGTGTGCACTTGTAAGGTTTCTCTCCAGTATGGATTCTCTCGTGTTTTTTCAGGTGTTCTGTCTGAGTGAAACACTTTTCACAGTGTAAGCACTTGAAAGGTTTTTCTACAGCATGAATTGTCTCATGTTTTTTCAGGTCTTGTGACTGAGTGAAACTCTTTTCACAGTGTGAGCATTTGTAAGGTTTTCCTCCAGTATGGATTCTCTCGTGTTTTTTCAGGTCTTGTGACTGAGTGAAACTCTTTTCACAGTGTGAGCACTTGTAAGGTTTTCCTCCAGTATGGATTCTCTCGTGTTTTTTCAGGTCTTGTGACTGAGTGAAACTCTTTTCACAGTGTGAGCATTTGTAAGGTTTTTCTCCAGTATGGATTCTCTCATGTGTTTTCAGGTGTTGTGACTGAGTGAATCTCTTTTCACAGTGTGAGCACTTGTAAGGTTTTTCTCCAGTATGAATTCTCTCGTGTGTTTTCAGGTCTTGTGACTGAGTGAAACTCTTTTCACAGTGTGAGCACTTGTAAGGTTTTTCTCCAGTATGGATTCTCTTGTGTTTTTTCAGGTCTTGTGACTGAGTGAAATTCTTTTCACAGTGTGAGCACTTGTAAGGTTTTTCTCCAGCATGAATTATTTTGTGCTGTTTCAAGAGGCTGGCTGAAGTTAAGGTCTTCCCACATTCAAAGCACATATGAACCCCCACACCGGTATTCTCATCTGTGTGAGTTTTCAGATGTTTTCTTAGGCTTGAATTCAAAACAAATATTTTCCTACACTTGTCACATTCAAATGGTCTCTCTCCAGAGTGACAGTGGAGATGACCTTTTAGACAACCTATATATGCGAAACTTTTCCCACACTGATGGCACTTGTAAGGTTTCTCTCCAGTATGAACTTTCATGTGTTTATTAAATTGGCTTTTATTTGAGAAAGTCTTTCCACATTGTGAGCAGGTGACAGTATTATTGGCTGCTCTTCTTTTATGCTTTTCTGGTAATAAATTCTGCTTAGTCTCTGAGCAACTCAAAGATTTTTCTCCAGTTGTGAAATCATGATGTTTCTGACACTGAAGTTTCTCCTCCACTTCATTCAGTTCCTGACATTTCTCTTTCACTTCCATCAGCTCTACAATAAACACAGTAAATGGACAAAAATCAATTCAAGAGGGGGAAACATAAAAATCAAATTTAACCTTAATTCAATACCAGAACACAACAAATGTCAAGTATTAATTTGTGATGTTTGCTGTGCAAGCGGTATTTATTTATACAGTTTATTCCACCTGATAAATGCATTTAATGATTATAGTAATAAGGGTTTGAAATTAACACCCGCCCACCCTAGAAATCAGCAGTATCGTGTATTTTTTTCACTCTTACTAGCCACTTTGGCCGGTGACGTTTTCAGGGTTTTTCCTGCATTGAAAATTCTGTGAAAGGTGGGCCACTGCCAAAGCAAATATTTTATTAATCTCATGTTCAGCACTTTATAAGCACTAAATATGCTGATCTATCAGATATGCGCATCTGCGAGTGCTGAATGAAGCATGGTTTCATGTCAGGAATGTACTCACCTTTTAGCTAATCACCTTTTTTTAAAGCTAAAGCTAAGATGGATACATTTAAACACTTTAAAAATGCTTTAAATTCAACAAACTAATCAATTTAAAATACATCCCTGGGACACCTGCTTTGACTTGCTCACCTTTTTCACCTCTCATGAGTTTGCATCCTTGCACACAAAACTTGTGACCCATTTGAATTCTACAGAGAACGTTCAACTTTAAAGCGCTTCGAAGGAAGTCAGATATCTCAAACGGCTAGACAGCCCTGACATTTTAAACAGCACTGATAAGATAAAGAGGAGATAAACAATAATTACGAAGCTTTATAAAATATACATAATAATCCTTACTAAACTGCAGTAACACTAACTGGTAACTAGAATAGATTCATATGAAACCTATTAGAGTGAATAAATAAGAATTAATTTTTATAACAACTGTAGAAGATGTAGTTAAATGTTTTTAAATGTGGTTTGGCTTTTAGTTTAGTTTTATTTATAAGAAATACTTACGTTTTTATTTACTTTTTTAAAAGACTATCTATATCAATCTATCCACAGTAATTAGGAGCCATCCATGGTCTCACCTGTGGATATGGCCTTGTCATCAGTGGAGTCTCAAGCTCATTATTTCTGGTTGGGCACAAACAATAACTTAATGTGTTCCTCATTTTAACATCTTTTCCTCCTCTGTACACAAATACTTGCTGCCACAGGGTTACTTATGATTTGTATGTTAACTTGTAGCAGCCAAATATGTTTGGATTTACATAAAAGTGAAATCAAAAGTCAAAGTTAATCTGAAGTGATGTAGTTAAATATAAAGTGCTCAGTTAACATTTGCAAAAAGAACAAAACTTGGAGCACATCTGCTACTTGCAAGTGCTTGACGCATGTGTAGAACGCTAGATGGTGCTAGAAAGTGTAATCGAGCTTGAAATCGTGATTGCCAAGGAGACAGCTGATGTCAAAATAACTTTTGAGACTTATTCCAAGATGTTGATTCACAAATAGAAGTGCTCAGGGCTGCGTTTACCAAAAGCATCATAAGTCTAACTAGATCATAGAAACCATTTACTCACATTAATCCTCCTATAGTATTATAAAATGGCACCTTCCTTTGGTATTCGCATTCATTTTTGACCAGAAGGTTTAGATGTGTAACCCTTTTTTTATGATGATAATGACACAATTTTTTCTTCCCTGAATTATGAACAATATAATTATGCATTTCTTTTGGGATTTTATGCTATTTTGATCTTATTTACATGTACATTTCAAAACCATTAATTTGCATATACAAATAAGCTAAGTTTTAAAAAATAAAATTCAGAACATTTCTATAAGTTAAAACATGAAGAAAATATGGGAATGTGCCATACATTGGAGACATATTGCTGCCATCTGGTGAACAATATATAAATAACATGACTTGTCCTGCCAGTAACAACCAGTTGATTATTTGTCAAAGGTTAGCCTATTGATTTGAAGTGTCAGTTTTTGCAGTTTATGTCATTATGCTTGTCAACAAACCTGACCATGGTGTTACAAAGAGAAGACACAGAATAAAATGTTTTCAACAAATAATTTATTTCAAACATAAAAATGTAATAACTAAGTAAATGCATAATAATGTCAATAATGTAAAAACTGCAAAATTCTAAAAATTCAGTATTGAGTATAAAACAGGAGAATCAGAGTAAAAATTTAGCAATTTCAAACTTTCTATAGTAAACATTTATTTTGCAAATGTGTGTGTGTGTGTGTGTGTGTGTCAGATTGCTGTCATCAACTGGAAAACAACAGATGACTTGTAGCTCCACTTATTGATGCCCTGGTTCTGTGTGTGTGTGTGTGTTGTGCATTGTGAGTGTATTGTCATCTCCACCCTTCATTTCTGAGTGTGTATGTTTAGCATTGTTGTGGATTTATTGGTTTTATTTAACAAATGCAACAAAAAAAGCATTGTGTTAAAGTCTCACCAGTTCATTGTTGTGTGTGTGTGTTTTGCACTGAGGATGTTTTAGAGTCTCACCCTATAATTTCTGTCTGTTTTTTCCTGCATTGTGGCTGGTATGTTGATTGTATTTGACAGATTAAAAAAAACTGCTCTGTTTTTTGGTCTTTCCCATTAATTTTCAATGGTTGGTCAATTTTGACTGCGAATACCAAAGGTGTTGCTTTTTTATATATATATATATATATATATATATATATAACTGTTTAGACTTAGAAATAGAATCAAGCTCAATTTTTTGTTCAGATGGAAAATGGAGGAAAAGTCACCAAGTCTTGTACTGCTCAGATGAAGGAAACCATTTTTATTAAATTAAAAAAAATTATTTCTGTAAAAAATTACCAAATACCATAGGAGTGTTAAGGATGGATGGATAGCTTTTGGGTCTGGGACAGTCAACCTCACTGCATATCTTGAAACACTCACATTAATAAATGCATGCTGCATGAACATTTAAAATGTTTTGACATTGATAGAAAGCCTGTCCTATCCCTGTGTCAGTATCGCTTGGAGGCTTTGCAGTCTTGAACACTAGCATGATGCATCCTGGTATCAACTCTCTCAACTGCTGTGAGAGTTTGCCATCACTTTCCCAGGTTAACGGCACACGCATACAAGGCCGTCCACGTGATGTAAAAGAAAACGGGACTCATCGGACCAGACGACCTTCTTCCACTGCTTCAAGGTCCAGTTCTGAAAATTGCGTGCCCATTGTAGGCGCTATTGATGGTGGACTGGGGTCATCATGGGAACTCTGACCGATCTGCAGCTATGCAGCCCCATACACAGCAGGGTGCAATGCACTTTGTGTTGTGACACATTCCTACTGTAACCATTATTAAAATTTTCTGTGACTTTTGCCACAATAGACCTTCTGTTGGTTCAGACCAGATGGGATAGCCTTCATTGCGCTCGCACATCGATGAGCCTTGGCCGCCCAACCCTGTCGCCGGTTTGTGGTTTGTCCCTCCTCGGACCACTGTCGGTAGGTACTTACTTATGATCTAATCTACACAGACCTTGACATTTGGCCTTGTTAGGAGATGATTAACATTATTTGCCTTAACTGTGAGTGGTCATAATGTTTTGGCTCATCAATGTACATACTGTATCTGTTAACATCTCAGTAAATGTAGTTTAGTGTTTCATGACCCTTTAAATACAGAGTATGTTCTTTACTATGGTGGGTCGCCACTTTATGTCCATTTTAAAATCTGGGTCTCAAAGCAAAACCAGTTGAGAACCACTGGGCTAGAAATCCAACCCACACAGGATGACGAAATAGAATAATAAAGTGTGCTTTATTCATTATTTGCAGCTTTCTTTTTCTGCAAGTGCACATCATCACTGTTTCTTTTCTGTAGATCCAAAAACGTGCAGCGCCGCTGGTAAAAAGCAGTGCAAAAAACACTGTAGTACATGCACCTTTTTAAACTGAGCACTTAAACAAAAATTAAAACAGCAGGGAACTGTTTTGAGTGATAAAACGACTGTAAAATGATAGTCGATTGACATGAAAATGTAAATCATTAAAGGAAGAAACATACCTGAAGAAATATAATCATCTTTATCTCCCTGTTGTTCCTCTGCTGTGTTTTCTTCTTTTATCTCCTCCTGTTTCACTTCAATCTTTACTGGTGTCTGCATCATCTGCTGTTCTCCAGTGTTACTGACAGAAGCCAGAGACTCAGTGGAGTTTTGATCATCATCATCATCATCTTCATCACTCTGTTGTTCCTCTACTTTGATTTCTCCTCTCATCTTCATCAGGTTCCTGCAGTCCAGCAGCTTCACTGAACACATCTTCACTGGTGTCTGCAGCATCTGCTGTTCTCCAGCATTACAGACAGAAGTCAGAGACTCTGTGGAGGTTTGATCATCATCATCTTCATCTCCCTGTTGTTCCTCTGCTGTGTTTTCTTCTTTTATCTCCTCCTGTTTCACTTCAATCTTCACTGGTGTCTGCATCATCTGCTGTTCTCCAGTGTAACAGACAGAAGTCAGAGACTCTGTGGAGGTTTGATCACCCTGATTACCATCAGAAGAACAGAGTAAAGTGAGCTGTGAGTCCTGTGTGTCTCTGGATCTCTGTTCAGAGAGTTTGTCCAGCAGCCGCTGTGGTGTGGACTGATCTCTGACGCTCCACACTGAATCCTGACATTCTGTGGAGGTCCCATCAGTCACACACACTGAAGATTGACAGGAAATCTTTTCCAGCTCCTGACAAACACAACACAATCACATCTGTACCGTTCATCATATCACATCATTTGAAAGCTTACAATCTCAACTTTAAGGATGAAATGAATGTTTAACCTGTAACCTGTCCTCTCTCTCCATCAGTTTTGTCTTCAGTGACGTCATCTCTTTCTTCAGCTGAGAGATTTCTGTGATGAAATCATCAATATCCAGCATGGACAGATCAGTTCTTACTGATTTACAGCAGATCACATCCACCTACTCTCTCATGATGAACATCTGAACACAAAATCATCATCATTATAATGGACTGACATTCATCAAACTCAAAAAGATTATTATAGGATTATATACAGCTCTGTTAAATAACTTTGTTTCTGATATGGTAGCTTATAAATATAAATGTGTGCGTGGAGTTTGGTTTCATTTTCCTGACAGCAGGAATATTACCAGATATTATAACAGGCTTTAACATATACTCGCCTTCATTTAACTAATTTACAATCAGCTGATGAATTTAACGAGCTCATTTATCAGAAATTAAACATGATATTCTCACATTTCTGCTTGTTTCTCCTGAAACTGAATATTTTAAAGTGTCCGTCACAGAACCGCAACATACGGCGATAATAAGATTCTTTTATGATCATTAAAAATTAACATGCACAGAAAAATACACATCAAAGCAAATAAAAATCCCACAAATCAAGTTAAACACACTGAACACGTACAGAAATTAGTTCTTTCATCTTCTTGTGTTTAACGGGGCTTTTCTGTCTCTTACTGGACTGGAGTGTGGATGCATTTGGGAAAACCCATTTTGGGTTTTATTGTTACATTTCGGTGACTTTGGGAGCTGTTTTTTCTACACTGTTTTCTACTACTCTTGTGTAGCACTAATGTAAATACAGATTGTTTCAAGTTCAGTTTTATATTAGAATTTATTAAAGGCATTATAACAATCGCTAAAATAATCTTTTTTCATTATATATCAAAAATGGTTGTTTGGTTGATGCCATTAACTACGTTAAAATAAACCGAAACTTATGTGACAAAGTGTTTTTTTACGTCATCATGCAAACCATTTTTATCACTAAAAGGCCATTTGAATGGAAACAGGCAGAAGACGGCAAATTTCGCAAACATTTTTTTACACATTTTCACTTTGTCAATAACAGAAACAGCGTGAAAAGTGAATGGAAACTAGATTATTGACAAACTCTATATTTTAGTACATTGAAACTCTGCTTTAAAATGGCATAATTTTAAAATACATTTTTAAATTATGTTAAAGCGTTCATGAAATGCTCTTTTTTACATAGTTTTATTATCTTCCGTCAGGTCCACTGATAACGTTTATTGCATTAAAACATTTTTCACCCTCTCTCTGGCCTGACATTGATCAAGTTTTGTGTTCCTTCACAATAAATGTACCATGATTTTACTACAGTATCCATATTTTAACACTGATATTCAAAGTGACACCATAGACTAATAATAAATGAAAACTGTGGTTAATTTTGTGTTATTATGGTTTGACCACAAATACCATAGTTTAACTGTGGTTACTGCAGTAGTTTAATCATGGTATTTGAAGTAAAACCATAGTAATCACAAGATTAACCATGATAAGTCTATAGTAAAATAAAAACATACAATAGAAAAATCATGGCTTTACTATAGTAGTTACCATGACAGTGTAATGTTTTTGTTTTTTGGTCTGAAACATGGTTTTACTATAGTAATATTGTAGTAAACATGACTGAGGTGGGCCATGTTTGTTTTAGTTTCTTTGGGACCAAAACCATGTTTTAATATAGATTATCCATGGTTAATCTTGTGATTACTTTTATTTAATTACAAATACAATGGTTAAACTACCACAGTAATCATAGTTAAACTATAGTTATTGTAGTAAATCCACAATAATCACAAAATTATGTTTTTTAAATCACAGTATTCGTTTTCCTGTAGTATTATAGTTTCACTACGAATATCATGGTTAAAATATGGTTACTGTAGTAAAATCATGGTAAATTTATTGCGAGGGAAAGTAAAACTATTTCAGAAAACAAATTCCCCCTGAAGGGGCTCCGAAGTTTTTTGTTTGTTTCTCCTGAAACTGAATATTTTAAAGAGTCACAAAACCGCCACAAACGACGATAATAATCTTCTATTACGATCATTAAAACGCCAAAGACAGAAAAACACAAACATAAACTCACAAATGAAGATAAACACATTCAAACACAAACAAATTCTTCTTCGTCTTCTTCTTCTTCTTCTTCTTCTTTATTGGCGGCTCGCATTCTAAAATAGAGCATTACCGCCATCTACTGTGTGTTCCGGATCAGAGACTCTTTTCCTTCTCTTCCCAGACCTTCAGGACTCGTGCTTCCGATGGCGCTGCGTGTTCAGCTCCTCCATTTTCAGCCCCAAGTCCCTCACTGCCCAGAGAGAGGAGAGAAAAAATAACCGAGTTCTATTCAGAAATTGTATTAATAGACTATCCCCTCTTATGGATTTAAAAGATTCTTTAAGGTTAATTCTCCTTTCTACTGTAGTTCATCTGTTAGTTTTTTTCTTTCCTCTGTATATCTGTTACACTGTATTAATACATGTTCCACTGTTTCTCTAACTCCACACCAATCACATAATCCTGTAAGATGTTTTCCTATTATATACATTGTTGAATTAAGTCCTATATGTCCCAGTCTAAGTCTAGATAAAATACAATCTTCTTTTCTCCTCCCACCTGAATTCCTTCCTCTTCCTACTAATGGTTGCATTAAATGTAGATGCCTACCCTTCTGTTCATTATCCCAATAAAATTGCCATTTATGATTTAACTCCTTTTTTATTATTGATTTGAGTTCTCATTTACTATACATTATATGCATGTCTATATTTTCCTTTGCCACAGCTTGTTTTGCTAATTTATCTGCTTCCTCGTTGCCTGATACTCCAATATGCGCAGGAACCCATAAAAACTGAACTGTCTTATTTGTCTGCTGCATTATATATAATATCTGAAGAATCTCCATCAATATATCTTGTCTAGTTTCAGACTTAACAGGGCAGAGCTTGAACATATAAGAGTTTCGTTTAATCCCATATCTTTTATTTTGTTCATTGCTAGCAAAATTGCTAGTAATTCTGTAAACACTGAAACTTGATCTGATATCCTTTTTCCTTCTGCCTCTTTCAGTCTTGTGATGATGTATGCTACCCCCACCTGACCTTTCCCTGGATCTTTAGATGCATCTGTAAAAACCTGTATATAACTTTCATACTTAGTCCATATATACTCCTTTGTTAATTCTGCCTCTAATGCATTTTGACCCTTATCTTGTCTTGCTTCCAATAGGAATAAATCAATGTTTGGCTGTGGTAAGATCCTTAGAGGTATTGATGGTAATATTACCTCTGGGGTAACATTATACTCGTTTAATTTCATATCCTGCACTAAATCCTTAATAATCCAGCCAAAACTGTTAATTTTCCCTTTCCCATGATCCCAACATGCCTCTAGTACCTTTTTTGCAGGGTGATTGTCCTTCTGACCTTTTAAGTTTGCCCAGTATGTCAATATCAGTTGCTTCCTTCTTAAGTGGATTGGCATCTCTCCCATCTCCACCTGTAATGCTGGTACTGGAGAAGAAGGATAAGCTCCACAACAAATTCCTAATGCTTGTGACTGAATTCTCTCTAATTTTCCTAACTGTGATTTAGATGCTGCCAAACATCCATAGTCTAGTATTACTCTTATCATTGTAGAATAAATGGTTTTCAGTGCCATTCTTTCAGCCCCCCATACATGACCTGAAACACACCTCATTACATTTAAAATCTTCTTACATTTCTCTTCCATCTTATTTATGTGAGTACTCCATGTAATTTTCGTGTCAAACCACATTCCAAGAAATCTTATCACATTAACTTGTTCTAATTCCTTATTACATAATTTTAGATTTATATCTCTACTTATCTTTTTATTTGTAAAGAAAATATATTTGGTTTTCTCCACAGATAATTTAAATCCCCATTTATAAGACCATTTCCCAACATTATTTAAAGCTGATTGCATTTTATTCACAATATAATCCACATTTCTTCCTCTAATCCAAAGAGCTCCATCATCTGCAAACGACGATTTTCCTATATTAATATCTATTGTTGCAAATACGTCATTAATCATAATAGTAAATAACAATGGATTTATGACACTACCCTGTGGGGTTCCATTCTCAATCAGACCTTTTTCTGATATATATTCTCCAATCTTCACTTTTATATTTCTTTCTATTAAAAAATCTTTAATCCAATTATATAACCTACCACCTATTCCAATCTGATCTAATTTTATCAGCAAACTTTCCTTCCATAACATATCATAAGCCTTTTCAATATCAAAGAAAATTGCTACTATTGTTTCTTTATTTATCAAGGCTTTCCTTATATCCGATTCCAAAATCACTATTGAGTCCATTGCTCCCCTTCCGCATCTAAATCCACTTTGATACGGAGAAAAGAACGTAATTCTCTCCAAATGATACATTAGCCGGTCAGTAATCATTTTTTCAGTTAATTTACATAAATGTGTATTGGTCTGTAATTTAGAGGTACATTTGGATCTTTACACAGTTTCTTTATAGGAATAATTAAACCTTCCTTCCAACTCTGAGGTAAAATCCCTTCTTCCCATATTCTGTTATAAAACTTTAATATTACTCCAAGTGATTCTTCGCTTAACTTTTTTAACATAACATAACATATTTAATCTTGTCCTGGAGTTGTTACCTTCATTTTTTTTAATGCTCGTTTTAATTCAGGGAATGAAAACGGAACATCCAATAAACCATCCATTGCCCTCCTCCTTTCCAATATATATGGATGTTTTCTTAGCAGCTTCTCCCTCATTTTCTTACTCTCCTTTGCCAAGTTATCTGAACTATTTATTTTAAAAACTCTTTTCGGAACATTTCTGCTTTTTCTTTGTCACTTATTGCATTTTCCTCTTCCATACTTAAAACTGGATATTCATATTCTCTCCTAATGCCACTCATCTTTTTAATCATGCTCCACATTTCCTCAACTGGAGTACTTTTACCAATTTCTTCACAAAATGATCTCCAATACTCTCTCTTTACTTCCTTGTTTCTGCTTGAGTTTTCTTATATATTATCATATGTTCCCAATTATGTGTATCCTTCATTATTTTAAATGCTTTCCTTTTCTTTCTGACTGCTATTGTACACTTCTCATTCCACCATGGAACTATTTTCTCTACCCTCTTTCCTTTACTTTTTGGGATACATTCTTTTGCAGCATTCTGTATCACTGAAACTAATTCTATATTTATCCTTTCAGTATCTTTTCCTTCATTAATCTTGATCATTTTCATTCATTCATTCCTCACTCATTATTTTGTATTTTTCCCAGTTAGCTTTCTCAAACTTCCATTTTCCTGTATTTCCTCGTTTTTCCCTCCTCATCTCATTATTTACAATTGTACTTATTATAGGAAAATGATCACTACCAAGTGTACATTACTTTCATACTTCCCAATTTATTATTCCTCCTAATGTATATGAAACAATTGTTAGATCTATTGCTGATTCTCTTCCTGAATTCACATCCATTCGTGTGGAGTTTCCGTCATTTAAGCAAACAAAGTTTTTCCTTTCTATCAGCTATTCAATAACCTGACCATTTGTGTCTGTCATTATTCCTTCCCATAAAGTATTATGGGCATTAAAATCCCCACACCATATCACCCTTTCACCACTTTTATTTCTTCCATACTCTCCTGTATTAACCTATTACATGATTATAAAAATTTATTATGACATAATTCTTCTTTTCAATCCATATTTCCACTACTATATATTCCATTGTTACCCCTTTCTCCAAAATTCTATAAGGCATTCCCTCTTTTAAAAAAGTGACACACCCTCCACCTTTACCTTCCTCCCTATCTCTTCTCACACTTATATATCCTTTTTAAAACAAAATCTAATCTAGGTTTCGGCCATGATTTTTGAATGCATATTACGTCTGGTTTTTCTTCCATTTGGTTTATGTACCCTTTAAATTCTTGGCCATTGGTGCAAAGGCTTTTGGCATTCCATTGTAAGATAATTAACATAAACAATACTAACCAAACCATGTCTCCTGACTTGACTGATATTCTGTATTAAGACTCTCCCTTATATCTTCCCATTTCAATCCTTTTATCTCTAGAAATCTCTCTGCCGCTTTAACAATTATTTAGATCTTTTCTGTTCTTCTTTCCGTTTGTGCAGTAAAGTGATAATCTGATAATCTACCCTCACCAATTACTCTTCCTGTTCCTTCAATCCCTTTACCATGCTCCATACTTTTCCACTTTCACTGCTTCAGCATACATTAGGTTATTTTGGATTTTTTGTAGTACTTCCATTGCCCTTTTCCTCACCTCACAACCTCTGTATGCCACATTATGACTACCTCTGTAACTGTAATATTTCAATCCTACTCCTTCCTCACACTTGCTCCCCTCCACATCGTGCACAACTTATTTTAGATTTACATACTGACGCAATATAACCATACCTCTGGCAATTGTAACACCTCAGAGGAGAAGCTACATACTTCCTGATTGGGTAGCTTATAAAACCCATTTTGATTCGATCTGGCATTTCTTTCCCTTCCAATTTAAGATGTACTGACAAACTGTCTACTCTTCACCCTTCTCTGTTCATTTGTAAACGAACTACATCCATGACATTTCCTCCCTCTACATTCTTTTTTAATTCATCCATAGTAACTCCTAATGGAACTCCATTTATCACTCCATAGACCCACGACTTCTGTCCTACAATCTTATAATTCATTACCATCTGTTTTCCCACCATTTTTAGTTTTACTGCTTTATTTTTTTGCTCTTCGTTTCTGCACGCTATCAACAAGGCACCATCTTGTAATACATTTGCAAATGTAATCTCACCCACTAGTTTCCTTAATTCATATATCAATGCCATTGGATTTACATCTGATACTCCTTCAACTCCCTTAAACTTCAATATTACCCTATACTCATTCTTGTTTTTATCCCTCTCATCCCCTTCTTCCTCACTAGTTATCGAACAACTTTCCAATCCTTCCTCTTTTCCATTTTTTCTCTTTTTAGTTACTTTCTTTCCTGTTCTTCCATCTACCTGTGTCCATCCTACCTCCATCTCATCTTCCTCTTCAGCTGTATCTTCCATTCTTCCCAAAATATTGAACGAGATTTTCAAAGGATCTCATCACACTGCTCTCATAAAGATCACCGAGTGAATTAACCCCCCTCGCAATCCACTCTGACCAACAAAAAAGGGACTTATTAATGCATAGTTTGGGGTTTAGCCATAGGCTCGAGGCAACATTTAGATAAAAATCAGAATTAAACACTCTGAACACTTTTGTCCATACTGAATACAAATGTGAAATAACGGGGTGCGATTTAACTTCTCTATTTAGTTTGATGGAAAGGCTTTGCAGTGGCAAAATAGGAGCAAGAAGTTCTTGTTCAATGCAGAACCAGGGAGGGGCTTTTTCAGGTGGAAGCGACCAATGAGCCAAATGTCTGAGACTGAATGCATAATAATAAAACAAAATCTTAGGTAGGCCTAGCCCACCTTTGTCAATCGGCTTATGTAACTTATTGAAATGTAATCTGGGGCGCTTACCACTCCAAATGAAAGACTTCGCTATGCTCTCAAATTGCTTGAAATAAGAGAGGGGGACATCTACCGGGAGAGACTGTAGCAAGTAGTTACATTTTGGAATACAGAATAAAATGCCCAAATACTTGATGCCCTGTTTGGGCCACTGGAAGGTGCCTGGCTGGAAGGCCGTTACTGGACAGTATGCTGTCAAAGCCAAAGCTTCGGATTTAGACCAGTTGACTTTGTATCCTGAGAATTTGGAAAAGGAATGAATAATTCTGTGGAGGCAAGGCATAGATTTAGTAGGGTCAGAGACTAATAATAAAATATCATCTGCATAAAGCAGAATCTTATGTGCCACACCTCCTGCCGTCACCCATGGAAAATCATCCTTCTTTCTTATCGTGGCTGCTAATGGTTCCAGGGCAAGACAGAACAATAATGGGGAAAGAGGGCAACCCTGCCGGGTGCCCCTATCCAGAGTAAAATAATCTGAAATTAAACCGTTTGTTTGTACCACTGCTACAGGGTGTCTATAAAGTAACTTAATCCAACCAATGAATGTACTTCCGAACCCATACATTTCCAAAATCTTAAAAAGATAATCCCATTCTACCATATCAAACGCCTTTTCGGCGTCAAGTGAGATGGCAGCAACCGGAGATTGATCATTCGCTACTGACAATATGATACTGATGAGACGCCTAATATTATCAGAAGAGCTACGGCCTCGAATAAACCCCAGCTGATCTATATGTATAAGTGATGTCATAACTTTACTTAATCGATTAGCCAGAATTTTGGACAAAATTTTTACATCTAACTAGATCAGGGAAATTGGGCGGTAACTTTTACACTCGCTTGGATCTTTGTCCATTTTAAGAATCAGACTGATCCGGGCTTGCATCATGGTTGGAGGAAGCTTTCCATTCTTTAATGATTCCATATAAACTTCTAACAAAAGTGGAGCCAGTTCTGTAGCATAAGGTTTGAAAAACTCAGAAGAGGAAAAGCCGTCAGGCCCCGGAGCCTTGCCTGTAGGCAAGCCTTAATTACCTCCTCAAGCTCCTCCAAGGTTATCTCAGAATCAAGATAATTTTTTTGCTCAGTCATCAGTTTAGGGAGATCTAATGGTTCCACAAAGTTCCTAATATCTTCATCAGTAGACGAAGACGTGGAACTATAGAGATCAAAGTAGAATTCTTTAAAAGCATTATTAATATCAATGGCCGAGGTAAATAATTTACCACCAGCAGATTTCACTGAGGGAATGGTAGAAAAAGACTCTCTCTGCTTTATATATCTAGCCAAATGTTTTCCTGCTTTGTCACCCAACTTAAAGTATGACTGTCTTGCCCTGAATAACCAAAACTCCACTTTCCACGACAAAATAGTATTATATCTATATTTCAATCAGGTCAATTCTCTGAGGCCATCAGATGATATACGGCACTTCAGCTCTTTCTCTGCACTTTTAATATTTCCTTCCAACTCCACAAGTTCTTGTGCTTTGGATTTTTTGGTGAATGAGGCATACTGTATGATCCAACCCTTAAGAACCGCCTTAAGTGCCTTCCAAGCCACGCCCACAGAGGATACTGAGGACCAGTTGGTCTCCATATAAACATTGATTTAACATTTGTTGGAAATCAGGATTTTGCAAAAGGGACACATTAATGTGCCAACTATATGATTTCTTTTTCTCTGTATATGGCAACACCTCTAAACTCACCAGGGCATGATCTGAGACTAAGATATTTCCAACTGAGCAATCAACAACAGATGAATTGAGGGATTTGGATATACACTATATTGCCAAAAGTATTCGCTCATCCATCCAAATAATTGAATTCAGGTGTTCCAATCACTTCCATGGCCACAAGTGTATAAAATGAAGCACCTAGGCATGCAGACTGCTTCTACAAACATTTGTGAAAGAATGGGCCGCTCTCAGGAGCTCAGTGAATTCCAGCGTGGTACTGTGATAGGATGCCACCAGTGCAACAAGTCCAGTCGTGAAATTTCCTCGCTACTAAATATTCCACAGTCAACTGTCAGTGGTATTATAACAAAGTGGAAGCGATTGGAAATGACAGCAACTCAGCCACGAAGTGGTAGGCCACCTAAAATGACAGAGCGGGGTCAGCGGATGCTGAGGCGCATAATGCGCAGAGGTCGCCAACTTTCTGCAGAGTCAATCGCTACAGACCTCCAAAGTTCATGTGGCCTTCAGATTAGCTCAAGAACAGTGCATAGAGAGCTTCATGGAATGGATTTCCATGGCCGAGCAGCTGCATCCAAGCCATACATCACCAAGTGCAATGCAAAGCGTCGGATGCAGTGGTGTAAAGCACGCCGCCACTGGACTCTAGAGCAGTGGAGACGCGTTCTCTGGAGTGATGAATCACGCTTCTCCATCTGGCAATCTGATGGACGAGTCTGGGTTTGGCGGTTGCCAGGAGAACGGTACTTGTCTGACTGCATTGTGCCAACTGTGAAGTTTGGTGAAGGGGGGATTATGGTGTGGGGTTGTTTTTCAGGAGCTGGGCTTGGCCCCTTAGTTCCAGTGAAAGGAACTCTGAATGCTTCAGCATACCAAGAGATTTTGGACAATTCCATGCTCCCAACTTTGTGGGAACAGTTTGGGGATGGCCCCTTCCTGTTCCAACATGACTGCGCACCAGTGCACAAAGCAAGGTCCATAAAGACATGGATAAGCGAGTTTGGTGTGGAAGAACTTGACTGGCCTGCACAGAGTCCTGGCCTCAACCCGATAGAGCACCTTTGGGATGAATTAGAGCGAAGACTGTGAGCCAGGCCTTCTCGTCCAACATCAGTGTCTGACCTCACAAATGCGCTTCTGGAAGAATGGTCAAAAATTCCCATAAACACACTCCTAAACCTTGTGGAAAGCCTTCCCAGAAGAGTTGAAGCTGTTATAGCTGCAAAGGGTGGGCCGACGTCATATTAAACCCTATGGATTAAGAATGGGATGTCACTTAAGTTCATATGCATCTAAAGGCAGATGAGCGAATACTTTTGGCAATATACTATATATGTATATATATATATATATATATATATATATATATATATATATATATATATATATATATATAAATCTATTCTAGAATAAATGTTATGGACTGATGAAAAAAAATTATAGTCCCTACCAGATGGGTTCAAAAGTCTCAAAATATCCATAAGACCAAGATTTTTACACATCCTGTCAATGTTGCTCTAGGGGGTTACACACTTTTGCTTCACTGTGATCAAGGACTGAGTCCATCAAAATATTAAAGTCTCCTCCTAATATTATATCATGAGGGGTGCCAGCGGTTTGCAGCATCCCTTCAAGATCTATAAAAAAGCCCTGATCATCAGCGTTAGGTGTGTAATATTAGCCAAAATCAACCTTTGCCCTTGAATTTCAGCTAAAACTATAATGACTCTCCCTAATTTATCTTTAGTCTGTTTGAGACATTTGAATTGTAGATGTTTATTAATCAATATAATGACTCCCTTGCTCTTACTTGAGCCACCACTAAAAAAAACATGTCCACCCCATATCTTCCCAAATGTTTCAGCTTCCTGCGGGTAGAGATGTGTTTCTTACGTTTAAGAAAATTAATAACCTTCCTTCTTTTTATGGGGTGCCCCAACCAATTTACATTCCATGTGGAGAGAGATAGTACAATCATATTAACATTTGACATTTTGATATAGTAGAAAAATAAATTGTGTGTCAAAAACAAAATTATACAGACCACATTCCCCATTAGTGAAACAATCAAACCCCGAACTTCCCCCTGAACAATACAAACAGAAAAAAGAAAAAGGTGCGCATTAACCCCGCACACGAAAGCGCCAACCGGCGACAATCCATCTAAACTCAAAAGGTCCATGATCGCCCACGAGCCCCCATGACAACTTTGCCATTGGATTGCTCAATTTTGCCTCACAAATTTGTGAGGCAAAATTACATAACAGAAAATACTTTGTGAAATAAACCACAGCCAATAGGAAGAATGAACACAAAGAACGTGTAGATTCATTCACAGAACTGTCTCAAAGGTGTGATCTTCCACAAAACAAATTCCAGCTGATATAAAACCGTTCAGATTTCTCGGACTGACAAACGAATGTTCAGTGAGCCAGCTGTTATGAGTTCAGCGGATGATGTAATCATTCCAATGTCCCGTAAAAACACTCAACAAAACAAACTCCAGCCAGGAGGAGGAATAAGCACGGAGAACGAGCAGATTAATCCACAGCTGTAAGTAAAGTAGTGTTATTCAATAGAACAAGCTCCAGCCGCTAGGTGGAACCAATACAAAAAGAAACAAAACCGGCATCCTAGTTCCCCGGATGGTCGAGTCAATTCACTCGGAGGCCACATAAAAGTATATACCATGACTTACACAATCTGTCAACTTTATAAAAGACATCTTAAAAAGTAATCTTTCGAAAAGTAATCTTTCGTCAATGCAAAAGTTTCTTTAAGGAAAAGTGTTATTCACAAAACAAACTCCAGCCACTCGGCGGAGCAACACAAAAAGAAAAATAAACCAAAATGACACCCAGCTTCCTCAAAAGCCAGAGTAAGTACAGCGAGTCGACCCACTCACATGAGAAACACCCAATGGTTTACTCATCCATTGATTCAATAAAAGACATTGCCTGATTGGGACATGTAAATACTTTGTGACCGTCCTTCGTTTCTATTCTCAGTTTGGCCGGAAACATCAGAGAAAAAGTGATCTTTCGCTGATGTAAGAGTTTCTTACATTCCTTGAACTGATAGCATTTCTCTCTTGTCGAACTCGCAAAGTCCGGGAACAAGAAAATATTATGGTTCTTCCAAGAAAGCTTCCCTTTGCTCCTCGCCTGGTGCAACACAAAACCTTTATCGGATGATCTCAGAAATCTGGCCAGAATCGATCAGGGCCTATCTCCCTCAGTAAATCTGTGAACTGGGACTCTGTGAGCTCGCTTGATTTCCAGCTTGGGACTCTGTGAGCTCGCTCGATTTCCAGCTTGTGGCCTGTTATGTCGAGCAGACTCAGGAAAAGCTCGTCTATTAATTTCACCATATCTCTGCCCTCCTCATGCTCAGGAACTCCAACAATTTGAACGTTATTCCTGCGGCTTCTATTCTCAAGATCTTCAAGCTTTTCAAGGAGATGTTCCAAATCAACTTTGGTCATGGGTGGATTAGCGGTTAATTCCCTCTCTGAAGATTCCAGACAATTGATTCATCTCTCAACATCAGTCACTCTTGTAACTAACTCAGAGAATTTTATTTCCATCGCCGTAATCAATCAACGTGTTACAGAGAGGTCCTCCAAGTCAGCAAGAACCTTCGTCAACATCACCGACATGTTGGACAACTGACGCTGAATCACCTCTCCCGCTGCACCATCCAAATCAAGTTCCCGGTCTGTAGACCTGTCAGGGCTTTCATCCTGAACACATAAGTGTCTTTTAATGTCTCCAGAGCCTGAGAATTTTGACTTCTTTGCCATGTTTTGCCTCGAAGAGCAAATGTGTAACTGGGTGTATCAAATTTCACCAGGTAATAACATGAAAATAATAAAAAATTTAGCAAAGTGCGCAGAGCTCGTCGCTCACACATCTGTTTCTTGCATGCCGTCACGTGACCCCCCCCATATGTACCATTTTTAAAGAAAACATGAGTGAGCAGGCAAAACACATTTCTTTTATTTCTTATGGGATTCATATTCAACTGTAGGTTATAACAGAATGGCAGAATCATAAAACAAAACATGGCAACAAAGAAAAAAATGAAATGACCCCTGTTCAAAAGTCTGCATACCCTTCTTAATACTGTGTATTGCCCTCTTTAGCATCAATGACAGCATGCAGTCTTTTGTAATAGTTGTTTATGAGACCCCAAATTCTTGCAGGTGGTATAGCTGCACATTCGTCTTGGCAATATGCCTCCAGGTCATGCAAGGTCTTTAGTCGTCTTGCATGAACTGCATGTTTGAGATCTCCCCAGAGTGGCTCGATGATATTAAGGTCAGGAGACTGTGATGGCCACTCAAGAACCTTCACCTTTTTCTGCTGTAACCACGGGAGGGTCAACTTGGCCTTGTGCTTAAAAGAATGCAAATTGTCTGCCAGTATTTTCTGATAACATGCTGCATTCATCTTGCCATCAATTTTCACAAGATTCCCCATGCATTTAGAGCTCACACACCCCCAAAACATCAGTGAGCCACCACCATGCTTCACAGTGGGGATGGTATTCTATTCACTATAGGCCTTGTTGACCCCTCTCCAAACATAGCACTTATGGTTGTGACCATAAAGCTCTATTTTGGTCTCATCACTCCAAATTACAATGTGCCAGAAGCTGTGAGGCGTGTCAAGGTGTTGTCGGGCATATTGTAACCGGGCTTTTTTGTGGCATTGGTGCAGTAAAGGTTTCTTTCTGGCAGCTCAACGATGCAGCTCATTTTTGTTCAAGTATTGTCATATTGTGCTCCTTGAAACAACCACACCGTCTTTTTCCAGAGCAGCCTGTATTTCTCCTGAGGTTACCTGTGGGTTTATCTTTGTATCCCGAACAATTCTTCTGGCAGTTGTGGCTGAAATCTTTCTTGGTCTACCTGACCTTGGCTTGGTATCAAGAAATCCCCGAATTTTCCACTTCTTAATAAGTGATTGAACAGTACTGACTGGCATTTTCAAGGCTTTGGATATGTTTTTATATCCTTTTCCATCTTTATAATTTTCCATTACCTTGTTTCGCAGGTCTTTTGACAGTACTTTTCTGCTCCCCATGGCTCAGAATCTAGCCTGCTCAGTGCATCCACATGAGAGCTAACAAACTCATTGACTATTTATACACAGACACTAATTACAATTTTAAAAGCCACAGGTGTGGGAAATTAACATTTAATTGCCATTTAAACCTGTGTGTGTCACCTTGTGTGTCTGTAACAAGGCCAAACATTCAAGGGTATGTAAACTTTTGAACAGAGCCATTTGGGTGATTTCTGTTATCATTATGATTTAAAAAGGAGCCAAAAAACTATGTGATAATAAATGGCTTTATATGATCACTATCCTTACATAAAAAAAAGTTTTTTTTTTTTGCATGATTTTCAATGCCAAAATTTCACAATTTCTGCCAGGGTATGCAAACTTTTGAGCACAACTGTATAATGTGTAGTTGTGGTACTTTCAATATAGCATAGGGTAAATATAATTTACAAATCACTCCTTTTTGTTTTTATTAGCATTTTTCATACTGTCCTAACTTTTTCGGAATTGGGGTTATATTTCCAATATCGTTTCTCTCCATCTTTGAAAATGTGAGTGTTCTGGTTTAAGCCAATTTTTTGTAATCTGTTTCAAAGCTGCTATTCTGATTACTCTAAATATATTTTGGTCAGTTTTATTTCTTAAGGACAATGTCATTTTACCCAAAATAAGGTTTTCTGGATGTATTTCTATTGTGCAGTTAAATATTAAATTAACCTGTCTAATCACTTCATTCCAATAAGTTGTCAGTTTAGAGCACTCATATAGAATTTGACTGTAATGAGCCTTTTTCTCCACAATGTCTCCAACAATCCCCTTTTACCATGCTATTGTATTTACTTTGAATAACAGTTGTAAAAAATCTTTATCTTTCAAGCATATACACTGGATTGAGTAGTATGGAATGTATTATATGATATTTCTTCCCAGTCTTGCTGACTAATTTTTATTTATAATTCATCCTCCCACCTACATATAATTGTATTCAGAGTGTCCTGTATATCTCTTTCCTTTTTTATTTCTTTTATTTAACTTCTGTTAATAAATATCTTCTTACCTGTAAATAATTTTAAAATTGTGAATTTGGAAGCTCATACGTTTTGTTAGGTTTGAAAGGGTGTCCATTCCTTTATCAGTGAACAGTTGCTGATATCTTTTCAGACCTCTGTCTGCACAAAACTTAAATGTATTATCTAATCTATTTGGCTTGAAATCAGGATCTTTAACAATTTCTTGTAAATTAACTACATCTTTCTTAATTTTACTAGTTTTCTTTTTTCCTAACCAAATTCTAAAAGTACTATTAATAAAATATTATCTATTGATATAAATGTGTTTCTTTGTTTGGGTAGGAACAAGTCAAGCCATTTTTATTTGTATAGTGCCTTTCACAACACACATCGTTTCAAAGCAGCTTTACAGAAAGTCATGCATTAACAGAAAACGAAACTGTAATATTTATAATGTCTTAGAGTCATCATTGTGTAGTTTGATCAAATACGATTGTGAGTTGGTTTAAAAATAATTAAATAAGAATTGTATTTAAAACCCCAGTGAGCAAGCTGAAGGTGACTGTGGCAAGGAACAAAAAACTCCATAAGATGTTAGTTAATGGAGAAAAATAACCTTGGGAGAAACCAGGCTCACTGTGGGGTCCAGTTCCCCTCTGGCTAACATCATGAATATAATGCCAACATTAGTTATTTATAAGTAGTGCAAGTCATGGTTTAAAATTATTAAACTAAGTAAGTGTTAAGGTCCAGTGTTTAAACAAAGATTTTGTATGAACTGTAAGATTAATGACTAATGTCTTTGAAGTTCATCCTGGATTAACTGCAGAAGTTCACATAGATGCATTGTCCTTTGTTAGTTGGGTGATGAAGTGTTATGCTGAGAATTAATTGATAGTCTATGTACTCCATTATAAGAGTGTAGTAAATCATTAGACCGAGGTGATGCAGGCAGAGATCAGTGAGGTGCATCGCAGTTCAACCAGCCGGTAATTTTGGTGAGGTCTATCCTAAATCCAAGGTTCAGGCAATGGCATATGATGTATCCCATGTCTTATGGTTGGAGTTGGCATCAGTTCATCCTCTGAAGTCCATCGTAATAGACTGAAGTGATGTTTGGCTGGCACTGGCTGCTATTAGTCATCATCACTCAGAGACACATAGCAGTGGAGTACAACATGAAGCAGCAAAGGAGCTGGATCCAGCTGGTTCTGGTGACCTCAGGATAGGAGTCCCGAGGTTGAGACAGGGAAACAAACACAATAATATTAGCATAGATGCCATTCAATTTATTGCAGAGTTATAGATCTTGATCAATGTTTCTGGTTTCTGGTTCTGGCAGACCAAACTAAAGCAGCCTTGTTGTGAGTTGAAGGATAAATTAGGTGTATGCCTGGCTAAATAGATGAGTCTTTAGTCTAGACTTAAACTGAGTGAGTGTGTCTGCATTAATTCATGAACTCATGAATTAGTTTTTTGGCATCAGCAATTGAGAGCATGTGTCGTAATTTAGCAATATTTCTCAGGTGGAAGAATGCTGTTCTACAAACATTGGAAATTTGATTTTCAAATGACAGACTGGTATCAAATATAACACCTAAGTTTTTTGCTGTTGAAGACGATGTAACAGTACATTCATCAAGAGTCAAATTATATTTTAGCAGCTTGTTTTTAGAGGTTTTTGTTCCAATTATTAGTACCTCTGTTTTTTTCAGAATTGAGTATAAGGAAATTTCTGGCCATCCAATATTTTATTCATTGATACACACTGCTAATTTGGAGAATTGTGAAATTTCGCTAGGTTCTGAAGAAATATAAAGTTGGGTATCATCGGCATAACTGTGGAAACTTATTCCACGATTCCTGATAATATCTCCCAGGGGAAGCATATACAAGGAGAAAAGCAGAGGCCCTAAAACGGATCTCTTGGCACTCCATACATTACTTTTGCTTGGTTTGACAATTCATCATTTACATAGACAAAGTGGTAACGGTCTGCTAAATAGGCCCTAAACCATGCTAATGCAAGTCCACAAATGCCAACATAATTCTCTAGACTATTCAAGAGAATGTCGTGATCTGTCACGTCAAAGGCAGCACTAAGATCTAAAAGCACTAGAAGTGAAATGCAGCCGCGATCATTTGTAACTCTGATAAGTGCAGTCTCTGTACTGTGATGGGGCCTAAATCCTGACTGAAATTGTTCATATACAGTGGCATGCAAAAGTTTGGGCACCCCTGTTCAAAATTTCTGTTGCTGTGAATAGCTAAGCGAGCAAAAGATGGCCTGATTTCCAAAAGGCATAAAGTTAAAGATGACACATTTCTTTAATATTTTAAGCAATTTTATTTTTTTATATTCATCTTTTACAGTTTCAAAATAACAAAAAAGGAAAAGGGCCCGAATCAAATGTTTGGACACCCTGCATGGTCAATACTTAGTAACACACCCTGGCAAGTATCACAGCTTGTAAAAGCTTTTTGTAGCCAGCTAAGTGTCTTTAAATTTTTGTTTGGGGGATTTTCGCCCATTCTTCCTTGCAAAAGTCTTCTAGTTCTGTGAGATTCTTGGGCCGTCTTGCATGCACTGCTCTTTTGAGGTCAATCCACAGATTTTTGATGATGTTTAGGTCGGGGGACTGTGAGGAACATGGCAAAACCTTCAGCTTGTACCTCTTGAGGTCATCCATTGTGGATTTTGAGGTGTGTTTAGGATCATTATCCTGTTGTAGAACCAATCCTCTTTCCATTTTCAGCTTTTTTACAGAAGGTGTGATGTTTGCTTCCAGAATTTACTGTTATTTAATTTAATCCATTCTTTCCTCTACCAGTGAAATGTTCCCCTGTGCCACTGGCATCAACACAAGCCCAAAGCATGATCGATCCACCCTTGTGCTTAATAGTTGGAGAGGTGTTCTTTTCATGAAATTCTGCACCCTTTTTTCTCCAAACATACCTTTGCACATTGCAGCCAAAAAGTTACATTTTAACTTGAACAGTCTGTAGGACTTGTTTCCAAAATGCATCAGGCTTGTTTAGATGTTCATTTGCAAACTTCTGACGCTGAAATTTGTGGTGAGGATGCAGAAAAAGTTTTCTTCTCATGACTCTTCGATGAAGGTCATATTTGTGCAGGTGTCGCTGCACAGTAGAACAGTGCACCAATACTCCAGAGTCTGCTAAATCTTCATTAAGGTCTATTGCAGTTAAACAGAGGTTTTGATTTGCCTTTCTAGCAATCCTACAAGCAGTTCTCTCTGAAAGTTTTCTTGGACTTCCAGACCTCAACTTGAACTCCACCATTCCTGTTTACTGCCATTTCTTAATTACATTACGACCTGAGGAAACGGCTACCTGAAATGCTTTGCTATCTTCTTATAGCCTTCTCCTGCTTTGTGGGCATCAATTATTTTAATTTTCAGAGTGCTAGGCAGCTGCTTAGAGGAGCCCATGGCTGCTGATTGTTGGGACAAGATTTGAGAAGTCAGAGTATGTATAAAGCTTTGAAATTTGCATCACCTTGCCTTTCCAAACGATGATTGTGAACAAGCCATAGCCCTAACATGCTAATTAAGGTCTGAGACCTTGGTAAAAGTTATCTGAGAGCTCAAATCTCTTGGGGTGCCCAAACATGGTGCCCAAACATGGTTTTGCATGGTGCTCCTTTCCTTTTTTTCACTCTAAAATTGTACAAAATAAAAAAATAATACACAAAAATTGCTTAAAATGTTGAAAAGAATGTTTCATCTTTAACTTTATGCCTTTTGGAGATCAATTCATCTTCTACTCACTTAACTATTCACAGCAACAGAAATTTTGACCAGGGGTGCCCAAACCTTTGCATGCCACTGTATACTATTTCTCTGTAGAGATGAACATAGTTGGGAGGATACTACCTTTTCTAGCATTTTTTTACATAAACGGGAGATTTGAAATCGGTCTATAATTTGCCAGTTCTCCAGGATCAAGTTGTGGCTTCTTAATAACTGCCATTTTTAAGTTTAATGGGACATGCCATAAGGATAGCGAGGAGTTAATAATATTAAGAAAAGGTTCTGAGATTACAGGGAATACCTCTTTTAAGAGCTTAGTTGGTATTGGATCTAACATACATGTTGTGGCTTTTGATGTTTCGATAATTTTCGTTAGCTCTTCATGACCTAATGACAGCGAAGGATTGAAGTTGCACGTGAGGAAAATTAGGAGACACTGTTTTCTGAGGTACTGTGACAGATGATTGCATAATTCCAATTTTATCAGTAAAGAAATTCATGAAGTCATTACTATTGTGCTGCGACAGAATATCCGGTTCAGTTGAGGCTTTATTCCTAACCAATTTAGCCACAGTACTGAATAAACACCTAGGATTGTTGTGGTTATTTTCTATGAGTTTGCTAAAATATGCTGACCTGGCAGCTTTTAGTGCCTGTCTGTAGCTACAGACACTATCCTGCCATGCACCGTGAAATACCTCTAATTTTGTATTCTTCCACTTGCGCTCCATTTTCTGAGCTGCTCTCTTCAGAGCATGAGTGTGATCATTGTACCATGGTGCAGGGCTTTTTTCTTTAATTTTCTTTAATCGAAGAGGGGCGACACTATCAAGAGTGCTAGAGAAGACTGTATTTATATTTTCTGTTATTTCATCAAGTTCTTCTAGGCTTTGGGGCTTACTGAGTATATGAGATAGGTCTGGAAGAATATTAGTGAAGCTGTCTTTAGTGGTCAAAAGAACAGTTCTACCTGAAGGATAGCGTGGTGTAGATTGAGTACACAGGGAAATACTAATAGTTTCCCCCATTTGATAAACTTCCATCTTCCTCCATTTCACTTTAGATTCTTCGTTCATCCAAATAAATATAGGTTGAATTTGGGCAGCTTTATAATAATTTATTACATTTTGGAATTCTAGTCTTCCAAGCCTTTTTGACAAATTAAGAATTTTAAGACTAATTCTAGGTTTCCTATTATCCCATATATATTTACAAAGAAGTTTATTCCATTGTCTAAAAACACTTTTTGATATACTGAATGGTAGATTTTGAAAAAGGAAAATAAACTTAGGGAGAATATTCATCTTTATAATTTCTATTAGTTTTGTAATCAATAGTTGGCTATATTTATTTGTAATAGTTTTGAATGATAAATAAAGTTTTCAATTCAAATAAATATAAAAACTTTTATAATTTAAATAAATTTAAGCTTTTAAAATTAATAAAGGCCTATATGAATTTACTTACACATTTATATACCAGCTGTTTTTTATATTTTTTTATCACATTAATAATTTGTTTGCAGCAGTCTTCTTGAGCTCTCGTAGCAGCAGCTGTTTCTTCTTGTCATTAATTGCTTCATAATTTTAAAGTTATCCCTTGTACTGTGTAAATCATGTGTTTACAGTCTTCATGATTTCACGCTGAACTCTTGAGTAATGTAAATGTATTTTAATTTTTTTTTATATTTTTAAAACAATGTCTTGTGCACAGTTTAAATGAATTTAAATTATTATTTTCATAGCCACATATGCTTATTTTCATCATCAGCTTTCAGCAGAGAGGTAAATCCCTCCGTTCTCTCACATGATTGGTTGTGCACTGCAAATGTCACTCATTAATGTGCACGAGCGCATAATCTAATCTTAAGGTCAGGATCGAAGCCTGAGTTAACAGAGAAAGTTGATGAGCTGCATCATGGTACCAACAGACCTTATTCACGCTAGCGCCATGTTTGATTTTTAATGGGAATGACAACGAGGCTATGAGAGATAGACTTACTTCAATGGCACTAATGATATAAAGCTGTATAAAGCTCAGAGATCATATCTGATTTTCAACAACTCACGTTGTCTGGAGTTCTTTGTATACTGAATGTTCTTGGACAGATATTTTTTCAATGCTTTGTCTGCGGAATTATCCATAAACACTTTAAACTGCAGTACAGCCCATAAAGAGACAGTAAGTCTATCCCTCACAGCCTCGTTGTCATTCCCATTAAGCCTGATTGAACTGGTATGAATTTGTCAACCTGAAACCAATCCTGAAACCCTGAGTTTGTTCAACGAACTTAATGGTGTAGACATCAGGTTGGTTGGTAATAAAGTCCACGTCCAAATTCTGACAAGGGACCTTTTCACACTTCCTTGTTTGGAAGTCGTCATAATTGGGTAAATGCAACTATGGCCGCTGCCGAGGTGTATGTTCTTTCAAGTCTTTAAAACTTTGGTCCGCATTTTCATTTGGAGACGTTGACCGCATCATCCAAATGAATTCATCAACGGTTATATCTAAGGTTACAAGTTGTTTTTCGAGGGTTATCTGCATGAATACGAAGGTAAATCGATAAAAATAAATTATTATTGAGAGGTTTAACTGAGCGTAAATCCAAATCCTGACGAGAACCACATTTTCCAATGCCTATAAAAGGAGTGTCACTGTCATAGAAATCTGCCTCACATTTAACATTTGTTAATGCACAAAAGAACGCAAATCCATATTTCTATTCTTCGAATTAATTGCCTACAGTACATTTAAACTACCAGCTTCTTATGAATGTGCTGTCTTTGTTTATATCACTGGTGCTTGAGAGAGAATGGCCAGAGAAGAACCTCAGAATTAAACTGCACTTAAAGAAGCTTTGAGTTTTATTTTTCTGCAGAATGAAATGCAAATGTAATGTAGAGTTAAAAAAAATATATAAATAAAATTATTAATAAGGTTTCAGTTTGGGTTATATTGTTAAATTCTGGTGACATTGGGAGCTGTTTTTTAACGTTTGCTTGTTCTATTGTGTAATGTAAATACAAATGATTTCATACAAATTGTTACTATACATATTATAACTGCATTTATTAAAGGCATTGTTACAATTGCCAATATATATATATATATATATATATATATATATATATATATATATATATATATATATTATAAATCAAAAATGGTTACTCTTTGGTTGATGCTCTAAATTTATATTTTAATACCTTGGAACTGTTTAAAAATGGCATAATTTTAAAACAGTAAGAAGTTCAAAGTAATTATTGTAGTTTTGTTGCAGTCTTCTCTGTAATCTCCTCTCCACCATGCTTCTCCCATTCTGATTTTGTCCATTAACAAATATTAAAAAAATAGCAGAGAATTATCTTTATTTAATAATATTTGTATTATTATTATTGTCACTATTTCCTTAACCCTACAATGCATATTACATGCCATCCCATTTGCCTCATCCATTGTTTTTAGATTACTCCCACATTTATACCATTCCTCAAGCTTTCTTGTATAAATAGTGTAACATGCAAAAGGAAATTGCCAAAAATGTCTACCTGCCTTAAAAAGGTGATTACTCCTGCTGACCTGAGACATGTAATATTGTAGTAATACTGTATATTTCCACTTCCATAAATATTTTTCACCATCTATTACTAGACTAAGTTTACTATCACAGTATATATGGCGCTTTTCTTATTACTTTATTCGTTTTTATAAGGTTATAAAGGATTAATTAAGTTTATACATATTAGTAGATTTGCTCATTTATTCAGGAAATGTTAAGCCTAAAATATGCATAAATCTTTGACATTACTTGTGTCACATAATTGAGTCATAAACAATTAAGCTAAAGTACACAAGGCCAATGTAACACTCATTCCACCTAGTCTGTATAATTGTCATGGTCATATGTGATAATTTTACAAAAGTTTTATAATGTGAATGGATATATTTATCATGTCTACCGACTTCTATGGACATTCATGTAGAAAAAAGCAGATTGCAACTTGAACGAACAGCATGATAATTATATTTTACACTTTTCTGTATTAAATGCATATTAATATATAATACTGTATATTAATATGCATAAACAGTTTTATGCAATTTATAAACATTATTTTTTTTACATGCACTGCCTTAAAAAAGCTATCCATCAGTCTTTTTGGACAAGTCTCTATCAACTTTAAACATGATGGAACAATATTAGCCCAACCCTCCTTGCAAAATTGCTCAAGCTGTACCAAGTTAGTGGGGGATTGGCGATAGACAGCAATTTTGAGGCCTCTCCAAAGATGTTCAATAGGGTTGAGGTCAGGACTCTGACTGGGCCACTCAAGGACATACATTTTCTTCATTTTAAGCCACTCCAGTGTTGCTCCGGCTTTGTGCTTTGGGTCATTGTCCTGCTGAAACACAAACTTCCTCTCAATTTTACACTTTCTGGCAGAGGAAAGTAGGTTCTTATCCAAACTCTCTGTGTATTTTGCAGCATTAACAATCCCATCAGTCTTCACAAGACTGCCAGTCCCTGCTGTTGAAAAGCACCCCATAACATGATGCTGCTACCAGCGTGTTTCACTGTGGGGATGGTATATTGTTCATGTGCAGTGTTGGCTTTGCACCACACATACCGTTAAGTGTTTGAGCCAAAGATTTCCCCTTTAGTCTCATCAGATCACAAGACCTTCAGCACATCTTTGAAGTATCCAAGTGACGTATTGCAAAGTCTTTATGGGAAAGCATGGGCTTCTTCCTAGCCACTCTGACGTACAGCCCCTTTTTGTGCAATAGTTTCGAGATTGTTGAGCCATGGACATTATTTTCAGTCACAACCAGTAATTAAGCTAGTAATTATGAAGGGTATGAATACTTAAAAATCAAATACAATTTAGTTTTACCTTACGTTTTTTCAACTGAATGAGGTTTTGGACATATTTTTAATCTGGCATATTGTACTAGCTGGGGAAAAACTTCAAATTTTAATATTTCCTAAACTTGGAATCTGACACCAAACATTTTGAAAACTGCACTTGGGGCTGAGCAATTCTTCAAGGCGCTGTATATTAGAACTCGTCATTGCCACACTTTTCTTTTAAATATTAAGGGAAGCCTGCTCCCTGTAAAGGATACAAAAGAATACAATTCCGATTCAATACAAGTTAAGCTCAATCGATCACATTTGTGGCATAATGTTACATTCCTTTTGACTCATCCCTCTTTAAAAAAAAAAAAAAGCCCAAAAAAAAAAAAAAAAAAATCACTTACGCTTCAAATGGAAGTGATGGGACCAATCCGAAAACATTAAAATACTCACTGTTTCAAAAGTACACCCACAAGACGAAAACAATATGTGTGATAAAATTGCTTACTGACCTTTTCTGTGTGCAGTTCTGTCCAATTTTACAATGACGTTATGCCATAAACCCTAAAACAACTGTAAAACAATGTTTTAAATAACTTCACATCTCAAATAATACAGCAAAATTAAAAAAAGTACTTTTCTAAAATTATAAGCTTCACATTTTTCTGAAAATTGTGCCCATTCATTTTGATTACAGATGCCTCTCTGTAACCTCATCTTTTGAATCCCATTCGGAGCAGGTCGAGCATCATCAGTGTGACTATGCACGGCCAGCCCCCAATCAGGCTAATCAGCCGAGGAAAGGGATAAGTGCGGCAAGATGTGGCAGTTCGAGAGAGAGAGCCATACGCAGCTGCCATGTGTGTGTGTGTGTGTGTGTTTTTGTTTCACATTATTTTGATAGCTCGTCCAGTTCCCGCCTCCTCCTTTCCATTTAACCTTGTTACACTGGTGCCGAAAGCAGGGAAGGGGGGAGGGATGCGCTGTCGTGGAGTCCTCACCACTACCAGCCAACCCAGGAGCAGCCGCGGCTGTCCACTTGGGGATGGAAACCGCCGAGGATCTGAGGCACGCTACCGTTTCCCCCCCATAGGAAAAAAGAGGGGGGAGGAGCTGCCGTGTGTGTGTGTTTATGTTTGTGTCTTTTTGTTTCATTAAACATTATTTTGATGGTTCGTCCCACACCGGACATGGCGGTTCAAATCCCATTTGGAGCGGGCCGAGCAGGACCGGTTACATTCACATCAACCATCAGAATGGAGAAAAATGTGATCTCAGTGATTTGGAGCATGTAACGATTGTTGGTGCCAGATGGGCTGGTTTGAGTGTGCCAAAAACAAAAAACATCCAGTGAGCGGCAGTTCTGTTGATGAGAGAGGTCAACAGAGAATGGCCAGACTGGTTCAAATGGACAGTCTGCGGTAACTCAGAAAACCACTCTGTACAATTGTGGTGAGAAGAATATCAACTGATTGGTGTATATCATTAGCTGACAAACAGTGGTTCCCTGTCTACCAATCACTAAGGGTGATTTAAAATAGCGTGCTAATAAAACGTGATGTCATCCATAGCAACAAGGTCAATTCCACCTTACTCTTATCTTAAGATTTCCTTATTATAACTTGCTCTTAGCAGTTTTGTGAATAGGTTTTAAGCAAAACCTCCTAGCTAGGAACTCTTTGGAGAACTTCTAGTTGTTAGATCTTTGTAAATTCGGGCCCTGGTTAACAACAAATCATTTTCTTTACCCTACCGCCAAGTCATTATGAGAAGCTGAGAATGGTGTTAGATGAAATGGAAGAAAAGTGCATCATTAGAAAGTCAAACAGTGAGTATGCATCCCCACTCGTCCTGGTGTGGAAGAAAAATGGTGATCTTAGAATCTGTACTGATTTCAGATGGCTAAATGTGAGGACAATTAAAGACCTCTGGCTTCTATAATGTTCTGTTAAATGATGAAGACAAAAAATATACAACATTTTCATCACCTTTTGTCTTGCATGAATATAACAGGATGCCACAGGGCCTTTCAAATATTCCAACTATTTTCATGCACATGATGATGTCAATCTCTGATGATCAAAACTTCACAAGCTTGTTCTGTTACCTTGTGACCTCATGATTTTTTCCCCCAAGGAGCAGCTTCCACTCGAAAGGCTAGAGATTATGTTTTCAAGACTCAAAGCTCAATCTTAAGCTTCACCTAAAAAATGCAATTTCCTGAGAAAATCTGTAATTTTTTTAGCTATGGTCTTTTACTATTAGCATTTTATAGAAAGCTGTTCAATCTTACTGCACAAACAGACACACTGTAACAGGGTTAAAACGGGAAAGGAGGAGGTGGGAACTAGCTGAACAGTCAAAATAATTTTTATTGAAAAAGTTAAAAAGTTTAATGAAATAATTAAAAAGACACAAACATAATCACACGGCAGCTGCGTGTGGCTCTCTCTCTCCCGAACTGCTGCATCTGGCTCGGCTTTATCCCTCTCCTCAGCTCGATTGGGGGGCGGCCATGCACACTCACAGCCTGGCCCCGCCCTCCCCCTCGTCACACACACACAGTGCTCCAAAGTCAGAAAATGGAGGTGTAAAGCAAAGGTTACGTGTGTCAAAGCATCACCATCAGACTGGACTGATGAGTTTCAGAAGGCATTTCAGACCTTAAAGCACGACTTGTTTATCAATTGTCATCAAGTGTAACTCTAGCATACCCAGAATTCAATGACCACTTCATATTAGCTGTGGATGCATCGTTTGATGGATTCTGTGCTGTTCTTTCCCAGATGGTAGTGTGATGACAAGGCCAGTAGCTTTTGACAACAAAATATTGTCACACTCTCAGATTAACTATACTGCTCATAGACTGGAATTTCTTGCATTAAATGGGCAACATGTGACAAGATCCATTAAGTCAAGTCATTTTTATTTATTTGTGTAGAACTTTTCACAACATACATCGTTTCAAAGCAGCTTTACAGAAAATTATGCAGAAAATGAAGCTGTAATGTCTGTAATGACTTAAGAGTCATCATTGTGCGAATACTGATTAAAGGGCCATCACTTTACTGCCTGGACGAATAATAATCCAATATCTTATATACTCACCAAGCCTAAACTCGACACATGAGCAACGCTGGGTGTCGAGGCTGGCCTCCTTCAGCTTTGATTTGAAGTATGTGCCTGGTTCCAAGAATGTCGTTGTGGATGCACCAACAGGGAGCCACTCATTCAGTCCACTGTTAGCCATCGCCTTGTAACAGAGCCATACCAGTCTGTGCTGAATTAATTGAATTGAATTGTAGACAGTACTGTCCAACATGATTGTCAGGTTGTGGACTCTAATGCTGATTTAGCCAAGGTGCCATCAGATAACAAAAGGTGCTTTAAGCTCACAGGAGATCTCTGCAATCTTTGATGCACATTGTTCAAGTGGTGTGGGACAGATGATTGGTATAGTTACCACCTAGCAGCTGATGAAAGAGGATTAGACCAAGGCCCTCCCTAAGAGCACATTCTTGTCTATGCAGGAGCAAGACCATACTGTGAGTAGAGCACTCTTCTATGTTCAGAGACATCGTTGCCCTGATAAGCGTGAGTGTGCTATTGAATTGCGTAGTGTTCTAAATCTCCTTAAGCACTGGAACATACTTAGCAATCAAGATGGTATGCTGTTCAAAGTAAAGCAAGACTGTTACATGAATACGAAGCTTTACAAATTCATTGTTCTGAATGCCCTGAAACAAGTCCTCATGGTTTGCATAATGCGACTGGTCACCAAGGCCAAGGTCACCAGAACACTTTAGTTGGCCAGACATAGATTCTTTTGATAGGCATGGATCGTGTTATTGTGAATTATGTACAGACTTGTCAGCACTGTAATGTAAGGAAGACCCCTGATCCAAAAGACCATGTCCCTCTTGAAAAGTATATACACACACCATCGAGCCAATTCATTTGCATTGACTTTTGGACAGTAGAGCAAGGAGATAATAGAACAGTAGATGTTCTTGTAGCAACGGACCACTTTACTAAAATGGCCTATGCCTTTCCATGCAAAAACTAGCCTGCAAAGTAGGTTGCCATTGCTTGTGGAATAGTCTTTTCTGTGTGTATGGATTCCCAAAAAGGGTGCATTCAGACCGGGGCTCTAATTTTGAGAGTATACTTGTGAAGGAGTTATTAAACTTGGCGGGTGTCAAGTAATAACATAATACCCCTTATCACCCAATGGGAAATGGGATTACCGAATGCTTCAACAGAGCTCTAGGGGACATGATCAGAGCCTTGCCTCTTAAATCCAAAACAAAGTGGTCACAGTCTCTGCAAATGCTAACCTTCTGTAATAATTGCACTTTTAACCCAGGTTACTAGGGAGTAAATTAAATTAAACAAAGAAAAAATGGGAAAAATTAATGATTTATATTTCTAGAATTATATTAAAGACAATTAGTATATTTTTCAATTTCCATATTAAAACTGATGTCAGAACCAATGACAGTGACATTGAAATGAATGTCATCAAATAGGAAAGGAAAGTGTACATTAAATTCGATTAAGTTCCGCCCCCGCACCATGTTCTCACATCGCGCTAGGTGAAATGCTCTTTTTGGCCACTGGACACAGAGGAGAGCAGTCACTAAGCCGTGCTCGAATTCACCTCCCGGTTTAGAGGCTGCGAATAAGCACCTGATGATCTGATCACAATTAGAGTGAAGGATTATTCTGGAGAAACTGAGTTCCCTATCTGTCACTCACTCGACATTGTGTCGATGTAGTGACACTAGGGGTCACTCTTGGGAGCCCGAGACACCTCTGGTTTTTGATAAAAGGCCAATGAAAATTGTTGAGTGGTATTTGCATGCCACTCCCCCGGACATACGGGTATAAAAGGAGCTAGTATGCAACCACTCATTCAGATTTTCTCTTCGGAGCCGAACGGTCATGCTTACTGAGCTGAATTCCCACGACTGTTTATTCACCTCTGCTGGATCTGATGGCGCATTTCAGCGGCTTCTCCCCCCTCTGCACTGGTGCAATGCAGAGAATGCCCCTGGGCACTTCGGCAGAAATAAAAGAGTATATTTCTCTAAAAGAGAGGCACACACGGAACGTCTTTTTAAAGACGCGTCTTTCTAAAGATGCTTTTCCGATTGTGTGTTATTCCTGGTCACGATCACTATCTTTCGTGTCTGGGCACTGCTTATGCGGAGACAGCGTTCGTGGATGGTCATGTTCTCATTGCGAGGACATGTCCATGGCAACGTTGCGGTCGCGGCTCGCCTTCATAAGAAAGCAAGCCACCCCAGAGGCTCCCCGCCTCAGTCCTTTTACCCACGGGTATGAGGGCAGCGTGGCTAGCACTGGGAGCGATTTGGGGACCTCAATGGGACCGCCTCTGCCGGGTATCCCCCCGCGGACCTCCCATTCCCCAGCACACTCATCTGCCCCGATCGGGCTTCCGGATGAGTCCGCCGGCTCATCTCACGGCGAGGTCGACCTCTTATTTGGAGCCCATGAAAGTGATGAGCGCTCGAGCGCAGCATCGGAGAGCGGGCTCTTCCTGTCGGAAGCCTCAGCTGGGCTCCTCCCTTCGGGGACGATTGCCCAGTCACAGGCTGATGCGGAGATGACGACATGTTTTCCCAGGCAGCCGCGAGCATCGGCTAGAGTCGAACCCTCTGCTCTCCCTGAACCCTCGCGGCTCAGTGATTGGTTCCTGGGCTCGCGGTGCCGCTCAAAGCCACGCCCCGCCCCCGTTCCTTATTCCCGGAAGTGCATGAAGAGCTGACAAGTTCGCGTGAGGCAATTTTTACTGCACGGTCCCGATCTTTTCAGCTTCCCCGCCCTCACTACCCTCGATGGTGGGGCGGCCAAGGGCTATTCGGCAATCCCCCGGTGGATAAAGGCGCTCGCGGTGCACCTATGCCCGCAGAGCGCCGCCAACTGGCGTGGGTGTCCAAAGCCCCCATCCAAGGCTTGTAGGTTTACGTCATCTCTGATGGCCAATGCCTACGGTGCCGCTGGACAAGCCGCCTCCGCCCTGCACGCCATGGCTCTCCTGCAAGTCCGCCAAGGCACTAAAGGAACTACACGAGGGTAGTTCCGCCCCAGGACTGATGCAGGAACTGCGCTCGGCGACCGACCTCGGGCGGACAATGGCCACACTAGTGGTCCAGAAGCGCCACCTTCGGCTCAACCTGGTCGAGATGGGCGAGGCCGACAAGACACGGTTCCTTGCTGCCCCCATTTCCCAGGCGGGCCTATTCGGCGACACCATCGAGGACTTTGCCCAGCAGTTCTCGATGGTGGAGCAGTAGACAGATGCTAGCCAGCATATCCTGCCCCGGCGCGGCTCAAGATCCCGCACCCCATCTACTCATCGCCAAGGGCGCCCCCCTGCGTTGACTGCACCGCAGGAAGCAGACGCCACCCGTCTCGCAGCTGCCCAGAACCCGTGAAAGGCTTCAAAGCACCCTTGAGACGGGCGACCCAGGGACAACGAAACCCGCTGCTCTGGAGCTGGTAAGCAGATCTCTCCATCTTTTTGTTACCTTTTGCATTTAATTGCGCTGCATGCCCAAGTGGCTGCACTACTCAAGAGCTCAGCAAGAGCGGTTTCCTTGTTCCCTGGGTCACGTATCCGGTGTGCACGGCTATCATCACGACCACCATCCACTACTCTATTTGGCAGGTTTGGTGCTCCAGCGGCGGTCTCCCGCCCCTGAGTGCCCAGCTGTGGCACAAATCCGCCTCCGATGTGACAGTCTCCACGGGTCACGAGGACAGGCCTCTTCCTCCCCCATCCCAGGTTGTTCCGGGGGTGGTCACAAGGAGCCAGGTAAGTGATTCGATGTCCTTAGACTCAGCACGGCAACGACGTGGTGTGGCACCTCGAGCTCCACCCCGCCGCGAGGCCCCACCTGCCAGTATGTCCGATGACGTTGTCCCTTTGGTCCCCCTTGCGTGGAACTGGGACGCATGGCTTGCACTTTCCAATCCGTCGCGAGGGCTGGTCCGACTCGGCTATGTGATTCACTTCGCCGAGCATCTGCCCAGGTTCAGCGGTGTCCACTACACCTTGGTGAAGGACGAAAACGCTGCTACCTTGCGCGGAGATCGCTACCCTCCTACGGAAGGGTGTGATAGAACCTGTCCCTCCAGCCGAGATGAAGAAGGGGTTTTTCATTGTACCGAAAAAAGGCGGTGGGTTGCGGCCAATCTTGGACCTGTGAGTACTGAACTAGGCTTTACACAGACTCCCGTTCAATGCAAAGGCATGCATGAAGAATGAACACTGAGTGGTCAGCGTAGAGAGAAGCCTGTCTCCTCCTGGCACAGGGTATCACTGAAACCCTTCCCGGCAGAGTATAAAGGTAGAGGAGACAAAGAGCTCTTTGCCTGGCACCTGTGGAAACCTTTGATTTCTGTATGGAGACTGAGACTACTTGCAAGTAGACTTTTTCTGCCTCTGAGTCTCTTATTTTACCAAATTTACACTACACACACAAACACCACCGCAGTGTCAGGACTACAGCAGGATCACACTTTAACACCTGGATGTTGCAGCCACAACATTCAGGGACACAATCCAAGCTGATTTCCACACACAGAGCATAATACAGTCAGACTGTGATGATTAAGAACTGTTCCAAGATTCAGCAACCAAGGATGAATTCCTGGACAAATTCCAAGGGAGACAAGATAACATACTTCAGCCTCCAGAAACACCACAACCACGGCCATTTTAACTCACGGGATTACCGGGGCTTAAGCCCTGGGGCTCGCGACAGCGGGGTCCCAGAACTCCCAGGGAAGGGCAGTTGTGGCATCCTCCATCATATTTTCCCCCATCTACGTTCTTGGGAAGGCACGCAGGTAAACACATTCAAGCCCCGGAGCACCTTAATACAGCCCTGGCCATAGCCCTTCTCACCCCACACTTTCTTTATTTAGCCAACAACCCCATTTCTGATCTTCTATGAGAAAAAGGAGAAACTAGTGTATGCTGGAAGAAAACTCTCCCACTCCATTGCTGCAAGACCCCAGATACCAACCAAAAAGGCTCCTCAACGACCAAAGCCTGGGGGCCAAGCTCATCCTCCCCCTCTCTCCGAGAGAGCTCTCTGGCCGCTGCCACAACGCCAGGGCACACTTCATCCTTCATCTGCTCTAGGTGAACAACAAACATCTGATAACAGATCTCAGTCATATGTGTCAGTCCCTGCTATGGTAGCAGGAACATTCACAAATGTTTACAGAACAAGCGGAAACCCGATGTGCCTGTAGCTTTCTCTATATCTTTTCTATTAGTTGATGGAAAGACTAAGGCTTTCTTAAAATGCAAGGCAATCCTATCTGCTAATCAGACACCAATCCGAGATTGCTGTACAAACAGATATTGTCAAGTTAGCACTTTTAAACATTCGCTCACTTAAGAACAAGTCATTTTTAGTCAATAACCTCAACACCACAAACAACCTGGATTTTATGTTTCTAAATGAAACTTGGTTAGATAACAGCTGCAGTGCAACAGTCCTTAATCAATCAGCCCCTTCAAACTTTACTTTTATGAGTGTCTGCAGGGCTGTTAAGAGAGGTGGATGAATAGTTGCTTAATTTAAAGATGTCTATAAATGCAAGCAATTGTCACTTGATTACATATCCTTTGAATACCTAAGTATTGAACCAAAACATGCTCCACGCATTATATTTATAATTATTTATAGTCCTCCAAAATACTCTTCAGCCTTTATTGATGATTTTGGTTTTGTTATTGCTGAGGATTTCAACATTCATATAGATAATCTGGAATACAACACTGCAAAAGAAATCTCACTCCCAATAGTGGACACACTCAGGTTCTGCTCATTAGTAAGGGTCTAAACATTTAATTCACTGCTATTAAGGACGTAGCACTATCTGACCTAGGGTGACCATACGTCCTCTTTTTCCTGGACATGTCCTCTTTATCGGACCTTACAAAAGCGTCCAGCCAGGATTTCTACATTTGCGAAAATGTCTGGGATTCGGCTTTAGTTGAAATATGATGTGCATCTGGTCTAATACTTCATTGTGTGTGCACGCATATTTGCATTGCTTTAACCCCTCTTTGTAAGTCCCACCTTCTCGCACACCAATTGGTCGATTATAAGAGGCTTGCAGCAACTATTGGCCAAACTCCCGCCTGTCAATCTCTCCGCGAACGCGCGAAGCGCTGTTGTGTTCAGCATCAAACATTTGCTTGACAGTAGCAGCAAATGACAGCTGAGTGGAAACAATGTCCAAAGGTAAGTGCAAATTTACAGAAGATTTGCACAAAAGATTCCCATGCTTTCGTCCAGGTCGAGATCTGTGGGAAACAGAATGTATGACATGTAAAGCTGGCACTTACGTGTAAGTTGCTAATAAAGGTGCAAGTGATTTAGAAGCACACATTAGCTCTGCAAAGCATAAAGGGTCAGCAAAAGGTGAAAGTTCATCAGATAAATTAACGGACTACTATTTGTGACCAGGTAAAATTATCATCACATTGCTTCATTGTCCATGGCCATTCAAAATAATAGAAATAGCAAATGAAGGTACACTCATGGCATCAAATATTTTATTTTAGTACACGGACATTCAAAAGAATGTTTTTATTTATTTATATATATTTATGTTATGCTAATAGTGTCCTTTTCACTTTATTAAAGTTTGCACTCATAGTAACACTGTTTTGAACCATATTACACCCGCACTCTTTTTGCTACTGTAAAGAGACTAACTAACCCCCAACAGAGGTTCCCTGTGAAATGCTCTCTGACAGCAAACACGAGTTTGCATCTTTTTTCATGAAGATCAATACTATAATGGCGATCAGCTCATCCTCAGGCTGCACTGAGGTCAGGCAGCACCCACCACAACAACTGCATAAATTATTCACTATGGGTGGGTTGCACCAACAAAGATTAATTTTAAATTTAGATTCAATCAAGGTTTATCTGATAATTCTGTTGCACCAAACTTTAAACCTTGTTTAAAAATAATCAGTTTAACATTTTAACCATCAATTTGACCCTGATTTAAATTTCACAGTAAATCTGAATTAACTTCAATCCTGTTGCTTCAACTCTTTTAAATCTCAGTTAGGGATTAACTTTAAACTAGCATCTGAGGTGGTTTAAATAAAAAACAAACCTACAATTAAACATGAATGACTAGGTAAATGAACAGTGGATGTGCCATCAGCTCTTTGAGAGACATTTATCATATTGTTTGTTTATTATGGTCCAAAATGTTGGGCAGTTGCATACTTTCAAATCCGAAGTGTGAGTACGGTGGCTCAAATTGGTGGCGGCGCGATTACCCGCTTCCCCATCCTATACTTGCAGGGAAATGGGATAGAGATGGGTCTCTTGAGAAGAAGCAAGAGTAGTGTAATTTCGGCATTTAACGAGAGCGGTTACAAGTGACAGATCGCTATTTCTCTGCTCCTCTCTTACACTCGTTCAAGTCGGCAGCCTGGGCTGTTAATTTGTGGCACTGACGAGAGGCGGCGGTCAATATGAGACCCGTGTGGTCCTTTTTTCTTAAATTATGATGCCATATTTTAAATTTTTTGACATTGTACATGCTGCTGCAACATTTTCTTAACCTCATTGATCTGCCGAGGATTCAATAATGATGGGGACGAAATATACTTTATTAAACAGTAAAATAATGGTAAAACACTAAACAAATTAATATGTACATTGCTGTGTATAAAAGTGGTGCATTATAAACAACTTGAGATGTTTATACATTTAATGGGGAATGTAGAAACTTTACTTTTAGTGGCTTTTTAACAGACTATCTGCTAAAAGGACAAAGCAAAGTGATAACTTGAGCATTTATGTGACTGGGGTAAAAGAAATGAGAAAACGGTGGCGCACACACACACTTAGGAAACCTCAAAACAACAGCAATATTATTAAATTATCAGAAGTCATGAATGTCAGTAAACATGTTACAGGAATTTTCCATTGAAAACGTAGATACATCGGAAGCAGTAAACACACGAATAATGTTCAATTCATAAAAGCATGAAAAGCAATATAAACTTCTACCAGAAAATATATCCAAGCATTTTAGCAAGTAAAAACTTTGCCAAACAGTTAACAGATAAACGTCCAACCAGACTGCTGCGATGCTGTCCTGAACTGTGACTGAACAGCATCGCTTTGTAAGGGGGAGGCCGCCCACTGGCCCAAGGACGGTATCCAGTGGCGTGGCTGAAGGTCTCTTGCATGTTCTGTCTTATCCTGCGCATTAAATAATACTTTGATTATTTGAGTTCCATGTTTTATTAATCTTATCGTTAATTCTTTTCTTTATTTCATCTGACTCCAATTATGAAAAACCTTGTTGATGTATCTATGCACTGAATTTAAGTTTTGTATCTTATTATTTTTAGTAATTCTCTCTTCTAGACTGCATTTGTTATTTCAATGTTATTTGTGTCCTGTGCCGGCCGGACAAAGGTCCTTTAACTACAAAACTTATCAGTTTCAGATATTAGTAAGTTTTAGACTAAGTCCTTATAGGTTCTCGGCTCACCGTTTAGCCCCAGTCAATTAAGTTCTGTTTTACAGATTCTCGTTCCTACCCTTAGTATTCCCATTTAATTCTTCTTGGCTAAGTTATATTATAGATTCTCAGTTCGCCGTTTAGCCTTTTAGTACTAATTAGTACTAAACCATTAGAAGTAACTAATTGGTTACTTCTGAAGTAGCTTAGTTAAGCCAACTCTGACCATAGATTTGTAGTTAATAAGAAATATACTATAAAACAGTCCTTCAGAATAAATCATAATAATTTATTTTACCAGGTAATAGTAATACATTCAAACAGTCCAATTAAAATAATAAATCAAACTCAAAGCTATCAGTGAACCAAACATAATAATATAATTAAAGTTGTATTCCATTCAAACATTTACAAAGCTTAAGAAATAAGATTTGCATACCTGGTAGAGAAACTACACAGCAAATGTGTGGGAGATCTGAATACAGATTCCCTGGTAGATTTAAAAATGACAAAATGTTTTCTGTGTGGGTCATCTGGCTACAGAGACCTTGATTCCTTTGTCATTACACACAGCAATTGTGTGGGACGTCTGAATACAGATTCCCCGAGCTCCTCTGCCATCCTTCCTTAAGTACGAAACGATTCTATTGTTATTTCAGATTTGTATGTTTGATGTTATTTAGGATTTGGTTTACAATTTAGGGGGTTGTAAGTAGACCTTGTGATTGAGTAGGTAGTTTGATGTTTACAAACAATGCACCTAATCTGCATACAGCATCTGGTCTCTGTGAGAGATCTGGGAGGTGTCATGCCCCTGATAGAATACAGTACTGTACTAAGTTATTAAATCTTACTTGTGATTTGACTTTGCTGAAAGGGAATGAGACCATTTTACCAGTTGCACCGAGACCTCTTGAATGATACCAAACATGTATGATCAGAAAACCTTTTACATTACAGAACAGGATAAGTCATAACTTTTTTGGTGTCCTTAAAGTGACCTGAGGTGAGAGAGAGAGAACAGGTGTAAGTATGATTTGCTTTTTTTGGTCCCTAATCAGTGGGTGTGTAGTCTCAGGTGGAGATGTCTTCTGTGTGAGCATTTTATGACATTTTATGATGGTTCTCGCAGAGTTCTTTGACTTTTACCGGAAGTGATGCAGACAATTTTGTGCCAGTCTTACATCTTCCCCCGCCAGGACACGTGACAACCTACTTTTCTGGGTTTACGTACATGACGTAAAGACACAAGGATGACTGACATAAGCCTACGATTTCGTACCAAATCCGACCCGACGGCTAAAAATACTTATTCTTTTTGTAGGCTTAGCATAGTGAATCTGGGTAAGGCAAAGATATCATTTTTGAACACTGATTTTATATGTACTCAATCAATAATGGCAACATCATTGAAAAAATGTCATACTACGCTGCGTATCAAAAGTTTACGTTTGGTGAACTCTGAACAGTGAATCTGCATGACGAGAGGAAGTGTGACCAATAGAAGATCAAAATGTCACACACTGACCTTTTGGTTCAGTACAAAGAATACATACTGTATTCTTACTTACTGTCAATCAGACTCAAACAAACAACACAACTGATTCAGTGGTGTATTCCTTCAGCCGGTGAAACCAATTATTGCTTCCACACTCGAATCCTATTTGCTTGCACTATAGTCAGTCTTTACAGGCATGAAAAAAAATCACCAAACCATTCTCACGCAACAAACTGAGCTTACTGGCTTCGAAAGGGAGTGAAGTCAATGAACATGAAGTCTACGTCAGTGTATGGAAGTGAACGAGAACGATTAGTTCATTTAAAAGATTGGTTTAAAAAGACTGATTTATTTACAAACAAAACATAACTAATTTTCTTAAAGGATGCTACTCAGTTTGGAAAAATTCCATCTTTGGGATAATCTTTCCAACTATTTATTTAATCTTGTTGGACCTGAAGATGATTTTTGCTTAGTGTGTCTACTCGGGCAATTCTTTTTTTACATGTCTATATAGATTACTTGCTGCCCTGAAACTTTTACCACATGAAGAGCAGTTGTATGATTTCTCTTCAGTATGAATTCTCTCATGTGTTTTCAGGTTTTGTGACAGTGTGAAACTCTTTTCACAGTGTGAGCACTTGTAAGGTTTTTCTCCACTATGGATTCTCTTGTATGTTTTCAAGCTTTGTGACCGAGTGAAACTTTTTCCACAGTGTGAGCACTTGTAAGGTTTTTCTCCACTATGGATTCTCTTGTGTGTTTTCAAGCTTTGTGACCGAGTGAAACTTTTTCCACAGTGTGAGCACTTTTAAGGTTTTTCTCCAGTATGGATTCTCTTGTGTGTTTTCAAACTTTGTGACAGAGTGAAACTCTTTTCACAGTGTGAACACTTGTAAGGTTTTTCTCCAGTATGGATTCTCTCGTGTTTTTTCAGGTTTTGTGACAGTGTGAAACTCTTTTCACAGTGTGAGCACTTGTAAGGTTTTTCTCCACTATGGATTCTCTTGTGTGTTTTCAAGCTTTGTGACCGAGTGAAACTTTTTTCACAGTGTGAGCACTTGTAAGGTTTTTCTCCACTATGGATTCTCTTGTGTACTTTCAGTTGTGGTGACTGAGTGAAACTCTTTTCACAGTGTGAGCACTTGTAAGGTTTCTCTCCAGTATGGATTCTCTCATGTTGTTTCAGGTTTTGTGACTGATTGAAACTCTTTCCACAGTGTGAGCACTTGTAAGGTCTTTCTCCAGTATGGATTCTCTCATGTCTTTTCAGTTGTTGTGACAGATTGAAACTCTTTCCACAGTGTGAGCACTTGTAAGGTTTTTCTGCAGTATGGATTCTCTCATGTCTTTTCAGGTGCTGTGACAGAGTGAAACTCTTTCCACAGTCTGAGCACTTGTAAGGTTTTTCTCCAGTATGGATTCTCTCGTGTCTTTTCAGTTGTTGTGACAGAGTGAAACTCTTTCCACAGTGTGAGCACTTGTAAGGTTTTTCTGCAGTATGGATTCTCTCATGTGTTTTCAAGCTTTGTGACTGAGTGAAACTCTTTTCACAGTGTGAGCACTTGTATGGTTTTTCTCCAGTATGGATTCTCTCATGTTCTTTCAGGTTTTGTGACTGGGTGAAACTCTTTTCACAGTGTGAGCACTTGTAAGGTTTTTCTCCAGTATGGATTCTCTTATGTTCTTTCAAGTTTTGTGACTGACTGAAACTCTTTCCACAGTGTGAGCACTTGTATGGTTTTTCTCCAGTGTGAATTCTCTCATGTGTTTTCAGGTGTTGTGACAGAGTGAAACACTTTTCACAGTGTGAGCACTTGTAAGGTTTTTCTCCAGTATGGATTCTCTCATGTTCTTTCAGGTTTTGTGACTGACTGAAACTCTTTCCACAGTGTGAGCACTTGTATGGTTTTTCTCCAGTATGAATTCTCTCGTGTTTTTTCAGGTGTTGCGACCGAGTGAAACTCTTTCCACAGTGTGAGCACTTGTAAGGTTTTTCTCCAGTATGGATTCTCTCGTGTGTTTTTAGGTTTTGTGAATTAGTGAAACTCTTTTCACAGTGTGAGCACTTGTAAGGTTTTTCTCCAGTATGAATTCTCTTGTTTTTTTTCAGGTTTTGTGACTTAGTGAAACTCTTTTCACAGTGTGAGCACTTGTAAGGTTTTTCTCCAGTATGAATTCTCTTGTTTTTTTTCAGGTGTTGTGACCGAGTGAAACTCTTTTCACAGTGTGAACACTTGTAAGGTTTTTCTCCAGTATGAATTCTCTTGTTTTTTTTCAGGTGTTGTGACTGAGTGAAACTCTTTTCACAGTGTGAGCACTTGTATGTTTTTTCTCCAGCATGAATTCTTTGGTGCTGTTTCACACTGCCGGCTGTAATAAAGGTCTTCCCACATTCAAAGCACATATGAGCCCCCACACCGGTATGTATTTTCTGGTGATTTTTCAAATAGGATAGGTGAGGAAAATGGTTTCCACAAAAATAACACTTGTAAGGCTTCTCATCTGTGTGAGTTTTCAGATGTTTTCTTAGGCTTAAATTCAAAACAAATGTTTTACCACACTTGTCACATTCAAATGGTCTCTCTCCAGAGTGACAGCGGAGATGACCTTTGAGACAAATTGTATATGCAAAACTTTTCCCACACTGATGGCACGTGTAAGGTTTCTCTCCAATATGAATGTTCATGTGTTTATTAAGCCGGCATTTATTTGTGAAAATCTTTCCACATTGTGAGCAGGTGACAGTATTATTGGCTGCTCTTCTTTTATGCTTTTCTGGTGATAAATTCTTCTTATTCTTTGAGCAACTCCGAGATTTTTCTCCAGTTGTGAAATCATGATGTTTCTGACACTGAAGTTTCTCCTCCACTTCCTTCAGTTCTTGACATTTCTCTTTCACTTCCATCAGCTCTACAATAAACACAGTAAATGGACAAAAATCAATTAAAGAGGGAGAAATGTAAAAAGAAATCAAATTGACCCTTAATTCAATGTCAGAACACAACAAATGTCCAGTATTAATTTGTGATATTTGCTGTGCAAGTGGTATTTATTTATACTGTTTATTCCGCCTAATAACTGCATTTAATGATTATAGTCATCAGGGTTTGAAATTAACACCTGCCCACCCTAGAAATCAGCAGTAGCGGGTATTTCTTTCACTCTTACTAGCTACTTTGGCAAGTGACATTTTCAGGGTTTTTCCTGCATTGAAAATTCTGTGAAAGTTGGGCCACTGCCGAAACAAATTTTACTTATTCATCTCACGTTTAGCACTTTATATGCTTTAAATCTGCTGCTCATATCACATATGCAAATCTGCGAGGGCCCGATGAAGCATAGTTTTGCGTGAGGAATGCAAACTACACATCTTTTAGCTACTTTCACTTTTTTTTTTTTTAAAAGCAAAAGATAAATTTTGTACTTTTAAACACTTTAAAGAAGCTTTAAATACAACAAACAAATCAACTTAAAATACACCCCTGGAGCTTGACAGCCCTGACACTTTAAACAGCACTGATGAGGTAAAGAGGAGACAAACATCAATTACAAAGCTTTTTAAAAGAAACAATCATCCTTACTAAACTACAGTAACAATAACTGGTAACTAGATGTTGTAAAAGTTGTAGTTAAATGTTTTTAAATGTGCTTAGACTTTTTTTTTTTTTTTTTTAAGAAATACTAATGTTTATTTTTTTTTAAAGAATATCTATATCAATCTAACCACAGAAATAAGGAGTCATCCATTGGTCTCACCTGTGGACAAGGCCGCCCACGTGATGTAAAAGAAAACAGGTCCAGTTCCAACACTTGCATGCCCATTGTAGGTGCTAACGACGGTGGACTGGGGTCATAATGGGCACTCTGACCGGTCTGCGGCTACGCAGCCCCATATGCAGCAGGGTGCGATGCACTGTGTGTTGTGACACATTCCCCCTGTACCATGACTTCTGCCACAGTAGACCTTCTGTCGGTTCAGACCAAATGGGATATCCTTCGTTGCCCTCATGCATCGATGAGCCTTGGCTGTCCAACACCCTGTCGCCGGTTTGTGGTTTGTCCCTCTTCGGACCACTGTCCGTATATACTCACCACTGCTGACTGGAAGCACCCCACAAGCCGTTTCAGAGATGCTCTGACCCAGTCATCTGGCCATAACATTTTGGCCCTTGTCAAAGTCGCTCAGGTCTTTACTCCTGCCTATTTCTCCTGCATTCAACATGTTGACTACAAGAACTGATTGTTCACTTACCATCTAATCTACCCAAACCTTGTCATGTGGCCTTGTTATTTACATTTACATTTTACATTTATGCATTTGGCAGATGCTTTTATCCAAAGCGACTTACAGTGTACTTATTACAGGGACAATACCCTTCAATGTTCTCTTTCAATGGATCGAACCGGCAACCTTCTGATTACCAGTTATGTGCTTTAGCCCACTATGCCACCACCACTCCATTTGCTTCAACTGTGAGTGGTCATAATGTTTTGGCTTATCAGTGTACATATCTGTTAACATCTCAGTAAATGTAGTTTAGTGTTTCATGACCTTTTAAATACAGATTATGTTCTTTACTATGGTGGGTCGCCACTTGATGTCCATTGTAAAATCTGGGTCTCGAAGCAAAACCAGTTGAACCACTGGGCTAGAAATCTAACCAACACAGGACAACGAAATAGAATAATAAAGTGTGCTTTATTCATTATTTGCAGCTTTCTTAAGTTGAGGCAAGCGCACATCATCACTTTTTCTTTTCTTTTTCCCCCGCTGCTACACTGTAGATCCAAAAACGTGCAGCACCGCTGGTAAAAACCAGTACAAAAAACACTGTAGTACATGCACTTTTTTAAACTGAGCACTTAAAAATAAAAACAGCAGGGAACTGTTTTGAGTGATAAAACGACTTGTAAAATTACAGTCGATTGACATGAAAATGTAAATCATTAAAGGAAGAAACATACCTGATGAAACATAATCATCTTCATTACTCTGTTGTTCCTCTGCTGTGTTTTCTTCTTTTATCTCCTCCAGCTTCACTGGTATCTGCAGCATCTGCTGTTCTCCAGCACTACAGACAGAAGTCAGAGACTCTGTGGAGGTTTGATCATCATCATCATCTTCTTCCATACTCTGTTGTTCCTCTACTTTGATTTCTCCTCTCATTTTCATCAGGTTCCTGCAGTCCAGCAGCTTCACTGAACACATCTTCACTGGTATCTGCAGCATCTGCTGTTCTCCAGCATTACAGACAGAAGTCAAAGACTCTGTGGAGGTTTGATCATCATCTTCATTACTCTGTTGTTCCTCTTCTTTTATCTCCTCCTGCTTCACTTCGATCTTCACTGGTGTCTGCAGCATCTGCTGTTCTCCAGCATTACAGACAGAAGCCAGAGACTCTGTGGAGGTTTGATCATCATCATCATCTTCATTACTCTGTTGTTCCTCTACTGTGTTTTCTTCTTTTATCTCCTCCTGTTTCACTTCAATCTTCACTGGTGTCTGAAGCATCTGCTGTTCTCCAGCATTACAGACAGAAGCAAGAGACTCTGTGGAGGTTTCATCATCATCATCTTCATTACTCTGTTGTTCCTCTACTTTTATCTCCTCCTGATTCATTTCGATCTTCACTGGTGTTTGCAGCATCTGCTGTTCTCCAGAGTTACAGACAGAAGCCAGAGACTTTATGGAGGTTTGATAATCATATTCATTACTCTGTTGTTCCTCTTCTTTTATCTCCTCCTGCTTCACTTCAATCTTCACTGGTATCTGCAGCATCTGCTGTTCTCCAGTATTACAGACAGAAGTCAGAGACTCTGTGGAGGTTTGATCACCCTGATTACCATCAGTAGAACAGAGTAAAGTGAGCTGTGAGTCCTGTGTGTCTCTGGATCTCTGTTCAGAGAGTTTGTCCAGCAGTCGCTGTGGTGTGGACTGATCTCTGCCGCTCCACACTGAATCCTGACATTCTGTGGAGGTCCCATCAGTCACACACACTGAAGATTGACAGGAAACCTTTTCCAGCTCCTGACAAACATAACACAATCACATCTGTACCGTTCATCATATCACATCATTTGAAAGCTTACAATCTCAACTTTAAGGATGAAATGAATGTTTAACCTGTAACCTGTCGTCTCTCTCCATCAGCTTTGTCTTCAGTGACGTCACCTCTTTCTTCAGCTGAGAGATTTCTGTGATGAAATCATCAATATCCAGCATGGACAGATCAGTTCTTACTGATTTACAGCAGATCACATCCACCTGCTGTCTCAAGATGAACATCTGAACACAAATCATCATCATTATAATGGACTGACATTCATCAAACTCAAAAAGATTATTATAGGATTATATACAGCTCTGTTAAATAACTTTGTTTCTGATATGGTAGCCTATAAATATAAATGTGTGCGTGGAGTTTGGTTTCATTTTCCTGACAGCAGGAATATTACCACATATTATAACAGGCTTTAACATATACTCGCATTCATTTAACTAATTTACAATCAGCCGATGAATTTATCGAGCTAATTTATCAGAAATTAAACATGATATTCTCACATTTCTGCATGTTTCTCCTGAAACTGAATATTTTAAAACGTCCGTCACAAAACCACCACATACGGCGATAATAAGATTCTTTTAAGATCATTAAAAATGAACATGCACAGAAAAATTCACATCAAAGCAAATAAAAATCCCACAAATCAAGTTAAACACATTGAACACGTACCGAAATTAGTTCTTTCATCTTCTTGGTTTTAAAGGGGCTTTTCTGTTTTTTCTACACTGTTTTCTAGTACTCTTGTGTAGCACTAATGTAAATACAGATTGTTTCAAGTTCAGTTTTATATTTGAATTTATTAAAGACATTGTAACAATTGCCAAAATAAGCTTTTTTTATTATATATCAAAAATGGTTGTTTGGTTGATGCCATTAACTACGTTTCCATCCAAGGTTTTTTTTTTGTTGCAAAAAAGAGTGTAGCGCATCAAAAAGTTTACCGATACAGCTGATGGAAACGCAAATTATCACTAAAATTTCACAAGTGTCGACATAATATTTTTCCATTTAACTCTACCGCATAAACTCAATGTCGAAACTTCAAATGTTGCTATAAACTGGTTTGAAAACACTTTTTGTCAAGAAAACAGGCATTAACGCAAAAATATAGTGTCACATGACAGAGTTTACCCCAATCGTTAGCCTGTGTTAATCGTGACGACAAGGTATAAATCCTTGAAAGCCAATTTATTGTACGTGAAGAATTACTCGCACCGTTATGGATTGGTCTAATGGCATACCTGCACGGATCCGATAATGCAAACACATCTGTGTCATGACACTTCCAGGAGTGCCAACACAAATATCTCGTATCATGCACCTGTTATCGATAAGTGCAAGGAGAACAAATGAATGGCCACTCTTTGTGATTAATTTAATCGCGGTAGCCATCCGTTCATGTATTAAAGTTGCTTTTCCACATCATTCAAATTAATAGACAGCAGTCATAGAATTAGCCCACAATACAAAAAGCATATCATTTCTGTGCACAAAGATGTTTTAAATGAAAAATAAATACACAATACTAGGAGAAAAGCTTCAGTGTGCTTTATTGAAACACTAACAGCCCAATTCTATAAAATTAATGTTTAGCTCACTTTTGAAAAAATACCGGCAAAATTCCCTGTATTAAATAAATTACCAAATGAATAAAGCATTAAATTAAACAAATAATTTACCAAATGAAATAATAATATTGTTAGGCCTATATAATTGTCTTTTCTTTACACAAACGTAAATTAGCCTTACCCAGTTCTGTAGATGAATAAAGTCGGCTGAATGACATTCTCAGAATGTTCTACACTTTTTTCAAGACTCACTTTCACTTTCAGAAAACTAGCTTTTGAACATTTTAAAACTTTTAAATATTTTTCATCTTTATTATCTTCCATCAGGTCCACCGATAACGTTTATTGCATTAAAACATTTTTCACCCTCTCTCTGGCCTGACATTGATCAAGTTTTGTGTTCCTTCACAATAAATGTACCATGATTTTACTACAGTATCCATATTTTAACACTGATATTCAAAGTGACACCATAGACTAATAATAAATGAAAATGGAAATTGTGGTTAATTTTGTGTTATTATGGTTTGACCACAAATACCATAGTTTAACTGTGGTTACTGTAGTAGTTTAATCATGGTATTTGAAGTAAAACCATAGTAACCACAAGATTAACTATGATAAATCTATAGTAAAATAAAAACATACAATAGAAAAATCATGGCTTTACTATAGTAGTTACCATGACAGTGTAATGTTTTTGTTTTTTGGTCTGAAACATGGTTTTACTATAGTAATATTGTAGTAAACATGACTGAGGTGGGCCATGTTTGTTTTAGTTTCTTTGGGACCAAAACCATGTTTTAATATAGATTATCCATGGTTAATCTTGTGATTACTTTAGTTTTATTACAAATACAATGGTTAAACTACCACAGTAATCATAGTTAAACTATAGTTATTGTAGTAAAACCATAATAATCACAAAATTATGTTTTTTAAAGCACAGTATTCGTTTTCCTGTAGTATTATAGTTTCACTACAAATATCATGGTTAAAATATGGTTACTGTAGTAAAATCATGGTCAATTTATTGCGAGGGAAAGTAAAACTATTTCAGAAAACAAATTCCCCCTGAAGAGGCTCCGAAGTTTTTTGTTTGTTTCTCCTGAAACTGAATATTTTAAAGAGTCACAAAACCGCCACAAACGACGATAATAATCTTCTATTACGATCATTAAAACACCAAAGACAGAAAAACACAAACATAAACTCGCAAATGAAGTTAAACACATTCAAACACTTACAGACAAATTCTTCTTCTTCTTCTTCTTCTTCTATTTTAATGGCGGACTGGTGTCATGAGCACATGTCGCCACCTACTGTTCAGTTTAATGCATCGTATTCCATGCCTTTCTCTTAATCCCTTAAAAAAAAAAAAAAAAAAAAAAAAAAAAAAAACTCGTTTACCTCAAGTCTAGATCCATCAGGACTCAGGTGTCACTTCCCTGTGGTATACCATTTACTGCATTAAAAACAGATGACTGGCTTGAACCCACCTTAACTACAAATGCTCTTTCAAATAAAAATTGTAACAACCACTTATACATTCTACCTGCTATTCCCATTCTATCAGCTTTTATTAGCAATCCTTCTCTCCATACCATATCATATGCCTTTTCAATGTCAAAATATACCACAGCCATGATTTCTTTCATACTCATTGTTTTTTATATATCATTACTTATTTTTACTAAAGCATCTATTGTCGATCTTCCACACCTGAACCCACATTGATATTTACTATATTTCCCTTTCTTTTTTAGATCATAAGACAAACGTTTTACTATAATTTTTTCCATTAATTTACATTTTAAGGTTAACGCTATTGGGCGATAACTTCTAGGTAAATTTGGAACTTTCCCTGGCATTACAATCAGTATTACTACTGCCTGTTTCCATGTCTTTACAGACAAATTCTTCTCTTCTTCTTGTGTTTAATGGCGCTTTTGCGTCTCCTACTGGACTGGAGTGTGCACGCGCTCAAGTATCGCTGTCTGCAGCTTGCAGAACGGGGCGGGGCTACACACGGGGCGGGGCTATACGTGTCGCTCCGCCCATAATTAACTCTCATTGGCTCGGTCATCTTTTATAGGTGTACATGATAGAAAATGCGTTTTAAAATAGTTCATCCGGATCATTTTGATTATAGTGCTGTGGCTCATAACATATGAAATTGTGTTGTACCTCACAGTTCTTTGCAAACAGATGTAGTATGAGTCAGACTGAGCATGCAGCATGTTGTTGTTTTAGTCTTGTTGAAAACATGAGCGGAGGGCAAAATTACTAATCCTACTATGGCGAAGATTCAACTCTAATATTAATGCAGTCGTAGTCAGTGTTCAAATTATTTAGCAAGATCATTTTGATTTTAGAGCTATATCTCGTAAGTGATATGACTGTGTTGTACCTCACATGTTATTTCAAACAAATTTAGCAGGACTGAGTCGCATGAAATGATGAACAAAAGTGTTGATGTATCTGCTTTCATTCAAATCTGTAATTCAAAAAGTTGCAGTTTCACAAAGTCTTCATTATAATGAATGGTTAGAGAAATGAATTAAATTAACAATAAAATATGTAATTTTTTTAACATCACCATAGAGTGAAAATGAAAAAAAAACGTATTAGAATTGTTGTAATATAAACATTTTAATATATATGACACACACACACACACACAATTGTTATTGCATTGTTATTAGTTCTGATCAGATGCATCCACATATGGGTTATGAAAACCAACAGCACCATCTTCTGTAAATTAACTGTAAATTACAGTCTAATTCTCAAAAGTTTTAATGACGTAATGATTCTTAATAATTGTGTTTTCAAATATCTTAATATTGGGGGACAGAATACAAATACACATGATGTTCGTTCGTTCATTCATTTATAAGGCATATGCTTGTTTGCAGTTGGCAATTCTAAAAAAAAAACAGAGAGCAGTTGTGCATGCACTTTTACTCTCCCAGTTTCTGTCATAACAGCTCATCATGATGAGTGATTATTTTGCATAATTAATAATAGATTCATTCATTGACCAAGTTTGCTTTATGAACGCCATCCTTATCTGCTCAATCTATTATGTTGCATTTTAGGAATTTAGTCATTTTAATTTATACCCTCAACAATAGTAAACAAGAGGCTGATAAATTGATGAAAATTGTTTTTCCATTCTTGAGATAGTTGTGGTGCTTTCGCTCGTGTTGATTCATATTAATTTCCTTGAAGGGTTGTAAACGATTATCTCTCCTCCTCACTCCAAAAATGTGTGCTCCGTTATCTCGTCGGCCTAAAAATTACTTTCTAACTGACATGCACACAGAAACCAACGGCAGGTAATTAATAGTCTGTTACAGCAGAAAATAAGGCATATTAACACAAAAAAACATGCTTCATACATGCTTCTCAGTTGGCATTTCTTTAAGAACATTTCACGTCAGTTTCAGCCTTTAAATCCCGATTTGTTCCTCACTATTAACGTAGGATAAAATCCATGAAATTTAGGATTGAATATTACATACAAGCACTATAATCAAATTGTTTGGCTCAACAATTACAAATCAATCAATCAAAAATCAAATCAAATCAAATCACTTTATTGTCACACAGCCATATACACAAGTGCAATGGTGTGTGAAATTCTTTGGTGCAGTTCCGATCAACATAGCAGTCGTGACAGTGATGAGACATATACCAATTTACAATAACATCAAATTAACACAACACAATTTAAACATCTGTTATACATAATTACACTCAACTTAAAACATCACATTAACACAACACAATTTAAGCATCTGTTATACACATAATTACACTCAACTTAAAACATCACATTAACACAACACAATTTAAACATCTGTTATACACATAATTACACTCAACAATATACAAATAATCACATACACTGTACAGTATACAATATGCTGTTTTTGTTTTTTTTTTGTTTTTTACTATATAGATACTATATAGATACACATTATTCAATAAAAATTAAAAAATAAAAATATATAAAAAAAGTGTATATATATATATATATATATATATATATATATATATATATATATATAGAATGTACAGTATTGTACTGTATTGACATTCAGGCTGTCGGTTGATAGTCAGTTGTTAAGAGAGACATAATGTAATAACAGTAATATAATTTATGACAGTCCGGTGTGAGATAAAAGAGGAATAAAGTGCAGGGCTGATGTATTTTGATCGTGGGAGATCAAGAGTTCAGAAGTCTGATTGCTTGGGGGAAGAAGCTGTCATGGAGTCGGCTGGTGCGGGTCCTGATGCTGCGATACCGCCTACCTGATGGTAGCAGTGAGAACAGCCCATGGCTCGGGTGGCTGGAGTCTCTGATGATCCTCCGAGCTTTTTTCACACACCGCCTTGTATATATTTCCTGGAGGGAGAGAAGCTCACCTCCGATGATGTGTTTGGCAGTTCGCACCACCCTTTGCAGTGCTTTGCAGTTGTGGGTGGTGCTATTGCCGTACCAGGCGGAGATACAGCCAGTCAGGATGCTCTCCACAGTGCAGGTGTAGAACCGTGTGAGGATGTGGCGGTTCATTCCAAACTTCCTCAGCCGTCTCAGGAAGAAGAGGCGCTGATGAGCCTTCTTCACAACGACTTCAGTGTGGACGGACCATGTGAGTTCCTCAGTGATGTGGACACCCAGGAACTTGAAGCTGCTGACTCTCTCCACTGGTGCTCCATTGATGGTGATGGGACTGTGTTCTCTGTCTTTTCTTCTGAAGTCCACCACAAGCTCCTTTGTCTTACTGACGTTGACGTCTGACACCAGTGTGTCAGAGTGTGCACCTCCTCTCTGTAGGCTGTTTCATCATTGTCAGTGATCAGACCTACCACCGTCGTGTCATCAGCAAACTTAATGATGGCATTGGAGTTATGTGTTGCCACACAGTCATGTGTGTACAGGGAATACAGGAGTGGGCTGAGAACACAGCCCTGCGGGGCTCCAGTGTTGAGGGTCAGTGATGAGGAGATGTTGCTGCCTATTCTAACCACCTGGCATCTGCTTGACAGGAAGTCCAGGATCCAGCTGCACAGCGAGCTGTTTAAGCCCAGAGCCCGGAGTTTCTCATCTAGCTTGGAGGGCACTATGGTGTTGAATGCTGAGCTGTAGTCTACAAACAACATTCTCACATAAGTGTTCTTTTTTTCCAGGTGGGAGAGAGCAGTGTGTATTGTAGATGCAATGGCATCATCAGTGGAGCGGTTGTTGCGGTAAGCAAACTGCAGCGGGTCAAGATTGAGTGGTAATACAGAGCAGATGTAATCTCTGATTAGTCTCTCAAAACATTTGCTGATGATGGGGGTCAGAGCAACAGGACGCCAGTCATTTAAACACGTTATTTTTGATTGTTTTGGAACAGGCACAGGTGGATGTTTTAAAGCATGTGGGGACTACAGACAAAGAGAGGGAAAGGTTGAAAATGTCCGTAAAAACACCAGCCAGCTGGTTCGCGCACGCTCTGATGACGCGGCCCGGAATGCCGTCTGGACCCGCGGCTTTGCGGATGTTCACCCGTCGGAAGGATCGGGTTACATCCGCTACAGAGACGGAGAGTGAACTAACCTCTGTAGCTTCAGCCGCGGGAGCTCTCTCCGCGAGGGTGGTGTTATTTCCCTCGAAACGAGCATAAAAAGTATTTAGCTCATCCGGTAGAGAGGCAGCGGTGTTCATGGCGGAGTTTTTATTCCCTTTAAAGTCCGTGATGATGTTAATTCCCTGCCACATGCTTCTAGAGTTGGTGGTGTTAAACTGTCCTTCAATCTTGCTCCTGTACTGGCGTTTTGCTGTTTTGATAGTTTTTCGGAGGGCATAACTGGCTTGTTTATGCTCCTCCGCGTTCCCGGAATTAAAAGCGGAGGTCCGCACATTAAGTGCCGCGCGAACATCGCTATTGATCCACGGCTTCTGATTCGGATAGATTCGCACAGTTCTGGTCGGAATCACTTCCTCTACACACGTTCTGATGAAACACATTACGCTATCAGCGTAAAGCTTGATGTCGTCATCAGAGGCGGACTGGAACATCTCCCAGTCCGTGCGATCAAAACAGTCTTGTAGCGTAGAGTCTGACTGGTCCGACCAGCACTGGATCGTTCTGAGGGTGGGTGCTTCCTGTTTCAATTTCTGCCTGTAAGCGGGCAGAAGCAGAATGGAAGAGTGGTCCGATTTGCCAAATGGTGGGCGGGGGAGGGATTTGTAGCCATCCCGGAACGGAGAGTAGCAATGGTCCAAAACCCGGTCCCCTCGTGTGTTGAAACTAATGTGCTGGTGATATTTTGGTGCGACTGATTTTAAACTGGCTTTATTAAAGTCCCCGGTCACAATGAACGCGGCCTCAGGGTGCGCAGTTTCCTGCTCACTTATACTCCCATACAGTTCCTTGAGTGCCCGGTCTGTGTCGGCTTGTGGGGGAATGTACACAGCAGTGATAATGACCGCTGTGAATTCCCTCGGTAGCCAGAATGGTCGACACAGAAGCATAAGAAATTCCAGATCAGGAGAACAGAAAGACTTGATGGAATGTACGTTCCTCTGATCACACCAGGATTTGTTGATCATAAAACATACACCACCTCCTCTAGTTTTACCTGAGAGGTCTTTCGCTCTGTCCGCTCGGAGCATGGAGAACCCCGCGGGTTCAATGGCTGAGTCTGGAATCTCCGCAGACATCCAAGTTTCCGTAAGGCAGATAATGCAGCAGTCCCTCATCTCTCGTTGGAAAGAGATCCGCGCTTTCAGCTCGCAGAGCTTGTTATCCAGAGACTGAACATTTGCCAGTAGAATAGTGGGTAGCGGGGGTCGATTTGCGCGGTGTCTTACTCTGATGAGAACGCCGGCTCTGTTTCCCCTTTTCCTCCTGCGTTTCCGCGGCCGTGCTGCCCAGACAAAGGGCTCCGCTTGCGTGTTTGTAAACAGCGGGTCGGCATTGAGGAATGTGAAGTCCGGTTTTCGGTGTGAGATCGCTGAACCAATGTCCAAAAGTGTTTGTCTGTCGTAGACAATAAGGCAGACAACATCCAAGACAAAAAACATAAGAATTGTAAACAAAACAAACAAACCATTGCTATGTTGTGTCGGAGCTCGCAACGCAGCAGCCATACTCGGCACCATCTTGAGTCCAATGACTATTAAATTTCTCTCAAACAATGATAACACCGGCAACAATAACTACATCTATCATGTATGTCTATGAAAGATGAACAAGCCAATGAGAGTAGGTTATGGGTGGAGCGACACATTTAGCTCGGGCCAATATGTAGCCCCGCCTCATTCTGCGGGCTGCAGCCAGGTCCTTCTCGACGCGTTTGGGAAAACTCATTTTGGAGTTTTCAGTGGTTCTCAATTTATTTTGGTCACACCCCCCTTGAAACAAGAAAAACATGTGAACATGGTGAAAGTTTAAACAAGGCAGGAGAAAAGGCAGAGAAGAAATCGCTCACATTGTCTCTTGCATGTATTGTCATTCATTTTGTTGAATGTGTGTGAAGTGATTTGAGAATGTGTCAGTCTTCCATGCCCCCTTTAAAAATAACCCCATAAAATCTTAGAAATCCACAAAATCTTCATGATAAATTATTATTTGAGAATCTAGATATTCAGCAAATAGATTGTTGTATTTTATTTAAAATGTAATTGCTTTATTTACCCTCTTTAGCCATAGCAAAAATATATATTTGAAAATATAAACATATTAGGCAATCTATAAAACAGCCAGTATGATTAATTAATATGGTACCTGCAAAAATAATAGTTTTTAAAATAACAAAAGCTCAAGATTGCTATGGAAAGGGGTGAATGCCACCCAAATCCCTTCTTTCACAGTACAGGTGCATCTCAATAAATTAGAATGTCGTGGAAAAGTTCATTTATTTCAGTAATTCAACTCAAATTGTGAAACTTGTGTATTAAATAAATTCAGTGCACACAGACTGAAGTAGTTTAAGTCTTTGGTTCTTTTAATTGTGATGATTTTGGCTCACATTTAACAAAAACCCACCAATTCACTATCTCAAAAAATTAGAATACATCATAAGACCAATAAAAAAAACGTTTTTAGTGAATTGTTGGCCTTCTGGAAAGTATGTTCATTTACTGTATATGTACTCAGTACTTGGTAGGGGCTCCTTTTGCTTTAATTACTGCCTCAATTCGGCGTGGCATGGAGGTGATCAGTTTGTGGCACTGCTGAGGTGGTATGGAAGCCCAGGTTTCTTTGACAGTGGCCTTCAGCTCATCTGCATTTTTTGGTCTCTTGTTTCTCATTTTCCTCTTGACAATACCCCATAGATTCTCTATGGGGTTCAGGTCTGGTGAGTTTGCTGGCCAGTCAAGCACACCAACACCATGGTCATTTAACCAACTTTTGGTGCTTTTGGCAGTGTGGGCAGGTACCAAATCCTGCTGGAAAATGAAATCAGCATCTTTAAAAAGCTGGTCAGCAGAAGGAAGCATGAAGTGCTCCAAAATTTCTTGGTAAACGGGTGCAGTGACTTTGCTTTTCAAATAACACAATGGACCAACACCAGCAGATGACACTGCACCCCAAATCATCACAGACTGTGGAAACTTAACACTGAACTTCAAGCAACTTGGGCTATGAGCTTCTCCACCCTTCCTCCAGACTCTAGGACCTTGGTTTCCAAATGAAATACGAAACTTGCTCTCATCTGAAAAGAGGACTTTGGACCACTGGGCAACAGTCCAGTTCTTCTTCTCCTTAGCCCAGGTAAGACGCCTCTGACGTTGTCTGTGGTTCAGGAGTGGCTTAACAAGAGGAATACGACAACTGTAGCCAAATTCCTTGACATGTCTGTGTGTGGTGGCTCTTGATGCCTTGACCCCAGCCTCAGTCCATTCCTTGTGAAGTTCACCCAAATTCTTGAATCGATTTTGCTGGACAATCATAAGGCTGCGGTTCTCTCGGTTGGTTGTGCATCTTTTTCTTCCACACTTTTTCCTTCCACTTAACTTTCTGTTAACATGCTTGGATACAGCACTCTGTGAACAGCCAGCTTCTTTGGCAATTAATGTTTGTGGCTTACCCTCCTTGTGAAGGGTGTCAATGATTGTCTTCTGGATAACTGTCAGATCAGCAATCTTCCCCATGATTGTGTAGCCTAGTGAACCAAACTGAGAGACCATTTTGAAGGCTCAGGAAACCTTTGCAGGTGTTTTGAGTTGATTAGCTGATTGGCATGTCAAAATATTCTAATTTTTTGAGATAGTGAATTGGTGGGTTTTTGTTAAATGTGAGCCAAAATCATCACAATTAAAAGAACCAAAGACTTAAACTACTTCAGTCTGTGTACATTGAATTTATTTAATACACAAGTTTCACAATTTGAGTTGAATTACTGAAATAAATGAACTTTTCCACGACATTCTAATTTATTGAGATGCACCTGTATTTTACTTGAAGGTATAATAATATTAGCAATAAGCAAGTTCACAAAATACGCCTTTTATAAAAAGAACAAATATGTCTTTGTCAGGCAACAAACACACGGATGGATAGTTGGAACCCAGAAGCGGGAATTTTTAATGCAGGTAAGCAAACTGCAGACCAACAATAACAGGAACAACACAGAGGGATTAAGCAAACAGATGACACAATGATCAAGTAGAGAATAGAATACTCTCACTAAAGAAGACGAAGGAAACACTGCAGGGTAGCAGTGCAGTCATTAGTAGTCCTTGTTGAGACTTAATGAAGAATGGCTGTGAGAGGTGAGTATTTGTAGTGTCCGTGATTAACTGTGTGATAGTGTGCAGGTGTTTGTGATCAGAAGTCTGGAGAGAGAGAGCAGAGTGTGGAAGGAGAGGGAGAGCCCAGCGTGGGTGTGACAGTCTTATTATTGCATACCATTTTGTTTTGCATACAGTATTCCAAGTGCTCACTTTTCAATTAATCAATAGTAGCCTTTTTTATGTTTTTTTATTTTTGCTTTTTTTATAAAGACCATATACAAATTGTACACCAAGAAAGAAAAAAAATAAATAAATAAACATGATGTTATTTTGAATAATCATATCAAATAACCATTCACAACATATTCTATAAATAGCATGTGTAATTAATTAATTTACATGTAATAATTTATTTCAAATAAAGTGGAAAGAAAGTTAAGGCATCACATCCTTTTACATTATTTTTTTTTAAATGAGATAGGACATCATACCTCATATTTCTACTAATTTTGTTTAAAAAATCAAGAATCTGAAGGAAACTAATCTAAATTAATTTATACTATTTTTTAGCAAATCCCATTTATGGTCACATTCCATATTTTTATTATTAATTTTAAATGTTACTTTCTCCATTTGGTATACAACCCCAATTCCGAAAAAGTTGGGACAGTATGATTAAAAAATTAGTGATTTTTAGATTATAATCACCCATTTCTATATTGAAAGCAATACAACTACACATTATATGATGTTTTACCCTGTGAATTTCATTGTTTTTTTTTAATGTTTTATATGTACAGTCATTTCAAATCAGATTATTGCAACACGCTCCAAAAAAGTTGGGACAGTCGAGCGTTTACCACTGTGAAACATCACCATTTCTTTTAATAACACTTATTAAGCATTTGGGCACTGAAGATACAAGTTTTTACAAGAATTTTCCCTCATTCATCCATTATGTAGGTCTTTAGCTGCACAACTGTACAGGGGTCTTTGTTGCAGGATGGTGTGCTTAATAATGTGCCACACATTTTCACATTGTTCTCAGAGTGCTGGATTATTTGCTGAAGCATCTGTTGGCAAATTGACAGGTCTTGAATGATCCTTGCTTTTGAAGGACTAGGCTGTTTTTGGAGGCTCCTATACCATGGCACAATTGCCTCACTTGTTTAACATCTCCTGTTTCACATCGCCTTGTTATTTCGACTCGTCAAATTGTTATTTTCAGCTTTTTTGGAATGTGTTGCAATCATCTGATTTGAAATGACTGTACATTTTCAAAAAAACAAAAAAACAATGATATCATGATAACATCATATAATGTGTATTATAGTATAATGTCATTTTACCCAAAATAAGGTTTTCTGGATGTATTTCTATTGTGCAGTTAAATATTAAATTAACCTGTCTAATCACTTCATTCCAATAAGTTGTCAATTTAGAATTTAGAATATAGAATTTGACTGTAATGAGCCTTTTTCTCCACAATTTCTCCAACAATCCCCTTTTACCATGCTATTGTATTTACTTTGAATAAGAGTTGTAAAAAAATCTCATTTGTATCTTCCAAGCATATTTCCTCCAAACACTGGAATGAGTAGTATGGAATGTATTATATGATATTTCTTCCCAGTCTTGCTGACTAATTTTTATTTTGAATTCATCTTCCCCCCTACATATGATTTTATTCAGAGTGTCCTGTATATCTCTTTCAAGTACACTCTTTAAAATTCCTAACATTTTTATTGGTTTAGTTGTATTGCATGTATCAATTATATAATTCATTAATGGATGCATTTCCTTTTTTATTTCTTTTATTTAACTTCTGTTAATAAATATCTTCTTACCTGTAAATAATTTTAAAATTGTGAATTTGGAAGCTCATACGTTTTGTTTGGTTTGAAAGGGTGTCCATTCCTTTATCAGTGAACAGTTGCTGATATCTTTTCAGACCTCTGTCTGCACAAAATTTAAATGTATTATCTAATCTATTTGGCTTGAAATCAGGATCTTTAACAATTTCTTGTAAATTAACTACATCTTAATTTTACTAGTTTTCTTTTTTTTCCTAACCAAATTCTAAAAGTACTATTAATAAAATATTATCTATTGATATGAATGTGTTGCTTTGTTTGGGTAGGAACAAGTCAAGCCATTTTTATTTGTATAGTGCCTTTCACAACACACATCGTTTCAAAGCAGCTTTACAGAAAATCATGCATTAACAGAAAATGAAACTGTAATATTTATAATGTCTTAGAGTCATCATTGTGTAGTTTGATAAAATACGATTGTGAGTTGTGTTTAAAAATAATTAAATAATAATTGTATTTAAAACCCCAGTGAGCAAGCCGAAGGCGACTGTGGCAAGGAACACAAAACTCCATAAGATGTTAGTTAATGGAGAAAAATAACCTTGGGAGAAACCAGACTCACTGTGGGTGCCAGTTCCCCTCTGGCTAATATCATGAATATAATGCCAATATTAATTATGTATAGTGCAAGTCATGGTTTAAAATTATTAAACTAAGTAAGTGTTAAAGTCCAGTGTTTAAACAAAGATTTTGTATGAACTGTAAGATGAATGACTAATGTCTTTGAAGTCCATCCATGACCTATGTTGTCAATTAATTGATAGTCTATGTATTCCATTATAAGAGTGTAATCCATCATTAGACCGAGGTGATGCAGGCAGAGATCAGTGAGATGCATCGCAGTTCAACCAGCCGGTAATTTCGGTGAGGTCTATCCTAAGTCCAAGGTTCAGGCAATGGCATATGATGTATCCCATGTCTTATGGTTGGAGTTGGCATCAGTTCATCCTCTGAAGTCCATCGTTAAAGACTGAAGTGATGTTTGGCGGGCACCGGCTGCTATTAGTCGTCATCACTCAGAGACACGTAGCAGTGGAGTCCAACATGAAGCAGGAATGGAGCTGGATCTAGCCAGTTCTGGTGACCTCAGGATAGGAGTCCCGAGGTTGAGACAGGGATACAAATAGAATAATATTTGCATAAATGCCATTCAATTTATTGCAGAATTATAGATCTTGATCAATGTTTCTGGTTTCTGGTTCCGGCAGACCTAACTAAAGCAGCCTAACTGTGAGTTGAAGGATAAATTAGGTGTATGCCTAGCTAAATAGATGAGTCTGCATCTTGAACAGTGTTAGGGATAATATTCCATAGTGTAGGAGCCAAATATGAAAAGGATCTACCTCCTTATGTGGATTTTGATATTCTAGGAACTATTAACAGGCCAGAATTTTGCGATCGTAATGAACGTGATGGAATATAGCATGGTAGAAGGTCACTTAAGTACTGCGGAGCTAGACCATTCAAAACTTTGTACGTAGTTAACAGAATTTTAAAATGAATATGAAATTTAACAGGTACCCAATGTAACGATGATAAAATGGGGCTAATATGATCATATTTCTTGGTTCTTGTCAGCACTCTGGCTGCTGCATTTTGAACCAATTGAAATTTATTTATTGATCTTGCTGGACATCCTCCCAGTAATGCATTACAATAATCTGGTCTTGAGGTCATGAATGCATGAATTATTTTTTTGGCAACAGAGAGCATGTGTCTTAATTTAGCAATATTTCTTAGGTGGAAGAATGCTGTTCTACAAACATTGGTAATTTGATTTTCAAAGGACAGATTGGTATAAAATATAACACCTAAGTTCTTTGCTGTTGAAGAAGATGTAACAGTACATCCATCGAGAGTCAAATTATATTTTAGCAGCTTGTTTTTCTGACCATCCAATCTTTTATTTCATTGATACACTCTGCTAATTTGGAGAATTGTGAAATTTCGTTAGGTTCTGAAGAAATATATAGTTGGGTATCATTGGCATAACAGTGGAAACTTATTCCATGATTCCTGATATTATCTGCCAGGGGAAGCATATACAAGGAGAAAAGCAGAGGCCCTAAAACTGATCCCTTGGCACTCCATACTTTACTTTTGTTTGGTTTGACAATTCCTCATTTACATAGACAAAGTGGTAGCAGTCTGCTAAATAGGACCTAAACCATGCTAATGCATGTCCACAAATGCCAACATAATTCTCTAGCCTATTCAAGAGAATGTCGTGATCTATCATGTCGAAGGCAGCACTGAGATCTAAAAGCACTAGAAGTGAAATGCAGCTGCGATCAGATGATAAGAGCAAGTCATTTGTAACTCTGATAAGTGCAGTCTCTGTACTGTGATGGGGCCTAAACTCCTGACTGAAATTGTTCATATATACTATTTCTCTGTAGAAATGAACATAGTTGGGAGGATACTACCTTTTCTAGTATTTTCAACATGAACGGGAGACAGTTCTTGTTGTGGAGCGTGGAAAACGTTTCTTCCCCTCTCTGTAAGAAAACTCAAATTCAGGAGTTCCAGGTGTCAAATGTTAGAGTTTATTGAACATGCAAACAAACATGAGATGTCAGCTGAGATCTGACTCTCTCTGTCAAAACCCTTAGTTCTTGTACAGTTTTTTTTTATCTAGCATTACCTCATGCCTACGCCATCTTAATATCTTTTGTATCCAATGGATTCTGTTTCCCACCATTATTTCACAGAGCCTCTAACCTCTTTTCAGTGGTGGGAACCTGGCTTTTAATTAAAAAAAATAACATTTTAAATTCATTTATCATGAAAATATACATTCAGTTACTTTGATTATTGGTTGTGTTAATTTTTTTGACTTTGCTGTACTTTCCCAGAGCTTTCTCATGACTCAGTACCATTGTTCTTTGCTTACAGCTGAGGGCACAGAGTATTTTCTTGCAACATCAGCACTGTCAATAACCTCATATGCCCTCTTCTGGGTCACACAAAGCTATTCTATATTAGCATTTTTCTACATTTGATATATAAAAATCTACTATATATTCCCTCCTTTGAGACTTATAAAAAGTCTCACCTTCTATCGTCCTTTTCCCAGAGTGCAACCTCACAAGACAAGCTCCATCATTTCTTTCAAGTGACCAATATAAGTCACACATTCCTCTAACAATGCCTATACTTATGGAACTGCACTCCGGAGAAGCAACGTGACCAAACATCTCCCTCCACATTTGACTAGAAGGAAGTAAAAATCTCATCGATCCCTAGCTAAGTTCTTTTCTGGAGGGTAACAATAATCAAATTCTTGTATAAAGCATGTGCATGCAAAGGTGGCCTTGCGTTATGTAGGGTACATCAGTGATTAGACTTATTTCAGTAGGTTAACATACTATAGTGATTAGACAATATCAGTAGATCATTCAGCATATGATACGTCCCACAGTGCCAGAGGAACTCACAGACATTTCCGGTAGCCTGGAGCGCTATCTGGTGGTGTTGGAGCAGACAGCGGGTTTTTAAACCACCAGTAGAGTCTTGTTCTTGCTGCTAAGCACTGAGGTGCTCGTCGATTCTGTCTTTGTGATGTTTAATTCTCTGGACCTCTAGTGGCACTTTCAGTGTTTTTAGAGTTCATAAATGCACATTCTATAGTAGTTTACTTGGTTATTAGTACCATCAGAGATGATTTGAACATCTTAAACATTTATAAAGTACATATAGTGCAGATAAACATAGTACACCTTCTTTCATTTTTAATTCTGGTTACATTACCTAGTTACATTACCTCATAACACGGATAATGATCTGCTTCAGACCTTCATCATTCCCTTTCATTTACATGGTTTGATTAAACAACAAACATCATTGAAAAGAAAATAATCACTTCAGGAAGGGGTATATGCCAAAATAATTAACATAATACCCTCTATCTTCCTGCCTACTCTATCCATTCTAAAGTACTACCTATTTTTTATTATAAAAGAAAATACAATGAGTATACTGACTCCCTTGCTATCCAAAAACAAGAGAAAATTGAAAACAAAGAGTCAAAACAAAAGGCTCCCCTTTCCTACCATTCTTGTATACTTCCAGGGTTTTTCTAGAATTCATCCAGCTCATTCAGACCAGGGCCTATGGTATGTACAGTGGCCCCAATATCAATTCCAGATGGCTTTAGAGTCACACTGATCATCTGTTTGACTGCAGGTCTGGCCAGCATTGATCTGAGAAGAGGCACAACACAACAAAACAACAACACAAAAATAACAACAGCTATGGCTATTATTACTCCCACTTTAGTAAGCCATTCTCCCCAGGATCCAAACAGGTTGTCAAACCAATTTCTAACCATGCCATTTTACTTGTATGTTCTAGCTGTTCTCCTAAGGCCTTCAGTGCATCATCAATGTAATTAATGAAACTTTGCTGATTGTTGTAAATATAATTAATATGTGTTCTGTATTCTGTATTCTTATTAACCAGTATCCATACAAATATAGACTCAAAGCCTGATTTTATTTCATCTCTGGCCTTAAATTCTTGTGGTATTCCTCTTGGTTGTCCGATTGCATCTAAATAAACATTAGGGTCTGGTTTGTATGCTCTCTTTACTCTGCTGTGGCAGTGGGGGAGTGGTCAAGGGTCCGTCCGGAGAGAGAGAACATGGTAAGGGCGCTTGCACCTGAGCTAAATTATGTCTAACACCTGTCTCTAATTACAGTGAGCATGGGGAGAGCGGCATAAAAGAGCCACACCGCCAGCAGACGAGAGAGAGAGCCTGGGTCCCAAAGTTATTATTGTGAAGCTGATTATTATTGTGACGCTGAAGAGACTATTATTCTGAAGCTAAGAATTTATTATTGTGAAGCTGAAGAGACTATTATTGTGAAGCTAAGAATTTATTATTGTGAAGCTGAAGAGATCAGTGTGGTCATTAAAAGCCTTACCTGTGAGTGGAGCAACCTGCCTCCCGTGTCCTCCTTATCGACTGTCCTTACATCTGCGTTTGTTTGGGACATTCTGGGTTTCAGATTCTTGGGGGTCCCATGTTAACATGGTTACTTCTTTCTAGTCTTACTCTAGTACATATTCCTTTCCAATTTATAGGTAATATAGCTCTCAATCGTCTTCCTCCACAAATCCAAAAGTAACCTGCTATGGCTGCTGTTTGTTCCTCATATATTTTTATTACAGGGGAGACTAGAGTTTGGTTCTAACAATTTATAAGGCAGTTTCCCATGAGTTTGCCCACACACCTTGTAGCTTCTATTTGAGATGGTATGCCAAATCTTGGAATGATCTCTCTGATCCAAAAATGTTTTCACAGTTTGAGCTCCCTGGTCTGCTGAAGTTACTGCCTCTACCCATCTGCTGAATCTGTCTATTATCACCAGCATGTATCTTTATCCTTTTATTGATCTTGCCATGTCCACATAATCCATTACCAGATGTTTAAATGGTCCTTCTGGTACTGGTATGTGACCTATTGGTGCTGATGTACCCTTTCTGACAATGTTCTGGGCACAAATTTCACATTCAGCCAAAAATGCATCTACCATGGCCTGTAGTCTTTTTATTTTCCTAATTACCTCCCTCCTTGCGCAATGGTCAAAACTATGCGCATCTGAGATTAAAATAGTAAGGAGTGCTGTTGGTGCAATCATATGTCCTTCATGAGATTGCCATATGCCATTTACATCTCTGCTTGTGCCTCTTTGTTGCCATATCCCATGTTCATAAGGGCCAGCTTGATGCTGCATTTGTGCAATGTCATCTAATTGTGGTTGAGGCTGAAGCAAAACTGATACAGTTGCCATTACTGCTACTTGGCATCCTGAGGCCTTTTTGGCATGTAAGTCTGCAGCATTATTTCCTTGAATAACAAAATCATTGCCTTTTTTATGTGCTTGACATTTGATGAAAGCCAATTTCTTTGGATGCATCATGGCTGTAATGAGCTTGATTATTTGGTCATCATGTTGAATTGGTGTCCCATCAGTCTTTCTGAACCCTCTTTGTTTCCAAACTGCTCCAAATAAATGGCATACTCCATGTGCATATGCGGAATCTGTATAAATATTAACAGTTTGATTTTTAGCTAAGAGACAAGCCTCAGTCAATGCTTTCAATTCAGCCAATTGTGCTGAGCATGGCTGCTCACAATGCTGTATCACAATTGGAACAAAATTTTTGTCATCTTTTTTGACAACAGCATACCCAGCATGATTTCCTAGATGGTCTCAGTAACATGACCCATCCACAAAATAATCTGCTTTTGCCTCTATGATTGGTGTTGATTCCAGATTTGGTCTTAAACAAGTAAAAGCTAGAGAGTCTACTACGCATTATTGAGGTGTTCCCTCCCTTTCTAGAGGAATGAAACTGGCTGGATTTATTGTTGTACATCGTTTTATGGTAATGTCTGGGTAAGTTAACAATGTTGAATATGTCAAACACCTGGCTTGCGTTAAAACAAATCTACCTTGCTTAATAACTCTGTTACTTTGTGATGTGTATAAATTATCACTGGATAGCCCATTCTCACAGTGGAAGCTTTGTCATATGCAAAACACACTGCTGCATGTCCTTGATAGCATGGCGGGTAGCCTTGTGCTACATTGTCCAATTTGGTGCTATAATAAGCTATTGGTTGCTTTTTTCTTCCACTACAGGTCTGCTGAATTAAGACTGCTGAGGCATATCCATCTTTTCTATCTGCCACATACAAATGAAATGGTTTAGTATAGTCTGAGGTTGCTAGCACTGGAGCTGTCTGAAGCTCTTTTTTTCAATGATTTGAAGGCTATCAATGCATCCGTATCCCATGTTAGTCGATCTCGGAGATTTTGATGCCCTGTCTGTTTCATCAGTGCTCTTAAGGGAGCTGTCTTAATAGCATAGTTTTCTATCCAATCAGCACTAAAACCTGTCATGCCCAAAAAGGTCATCATTTGTCCCACTGTTTGTGGTTGGGATGCTTTGCTTATACCTTCCAATTGGCTTGGTGATATAGCTTTAGTTTTATGTGCAATGATTCGTCCTCAGTATTCAACCTGTGGTAGGCAGTATTAAAGTTTCTCTATTGAGATCTTATGACCTCCTTCAGCTAATTTAGTGAGCACTTCAATTGAGTCTTGGTGGCAGTGCTCTAATGTTGTTGAACAAATCAACAGATCATCTACATATTGTATCAATCTGCTATCCAATCTAAGATCTTCCAGATCAGCTTTCAAAACTTGATTAAACACATGTGGTGTATGTTTAAATCACTGGGGCATTCTGGTGTATGTATATTGTTTCCTTTGATAGGTGAATCCAAAAAGGTGTCTGCTTTCCTCTGCTAGAGGGATGCTGAAAAAAGATCGAGCACAGGTCAATAACAGTAAAATAATTGGCAGCAGGAGGAACATTAGTCAACAGGGAATTTGGAACTTCTGCAGGCCAGTCTTCCATTATCTCATTAACTGCTCTCAAATCATGTACTAAGTGCCATTTAGATTTATCTGCCTTAGCAACTGGCAATATGGGTGTGTTGCAATAACTTGTTGTTTCAATTAACACCCCTGCCTTATTCAATCCCTCATTTGTTTTTTAAATTCCTTCTACAGCATCCTGTTTTAAAGGATATTGTTGTTTTCTTGGTAGTTTTACTCCTGGTTTAAGTTTAATTAATTGGATTAGTAGATTTTACTAAGCCTATGTCTGTATCATGTTGAGACCACAGTTCAGCAGGCACATGTTTTTCCATTTCTAACATTAGTTCAACTGTTTTTGAATCAAATTTTTCTGTTTCTTTAGTAGTCACCACAACCCTTGGAATGCCTTCCTTAGCAGTGTAACACATAATTTTCAGGCATGTTTTATCTACAGATACAAAGATGAATGAATTCTCTGTGGCTTCCCACTTTTTCTTTTCTGCTTCTATTTACTTAAGTATAAAGTAACATGTGGAACTGAGTTTGGTACTTGAAACTATTGTTCAATAAAGTTGCATTTCTCAATTCGTAATGCTGCTCCTTCTGGCCCTACAATTATATATTGCGAACTCAATTGTATTTCTTGTCCTTTTGTGTCATTCAACCATTTCTTTTCAAGCTCTGAGTCCCTCCCTGAATCATATATTATGGTACAATGGAATTCAGTTTTTTGGCATGCTTGGTTCACAGAGCTGTTGTTTAATGTATTTTCCCCATTTGTTTACTGTTTTTTCTACATCCTTCCCTACATCCCCTAGCCAATATATGTTTGCTTGTGGCTCTTGAAACTTTGTGACAGTCATTTGTTTGATGCTCCTGCTGTCTATGTATATACCTTCTGGAGAGCACCATATCTGTAAACTAATTTTACATATAGCATCTCTCCCTAACAGGTTGACAGTGTTTGTTCTGATATTAGAATGGGAATTTTTATTTCTGCGACGTTTACTTTTATGCTTACTGGGGTTGTCATTGGAATTAGCTGCGTGAGTCCCGAGAATCCTACTGTCTTTACATATTTTCCAGACTTGGGGAGGTGAGAGGCATAATTTGGATTTATACACGTAAACGTAGCTCCAGTATCTAGCATAACTGGTATTGTTTTGCCTTCTATTTTAACCTGCAGCATAGGTTCTTGATCAGTGTCAGGATTCGAACTTGGGTCTCTGGCGCAAGAGTCTTAATTTCCACCACTGAACGGAGATGAACCCAACAGTCAGACGTGTTCTTAAAAGAACTCAGAAGAGTTTATTAACAAAAATAGCAAAAAGGGTACAAAAAGCAATTTCTTACTGACAACCACAAAACAGAAAAATCTTTCGTCCAAAAAGGATCCAAAAGGAGGAAAAAATAATCTCCAAAGAACTCAGGAAAAAGACACCAAAAAACAGCAAAAATAAACACAGGCAAAAACAATCCAAAAGGCATTCAAAGTTTAGTACTTAGAACTAGAGCAGACTTACGGCAGCAACTGGCTAGGAACATCAATAACCAAGCAAAGAAACAAAAGGAAGTGATCAGCTTAAATACACAGCCCAGAACGAGGCACATGTGAAAACAATAACACATGATACAATGGCGGGAAACTGAAATGAAACACACTGAGGGCCTCTAGTGGCCAAAATATAACATTAAAGCAAAAAACTCTGACAGGACCCCTCCCTCTAGGAACGGCTCCTGACGTTCCCTCCCGGATGACTGGACTTGCGAGCATGAAAGCTCGGAGCGCTCCTCAGGGCCATAGCCTTCCCAGTCCACAAGATACTGCCGGGACCCATGTACTCGACGGGCATCCAGTATTCTGTGGACTGTGTAAGCCGGCTGGCCACCAATGATACGAGGAGGGGGAGATTTACCTGTCGCAAGAAAAGGAGAAGACAAAACAGGTTTTAACAGTGAGACATGAAAAGTGGGATTTATCTTCAAAGACTTAGGCAAGTATAAACGATAAGTAACTGGGTTTACTTTCCTGGCAATCTTGAAGGGGCCAATGAACCTCTGGGAAAGTTTTCGGAATTCCACCCACAAGGGAATGTTCTTAGTGGAGAACCAGACTCTTTGGCCGGGGCGCAGAGTGGGGGCAGGTCTGCGTCTGCGATTGGCCTGGTGCTGATACTGCTGAGCGACCTTCAAGAGCTTGAGTCGGGCTTTTTTCCATGTCTGGCGGCAATGTTTAACAAACTGTTGAGCAGAGAGAACTGCAACCTCCACTTCTTGCTCAGGGAATAGTGGAGGGGTGTATCCCAACTGGCACTCGAAAGGGGACATGCCTGTAGCAGAGGAGCGAAGGGTATTGTGAATGTATTCTGCCCACATGATGAAGGAAGACCAAGAGGATGGGTTGTTAGCTGCCATACACCTCAGTGTAGTCTCAAGATCTTGGTTAAGCCTCTCCGTTTGCCCATTGGACTCCGGGTGGAACCCAGAAGATAGACTAACTGTAGCCCCCAGAGATTGACAAAATGCCTGCCAGAATCGGGAGGAAAATTGGGGTCCTCGATCAGAGACGATGTCTTGTGGGATGCCAAAGACTCGGAAGACGTGGTTTATAACCAATTCAGCAGTTTCTTTAGCGGTGGGTAGTTTGGGCAGAGGAATAAACCGGGCGGCCTTGGAGAATCTATCAACTATGACCATGATGGTGGTGTTGCCTTGTGATAGCGGAAGTCCAGTGATAAAATCCATAGAAAGATGAGACCAAGATCTATGAGGTATGGAGAGAGGATGCAATAGCCCCTGAGGAGAACGGTGAGGGACCTTACTTTGGTTGCACGTGGGACATGCGTTTACAAATGTTGTCACATCCTCCTTGATAGTTGGCCACCAAAATCGTCTTTGGAGGAACTCAAGAGTGCGAGAGGTACCAGGATGACAAGTGAGACGAGAGGAGTGTCCCCACTGGAGAATCTGGGAGCGGACAGCTTTAGGGACAAACAGGCAGTGGGTTGGCCCCCCTCCTGGGTCAGGTTCTCGGGCTTGGGCTTGTTTTACAGTATTTTCCAGATCCCACCTGATAGGAGCTATTATCTTGGAACTGGGGATAATCGATGCAATAGAATCTTCCTGAGGAGTGTTTACATATACTCAGGACAAAGCATCAGGTTTTAGGTTCTTAGAGCCGGGGCGGTAGGATAAGATGAACTTGAAACGGTTGAAGAATAAGGACCAACATACCTGGCGGAGGTTGAGTCGCTTTGCCTGCTGAATGTATTCCAGATTTTTGTGGTCCGTGAATACTTGGAATGGGTGTTTGGCCCCCTCAAGCCAATGCCTCCACTCTTCAAGCGCTAGCTTAACTGCCAGTAACTCTCGATCCCCTACATGATAGTTCATCTCAGTCGGTGTAAGGCGGTGGGAAAGGAATGCACATGGATGCAACTTGTTGTCCTCCCCCCTTTGGGACAGCATAGCTCCAACCCCTACATCCGAAGCATCGACCTCCACGATGAAGGGTTTATCTGGGTTAGGGAGAATGAGAATAGGTGCAGAGGTAAAATGGCTTTTGAGTTTGCTGAAGGAGAACTCTGCTTCATGTCCCCAATTAAAGCTGGTTGTGTTCCCCTTGGTGAGGGCAGATAAAGGAGCCGCCACAGTACTGAAGTTCCGGATGAACTTGCGATAAAAACTGGTGAAGCCAAGGAAACGCTGTACTTCCTTTACTGACGAGGGGGAGGGCCAATCCACAACTGCTTGAATCTTTTGAGGGTCCATTTGTATCTGGCCAGGCTTGATAATGAACCCCAGGAACTGAACTTTGGTCACATGGAACTCACATTTCTCAGGTTTAACATAAAGATGGTTATCAAGAAGACATCTGAGAACCTTACTGATGTGTTTTACATGCTCTTGGAGGGAACTCGAGAAGATGAGGATATCGTCCAAGTAGACAAACACAGATTGGTTGAGCATGTCTCTGAGAACATCATTGATGAGAGCTTGAAACACTGCAGGAGCATTAGTGAGACCGAAGGGCATAACTAAATATTCATAGTGCCCAGTGGGCGTGTTGAAGGTGGTCTTCCATTCATCTCCTTGTCTGATGCGCACGAGATGGTAGGCATTGCGCAAGTCAAGCTTAGTTAAGATGGAGGCTCCTTGCAGAATTTCAAAATCAGTGGTCATTAGCGGCAAGGGATAGCGGTTTCGAATAGTGATCTTATTAAGGCCCCTGTAATCAATACATGGCCGGAGCCCACCATCCTTCTTCCAACGAAAAAAATCCAGCTCCAGCAGGGGAAGTGGATGGTTGGATGATACCTGCCGCAAGGGATTCGTTAATGTATTTGTCCATAGCAGTTCGTTCGGGGAGAGACAAAGAGAATATACGACCTCTGGGGGGACAGGTTCCTGGGAGCAGCTCAATGGTGCAATCATAGGGGCGATGAGGAGGTAAGGAGGTGGCCTTCCTTTTGCTGAACACTGCTTTGAGGTGGTGGTACTGAGCAGGGACTTGAGGCAGATCTAGGGCTTCTTGGGACTCGAGAACAAGATCAGGGGAGTTCTGGGCCAAGCATGTAGTCTGACAGGTGGGACCCCAACTGAGAACAGCACCAGTGGACCAGTCAAAGTGTGGGTTATGCTGGAGGAGCCAGGGGTGACTAAGGATAATAGGGAACTCTGGAGTCTGTATAAGGTGAAAGCACATTCTCTCCTGGTGCTGGTAAGTGACGAGACAAAGGAGAGAGGTGAGGTGGGTTATTTTCCCTGGAGCTAACGGTCTTCCATCCAAGGCTGTCGCAGTTAGGGGGCAGGAAGGGAATTAATAGGAATCTGGAGACTTTTGGCAAAGGAAATATCCATGAAATTCCTGGCAGCACCAGAATCAATCAATGCCTGGAGTTGGTGTTTTTGATCTCCCCAAGTGAGTGTGATGGGAAGGAACAATCCAGAGTTGGAAGGTGAAGCTGTGCGTGTAACTCCCGTTACAGTCCTTCCTTGCCTGTACGGGACTGGGCGTTTCCCGAAAGCTCGTGGCAGGCGGAGCGAAAATGACCATACAATCCACAATATAGACAACAGCACTCTCTCATGCGACGGTCTCGTTCAGATGGGGAAAGCCTAGTCCTTCCCAATTGCATGGGATCCGAGGACTCGTGGGGCACTGGTAGCATTTGATATCATCCTTGATTGCCTCAGACAGACCATTCAGGAAACACACCATGAGGGCCTCGTCGTTCCAGCCGCTCCCTGCTGCAACTGTCCGAAACTGTATGGCATATTCAGCTGCGCTGCCATTACCTTGTCGGAGGGTGAGAAGTCTCTTAGAGGCTTGCCGGCCACTGAGGGGGTGGTCAAAAACTCGCTTGAACTCCTTTTCAAACACAGAATAACTTGAACAGAAGGGTGCCTGTGCCTTCCAGACTGCTGTTGCCCAAGAAAGAGCCTTGCCAGAAAGGAGGGTGATAACATATGCGATCTTGGCGATCTGAGGGGAAGGAAGATGGTTGTAATTCAAATGTGAGAGAGCATTGAGTCAGGAACCCATCACATGCACTTGGATCACCTGAGCCACTGTTCTGTATACCTCTTCCTCTTCCTCCTTGTTCTGGTCTGTTCCAGTTTCCGTTGTTTGGTTGTTCTGGTTTCACGTAGATTACAATTGGTGCTGGTGGCTGTGACACATTTCCAACTGGTGACATTGTATTCTGGACAACAGGTACAGGTGGCATCATGGCAGGCTGGGCAACAGATATAGGCACATATAGCCATTACTACTGATTGTTCTTCTTTCTCATTGACTGTGGCTTGGATCTTCTTCTTTTTCCCAGTTAGTTCTTTGAGATTTAGTTGTGTCAGCTTTCTCTGTAGTTCTCTTTCTTGGTGTTTCAATCTTAACTCATTTCTCCTGTGTTGTTCTACAGCATGAGTCATATGTTCACAGAACTCCCTGTGTGATTTGGAGTTATGTCCAACTACATCTTCCAGTTTTTCCTTCACTGGGGTTGGCATAGCATCCACTAGGGCTGTTCTGAATAAAGTAATCATCACTGGGTCTGCTTAAGGGTTTCTCTCCAACTCTTGTTTCCATCTTCTCAGTTGTCTTTGAATATAAGTAGTTGGATTTTCTGCTTCATTTATTGGTTCTCCTCTCAGGGATTTTGGGTCCATGTGTGTTGGGTATTCTCTTCTTAATTCTTCCCACATGTTAGTGTGATATCTGTCAAATGCAACTCCATCCATCTTTGTATCATCAATTGCTTAGATGCACTTTTTTAAAGATCTCGTTCATCTTGGATCCCCCTAGACATTTGGCCAATAACATTTTGATATCTCCAATCGCTAGGAGTTTTCCCATCGTTTCTTCTTCAGTTACCCTGATCCATTTTCCAGCCCCCTCATGGATGTCTGGAAGGCGGACTATCAGTCCATCAAGGTCCTGATTGGCCCATGGCACATACTGTCCTTGCGTGCCTTTAATTAAATTAGGACACCGTCGTTTCAAATATTTATTGGGGATCTTTGGATCACTGAAATATTGTTGTTGTTCTTCACTTTGTAGTTGCATGTCACTTGGATATCTTCTGGGTGGATGTTCATATCCTTACTCTTCATCAAGCATGTACCTGTCACTTGGTTGGTCATCTTGTAGTCTCATGGTATCTAACCATTCATTGGTTAGATGCACATTGCTTGGGAATGCACATGGGAGATGCATGCTCGTTGTTCTTACCAATCTTCTTTGTTGGTCTCTTGTCCAACATTGCTTCTCTTTTGGAGCATCTTCAAGGACCAGGTTAACTGTGACATATTTATATTCTTTTTAGGGCTGTTTGAGCATGCTCTGCATTTTTCTTCTCTTCTCTTTTGCTTCTCCCTGGCTATTTGCTCCCCATTCTCCACTATCTCTTGCTCCAGTGCTTTTAACCTTTTTGTTAAGTCTCTCTTAGGTGTGACTCTTGCCTGTGGCCTATCTTCCTCTTCTATCTCAGGCCTGCTTGTCTTTGTGACATGTTTTGTTCTTCTTCTTGTCTTCCTTTCATCTCAGCTAATGCTGATATCACATGTTGATAGGCATTCATGATCTCCACACCTTCTGAGGTTATGTTTCTCATTTCTTCTCTAATGCTTACCCCTTCACTGTTCCCATCAGCATTATCATCTTTTATGTCTATGTTCCCTTTTATTTCTACTGTTCCTGATATAGCAGGCATTTGTTTTACAGGTTGGTCAAGAGGTGGTGCATAGGGAGGTGGTCTCTCTGTTTTTTCATTTTTATCATCTACTGGTCTTTTTACCTGTCTCTCAAATTTTTATCTTCATTTATAACTATCCAATACTAGGCCTAATATCTCTGTTTCTCTACAGCACATTTCTTATGAGAAAAACAATTACATGTAGACATATCAGTATACTCAATCACACACTTACAGCCTGGTCTCACACACATACAGCATAACACACTGCAGCCAGCATAAGCACAATACAGCCATCATAAACACATCAAACAACACAGCCAACATACAACAACAATGCAATTAATTTTGTACACAACGTAACATAACCAACAGACTTATTTACATCAATTTATTCAACACAATCATGTTTACATTAGTCAGCACTTTAACTATCCAAATATCTGAACTATTACTATGCCCCTCTTGGGTGACCACACCTCTTGCGTGCCTGCCAATTCAGCCCAAAATGCAACGCTATTTTGAGAACAAGGCCAACCATCAATATGAGCTCCCTGTTTCTCAGCCAGGTCAAAGGCCAACCATCCATGTGGGCTCCTTATCATTTACTGGTGTTGCTGCACCTTGCGGTATCCGCAGGATTTCAACACTCCCCTCTTGAGAGACCTACCAATGCAGCCCATTCCCCTTCTAAGAATGCGGTATCCGTAGGATTTTCAAACTTTGCCCATTCAGCCCTCTCAGTATTGCTATCTTGACAAGCAGTGCCAACCATCAAAGTGGGCTCACTGCTTCTCTACCAGCTCTGGGGCCTCTGTCTCTGCAGGCTCCCCTTCATCGCTGGTGCTCCCCTGAGAGCGGTATCCGCAAAGTTTGTGTGCACTTCAACTTATTTACAAGTCATATTTACATTTGCATGCATAATTCTTTGAAACCTGGAACACAGTTCTCTATTTCATCCAATAAATAATTTAATTCAGTTCGAGACCGGAAAGGCCTTTATAGAGTTACCACCCAGGCCAGACCTTGCAACACACCTCACAAAAACACAATTTAAGCAAAATTTGCTTACCTCATGTTTTTTGGTGCCGTTGAGTTTGTGCAATCAGTGCAAGTAAGCCCACAGCGGCTCCCCTTGGCCCTGTGCCGGTCCCTTCGTGGTCACCAATTTTATGTTGTGGAGCATGGAAAACGTTTCTTCCCCTCTCTGTAAGAAAACTCTCAAAGTCAAGAGTTCTAGGTGTCAAATGTTAAGAGTTTATTGAACATACCAACAAACCCGAGATGTCAGCTGAGATCTGACTCTCTCTGTCAAAACCCTTAGTTCTTGTACAGTTTGTTATCTAGCATTACCTCATGCCTACACCATCTTAATATCTTTTCTATCCAATGGATTCTGTTTCCCACCATTATTTCACAGAGCCTCTAACTTCTTTTCAATGGTGGGAACCTGGCTTTTAATTAAAAAAATAAAAATTTAAATTTATTTATCATGAAAATATACATTCAGTTACTTTGATTATTGGTTGTGTTAATTTTTTGACTTTGCTGTACCTTCCCAGAGCTTTCTTATGACTCAGTACCATTGTTCTTTGCTTACAGCTGAGGACACAGAGTATTTTCTTGCAGGGAATTCCTATTTTAAGAGCTTAGTTGGTATTGGATCCATTTTGTGGCTTTTGATGTTTCGATAAGTTTTGTTAGCTCTTCATGACCTGTGACAGCGAAGAATTGAAGTTGCACGTAGGTACTGAGACAGATGATTGCATAATTCAAATTTTATTTCAGATTATTTCAATTTTATCAGTAAAGAAATTCATGAAGTCATTACTCTTGTGCTGCTATGGAATAGTTCAGTTGAGGCTTTATTCCTAACCAATTTAGCCACAGTACTGAATAAACACCTTGGATTGTTGTGGTTATTTTCTATGAGTTTGCTAAAATATGCTGACCTGGCAGCTTTTAGTGCCTGTCTGTAGCTACAGACACTATCCTGCCATGCACCGTGAAATACCTCTAATTTTGTATTCTTCCACTTGCGCTCCATTTTCTGAGCTACTCTCTTGAGAGCATGAGTGTGATCATTGTACCATGGTGCAGGGCTTTTTGCTTTAATTTTCTTCAATCGAAGGGGGGCGACACTATCAACAGTGACAGAGAAGACTGTATTTATATTTTATTTATGTTATTTCATCAAGTTCTTCTAGGCTTTGGGGCTTACTGAGTATATGAGATAGGTCTGGAAGATTATTAGTGAAGCTGTCTTTAGTGGTCAAAAGAACAGTTCTACCTGAACGATAGCGTGGTGTAGACTGAGTACACAGGGATATACTAATATTTTCCCCCATTTGATAAACTTCCATCTTCCTCCATTTCACTTTAGATTCTTCGTTCATCCAAATAAATATAGGTTGAATTTGGGCAGCTTTATAATAATTTATTACATTTTGGAATTCTAGTCTTCCAAGCCTTTTTGACAAATTAAGAATTTTAAGACTAATTCTAGGTTTCCTATTATCCCATATATATTTACAAAGAAGTTAATTCCATTGTCTAAAAACACTTTTTGATATACTGAATGGTAGATTTTGAAAAAGGAAAATAAACTTAGGAAAATATTCATCTTTATAATCTCTATTCGTTTTGTAATCAGTAGCAGGCTATATTGATTTTTAATAGTTTTGAATGATAAATAAAGAGCCATCAAATAAATATATATAAAAATATATAATTTAAATAAATTTAAGCTTTTAAAATTAATAATTCTTGTTTTGGGCCTATATGAATTTACTTACACATTTATATACCAGCTGTTTTATATATTTTTTTATCACATTAATAATTTGTTTGCAGCAGTCCTCTTGAGCTCTCGTAGCAGCAGCTGTTTCTTCTTGTTGTGTAAATGTCATTAATTGCTTCATAATTTTAAAGTTATCCCTTGTACTGTGTAAATCAAGTGTTTTCAGTCTTCATGATTTCACGCTGAACTCTTGAGTAATGTAAATGTATTTTAATTTTTTTTATATTTTTAAAACAATGTCTTGTGCACAGTTTAAATTAATTTAAATTCTTATTTTCATAGCCACATATGCTTATTTTCATCATCAGCTTTCAGCAGAGAGGTAAATCCCTCCGTTCTCTCACATGATTGGTTGTGCACTGCAAATGTAACTCATTAATGTGCTCGAGTGCATAATCTAATCTTAAGGTCAGGATCGAAGCCTGAGTTAACAGAGAAAGTTGATGAGCTGCATCATGGTACCAATAGACCTTATTCACGCTAGCGCCATGTTTGATCTTTAATGGGAATGACAACGAGGCTGTGAGAGATAAACTTACTTCAATAGCACGAACGGTATAAAGCTGTATAAAGCTCATAGATCATATCTGATTTTCAACAACTCATGTTGTCTGGAGTTCTTTGCATACTAAATGTTCTTGGACAGATATTTTATCAATGCTTTGTCAGTGGAATGATCCATAAACACTTTAAACTGCAGTACAGCCCATGAAGAGACAGTAAGTCTATCCCTCACAGCCTCGTTGTCATTCCCATTAAAAATCAAACATGGCGCTAGTGTGAATAAGTTCTATTAAGCCTGATTGAACTGGTTTGAATTTGTCAGCCTGAAACCAATCCTGAAACCCTGAGTTCGTTCAGCGAACTTCATGGTACAGACCTCGAGTTGGTTGGTAATAAAGTCCACGTCCAAATTCTGACAAGGGTCCTTTTCACACTTCCTTGTTCGTGAAGCGGAAGTCGTCATAATTAGGTAAATGCAACTATGGCCGCTGCCGAGGTGTATGTTTTTTCAAGTCTTTAAAAGTTTTGCCTGCATTTTCATTTGGAGATGTTGACTGCATCGTCCAAATGAATTCGTCAGCGGTTCGATCAAAATTTACAAGTTGTTTCTCGAGGGTTATCTGCATGAATACGAAGGTAAGTCGATAAAAATACATTATTATTGAGAGGTTTAACAGAGCGTAAATCCAAATCCTGACGAGAACCACATTTTCCAGTGCCTATAAAAGGAGTGTTACTGTCATAGAAATCTGCCTCACATTCAACATTTGTTAATGCACAAAAGAACGCAAATCCATATTTCTATTCTTCTAATTAACTGCCTACAGTACATTTAAACTACCAGCTTCTTATGAATGTGCTGTCTTTGTTTTTATCGCTGGTGCTTGAGAGAGAATGGCCAGAGAAGTACCTCAGAATTAAATTGCACTTGAAGAAGCTTTGAGTTTTATTTTTTGCAGAATGAAATGCAAAAGTAATGTAGTGTTCAATATATATATATATATATATATATATATATATATATATATATATATACATATATATAAATTATTAATAAGGTTTCCGTTTGGGTTATATTGTTAAATTCTGGTGACATTGGGAGCTGTTTTTTTCAACAATGTTTGCTTGTTCTATTGTGTAATGTAAATACAAATTATTTCATACAAATTGTTACTATAAATTATATAATTGCATTTATTAAAGGCATTGTTACAATTGCCAATATATATATATATATATTATAAATCAAAAATGGTTACTCTTTGGTTGATGCTGAACTCTATATTTTAATACCTTGGAACTGTTTAAAGATGGCATAATTTTAAAACAGTAAGAAGTTCAAAGTAATTATTGTAGTTTTGTTGCAGTCTTCTCTGTAATCTCCTCTGCACCCCACTTTTCCCATTCTAATTTTGTCCCCTAACAAATATTTTAAAAATAGCAGAGAATTTTCTTTATTTAATATAATTTATATTATTATTATTGTCACTATTTCCTTAATCCTGCAATGCATATTACATCCCATCCCATTTGCCTTATCCATTTTTTTATTACTCCCATACACCATTCCTCAACCTTTCTTGTTCAATTAGTGTAACATGCAAAAGGAAATTGCCAAAAATGTCTAACTCCCTTAAAAAGGTGATTACTCCTGCTGACCTGAGACATGTAATATTGTAGTAATCCTGTATATTTCCACTTCCATAAATATTTTTTACCATTTATAACTAATTTACTACCACAGCATATATAGTGCTTTTATTATGACTTTATTAGTTTTTATAAGGTTATAAAGGATGTATTAAGTTTATAAATATTAGTAGTTTTGCTCATTTATTCAGGAAATGTTAAGCCTAAAAAATGCATAAATCTTTGACATTACTTGTGTCACATAATTGAGTCATAAACAATTAAGCTAAAGTACACAAGGCCAATGTAACACTCATTCCACCTAGTCTGTATAATTGTAATTGTCATATGTGATAACTTTACAGTAAATGGAAAAGTTTTATAATGTGAATGGATATATTTTTCATGTCTACCGAATTCTATGGACATTCATGTAGAAAAAAGCAGATTGCTACTTGAACGAACAGCATGATAATGATATTTTACACTTTTCTGTATTAAATGCATATTAATATATCATACTGTATATTAATATGCATAAACAGTTTTATGTAATTTATAAACATTATTTTTACACACACTGCCTTAAAAAAGCTATCCATCAGTCTTTTTGGATAAGTCTCTATCAACTTTAAACATGATGGAACAATATTAGCCCAATCCTCCTTGCAAAATTGCTCAAGCTGTACCAAGTTAGTGGGGGATCGGTGATGGACAGCAATTTTGAGGCCTCTCCAAAGATGTTCAATAGGGCTGAGGACAGGACTCTGACTGGGCCACTCAAGGACATACATTTTCTTCATTTTAAGCCACTCCAGTGTTGCTCCGGCTTTGTGCTTTGGGTCATTGTCCTGCTGAAACACAAACTTCATCTCAATTTTACACTTCTGGCAGAGGAAAGTAGGTTCTTATCCAAACTCTCTGTGTATTTTGCAGCATTAATAATCCCATCAATCTTCACAAGACAGCCAGTCCCTGCTGTTGAAAAGCACCCCATAACATGATGCTGCTACCAGCGTGTTTCACTGTGGGGATGGTATATTGTTCATGTGCAGTGTTGGCTTTGCACCACACATACCGTTAAGTGTTTGAGCCAAAAATTTCCCCTTTAGTCTCGTCAGATCACAAGACCTTCAGCACATATTTGAAGTATCCAAGTGACGTATTGCAAAGTCTTTACGGGAAAGCATGGGCTTTTTTCCCGCCAAGGCTTCTTCCTAGCCACTCTGCCGTACAGCCCCTTTTTGTGCAATAGCTTCGAGATTGTTGAGCCATGGACATTATTTTCAGTCACAGCCAGTAATTAACCTAGTAATTATGAAGGGTATGAATACTTAAAAATCAAATACAATTTAGTTTTACATTACATTTTTTTAATTGAATGAGGTTTTGGGCATATTTTTAATTTGTTATACTGTACTAGCTGAGGAAAAACGTCAAACTTTAATATTTTCTAAACTTGGAATCTGACACCAAACATTTTGAAAACTGCATTGGGGGCTGAGTACTTTTTCAATGCACTGTATATTAGAACTCATCATTGCCACATTTTTCTTTAAAATAATAAGTGAAGCCTGCTCCCTTTAAAGGATACAAAAGAATACAATTCCGGGTTCAACACAAGTTAAGCTCAATCGATTGCATTTGTGGCATAATGTTACATTCATTTTGACTCATCCCTCTTTAAAAAATAAAATAAAAAGCCCACAAAAAAAATACAAAAAATAACTTACACTTAAAATGGAAGTGATGGGGCCAATCCGTAAACATTAAAATACTCACTGTTTCAAAAGTACAGCCACAAGACGTAAACAATATGTGTGATAAAATTGCTTACTGTCCTTTTCTGTGTGCAGTTCAGTCCATTTTTACAATGAAGTAATACCATAAACCCTAAAACAACCGTAAAAACAATGTTCGAAACAACTTCACATCTCAAATAATACAGCAAAAATAAAGAAAGTACTTTTCTAAAATAATAAGCTTGTAATTACCAATACACTTTTCTGGCTTCGGCGCATCCACAATACATCATGGATGCATGCCGGGTCCAAGCAAGAACATCTGCTGGACTACATAGTGATGGAATAGCAGTTGCGGGCACATGTCCTTGACACCAGGACCTACCGTGGAGCTGATCTGACCACTGACCATCGACATGTCATCTGTAAGATGCGCCTGCCATTCTTCCACTCTGGTGGTGTGTGTACACCCAGGTCCCCATTCGAACCCTTAGTGGCATGGTCTCAGCTAGCTGATTAAAGTTGCAAGCGAAAATTTCATCATCGCTTGTGGCTGGGTTTTGCATCATCCCCCAATCCTCCAGATATCGAGGGGAAATGGGCGAGGTTTAGGACTGTGGCTCATAAAGCTGCAATGGCTGCTTTGGGTACACGGTCCAGACCTCCCCAGGGACCCTATCTGACAGAGGAGGTGTTAAAGCTGGCTGAGAAAAAGCGACAGGCCCACTCTCATCGGCTATAGCATCCCACATCGGAGAATGAGGAGGCTTACCGCAGCCTTCACTCGGAGGTTCGGAGAGCCGTGAGGCGCTGCAAGGATGGGTGGTGGTCGCGAGTTGCTGAGGAGATGGAATCTGCCTCAGCGGCCTGTGATCACAAATCACTCTTTAATTACATAAAGTAACCTGCAGTGCCACACCTATTATCATCATTAGGGGAAAGAACGGTGATCCAATCTCTGACCCCCAGAAACAGGTTTGCAGATTTGCTGAGCATTTCTGTGAGGTCCTGGGGGAGGGGAAATCCCTCAGCCAGGAAAACAACATGGGACAAAGTCGGGATGACCCTGCCGAGGCTGCGGTGCCTCAAATATTGGAGGAAGAAGTCACCCCCTGTGAGTGGTTGGCTGAGGTGCCATCTGTTGAGGAAGTACAGAAGGCGATCCAGAGTCTGAGACCAGGAAATCTCTGGCAGAGATGATCTCCCAGGCAAAATGCTGAGGGAGGGTGGCGTTTGTGCACAGACTGCCCTACATAACATCGTAACAACAGTCTGGACCACTGGATGGGTTCTGCAGATTGGAAGGATGCCCTGGTTGTCCCCCTCTTTAAGAAAGGGGACCGCACAGACTGTAACAATTACAGGGGCATCTCACTCCTCTGTGTGCCAGGAAAGGTCCTGGCAAGGATTATTCAATATCGCCTCGCTAGGCACGCTGAGGAGAGGCTTGCGGAGCCACAGTGCGGTTTCAGGAAAGGGCGGACCTGCACAGATGCCATATTTTCTGTCCGTCTGCTACAGCAGAGGTTTAGGGAATTCCAACAAGACCTACATCTCTGCTTTATTGACCTGGTCAAGGCCTATGATACCATCAGTAGACCTGGGCTCTGGGTTGTTCTTCGTGCTTTCGGAGTCCCTGACCCTCTGCTCACGATCATTAAGGACCTTCATGATGGTGAGTGGGCCCGGGTAAAACTATGTGGCCAGGAGTCAGAGCCATTCCCTGTACACCTTGGGGTGCGACAGGGATATCCTCTTGCTCCCACATTGTTTAACATCTATTCTGACCACGTAGTTCGTGAAGCCTTCAATAGCTGTACCGGAGGAATTTCCATCTGGTACAGATACAATGGGAGGCTGATCGATGCCCGGGTGCGGTCAAGGGATGGCTCCCTATTGCTCAACCATGTTATGTATGCCGATGATCTGGTAATTGCTGCTCACTCAGAGGAGGAGTTGGGGGTGCTGCTGCTGAACCTGGAGCTTGCCACTAAGAGGTGTGGCCTTACCATCAGCCCCACCAAAACTAAGCACCTGCCTGGGTATTTTGTACCATCGGACATTGCACCCCCCCAACTCCCAATTGATGATAGAGCAGTTGTGGAGAGAATGGAGAGTTTCCCATGCCTGGGCAGTGTGCTCATGACCGGCTCCGGTTTAGCAGCAGAGGTCTCACTCCGTATCAGTCGATCGGCATTATCTTTTCATTGGTTTCGTAACGTTGTGTGGAAGCTACCTGGTCTGTTGCTCTGCACGAAGCTTCATGTCTTCTCGGCCATGGTCGTTCCCTCCCTTCTCTACGCTTGCGAAACGTGGACCCCGTTAATGGAACATCTTCACCGGTTAGAAACATTTAGGCTGACCTGCCTATGATCCATCCTGGGTTTAACCAGGCTGGATTGTGTGAGGAGCTCACAAATCCTTGAAAGATCTGGATAAAGTCCCATCGATGAGCTCCTCCGGCAGGCAAGGCTGCATTGGCTGGGCAATGTAGCCCACATGCCCAGCCACCGCATGCCTAAACAGCTTTTGTTTGGCCGGATTGAGGGGGCTAAATGGGCGCAGCACGGGTTACAGAAGAGATAGAATGATGTGGTGCAGGAGGATCTGGAGCTGAGTGGACTTGCCACTAACTGGTACCAGCTGTGTCAAGATCAGCCTCTGTGGAGGAGGCTCGTGAAGGATGCTACTGGGCAGTTGGAGGCAGGAGGAGCGCCGCTCACAACAATGAGCGGCGCGTCGGGTGGCTAAAGAACAGCAAGTTGGCACAGTAGGGGGCACAGGTGGTCCATCAGCCAGTCGTCTCAGTCAGTCGACCTGTGGCATCTGGGTCCGCCCCGTGACCTCCTGCCAGCGGGCTTTCGACACTTCACGTGGCCTCAAGGTTCACATAGCCTGGCACAAACGTCGTGGTGATGTCACCGCCACTTAATGGCGAATGGTGGTTGTTGTTGTTGTTGTGTGTGTGTGTGTGTGTGTGTGTGTGTGTTTGTTTCACATTATTTTGATGCTTCGTCCAGTTCCCGCCTCCTTTCCATTTAACCTTGTTACATTGGTGCCGAAAGATGGGAAGGGGGAGGGATGCGCTGTCGTGGAGTCCTCGCCACTACTAGCCAACCCAGGAGAAGCCGCGGCCGTCCACTTGGGGACAGAGACGTCACTGCCGGCCGCCGAGGATCTGAGGCATGCTGCCGTTTCCCCCCCCATAGGAAAAAAGAATAGAGAAAAAAAAGAAAAGAGGTAGAGAGGAGCGTGACCGTCTGCCCAGGGCCCCAAATCAGGCTAATCAGCCGAGGAGAGGGACAAATGTGCTGAGATGTGGCAGTTCGAGAGAGAGCCATATGCAGCTGCCATGTGTGTTTGTTTATGTTTGTGTCTTTTTGTTTCATTAAACATTATTTTGATGGTTCGTCCCACACCGGACACGGCGGTACAAATCCGGTTTGGAGCAGGCTGAGCAGGACCGGTTACATTCACATCAACCATCAGAATGGGGGAAAATGTGATCTCAGTGATTTGGAGCATGTAATGATTGTTGGTGCCAGATGGGCTGATTTGAGTGTGCCAAAAACAAAAAAACATCCAGTAAGCAGCACTTCTGTGCATGGAAATGCCTTGTTGATGAGAGAGGTCAACTGAGAATGGTCAGACTGGTTCGAACGGACAAAGTCTATGGTAACTCAGATAACTGCTCTGTACAATTGTGGTGAGAAGAATATCAACTGATTGGTGTATATCATTATCTGTCTTAGCTGACAAACAGTGGTTCCCTGTCAACCAATCACTGAGGGCGATTTAAAATAGCGCGCTAATAAAACGTGATGTCATCCATAGCAACAAGGTCAATTCCACCTTACTCTTATCTTAAGATTTCCTTATTATAACTTGCTCATAGCAGTTTTGTGAATAGGTTTTAAGCAAAACCTCCTAGCTAGGAACTCTTTGGAGAACTTCTAATGGTTAGATCTTTGTAAATACGGGCCCAGGTTAACAACAAACCATTTTGTTTACCCTACCGCCAAGTCATTATGAGAAGCTGAGAATGGTGTTAGATGAAATGGAAGAAAAGGGCATCATCAGAAAGTCAAACCGTGAGTATGCATCCCCACTCGTCCTGGTGTGGAAGAAAAATGGTGATCTTAGAATCTGTACTGATCTCAGATGGCTAAATGTGAGGACAATTAAAGACCTCTGGCTTCTATAATGTTCTGTTAAATGAGGAAGACAAAAAATATACAACATTTTCATCACCTTTTGTCCTGCATGAATATAACAGGATGCCACAGGGCCTTTCAAATAGTCCAACTATGTTCATGCACATGATGATGTCAACCTCTGATGATCAAAACTTCACAAGCTTGTTCTGTTACCTTGTTGACCTCATGGTTTTTCCCCCAAACAGCAGTTTCCACTCGAAAGGCTAGAGATGATGTTTTCAAGACTCAAAGCTCAATCTTAAGCTTCACCTAAAAAATGCAATTTCCTGAGAAAATCTGTAATTTTTTTTTTAGCTATGGTCTTTTACTATTAGCATGTTATAGCAAGCTGTTCAACCTTACTGCACAAACAGACACATTGTAACAGGGTTAAAATGGGAAAGGAGGAGGCGGGAACCAGCTGAACAGTCAAAATAATGTTTAATGAAAACTTAAAAAGACACAAACATAATCACACATGGCAGCAATGTGTGGCTCTCTCTCTCCCAAACTGCAGCATCTGGCTCGGCTTTATCTCTCTCCTCAGCTGATTAGCCCGATTAGGGGATGGCCGTGCGCACTCACGGCCCGGCCCCGCCCTCCCCCTCGTCACACACACACAGTGCTCCAAAGTCAGAAAAAGGAGGTGTAAAGCGAAGGTTATGTTGGGCCTCATGTATTCAGATAGAAGACAAAGGCAGGCCTAACCCAGTCGTAAAACCTAACTGAGGCCCACATACCAAGTCATAAATCTTACTGATAAAAACCGTGCCAAAATCAAACAAAGGGAGTCCAAAACAGACTACAAATCCCATGAAGCCTTGCTCACTGAAGGATCAACTCTCAACTCCTATTGGATGAGGCACACAACAGTACGGCCCTCAACCATGATGTCATCGGGAGTAGAAATAACCCTGAGATGCTTCCGGGATTTGCTTCCAGCAACTTTGCTCGCCGTGTGTAGATGCAGCTCATCGCTGCTCTCAGGTGTAGCCTCGTGGCACAAGGAAGTAACTTCCGACTTGAAACTGTGGCCATACAATCTCCATCTTGCTGGACGAGTTGAGATTACTCTGTGTTCCACCAAACACTCTAACGGATCTGAAGGAGACTGCCGAGCAATCTGCATCTTCATCCGTTTGCCTGCAGAAGTGAAGAGATAAAAGATTTCTCTTCCATCTTCAATCAAGTCGATGTCGCTGATTTCTCCGCCAGCCCGCTGAGAATCAGCAGCCGTACCGCCCGCTGACAGAGCGAGGAAACGGCCTCCAGTCATCACCCGAGACTCGAGGATCCGAGTCGGAGTTAAAGGACAATTGAACACACATATTCTAGCTGCATCCTCATGCGATTCAAGTAAGAGGTTTACGTCTGGGCAGAGATAGAATATTATAGTGTGTTATTCTTGTGTATTGTTGTGGCTTCTGCCGCCTTTATGAAGAATCACTCTCAAAGTCTTAAGGTTTTGATGCCAGAAGATAGACTTTATTATCAGAGATAGCAAAGCCGAGTCAGTCTGCAGAGTAACTAACTTTCTGATATTCAAACATGCCTATATACACATTCACCTAGGGCGTGACCAATACACCCCATACATTTTGTTCTGTGTCTTCAGACTGTTAGAGAACATGAAACTGTTTGAGAGGCCCCTCTCCATCTCTCTACAGGGCCTTATCCTATATTTCCTCTAGTGTCAAAACATGAGACTCAAGATTACCTTATATGAGTACCATATGTGATCACATATTCCATTTTGAGGGGCCTCCTTTACACAGGCTTCTACACACACACACACACACACACACACACACACACACACACACACAGAGTAAAATCCATGCTTGACCATCAGAAATAATTGTAGACAAAAATGGCTATATTTACATTGATTATACTTGATTAATTTATATTTAACTTGATAAAAAAATATTCCACAGTATCAAGGTTATTGCTTGTACAGTTTACGGACTTTGCGGCTAATACTCAAGGTATTAATTATCACGAATGAGATCTGCTGTGTTTTAGTCCAACCACATTGGACTATTGTGCATTTCTGCCATCGCGGGTGAGACTGGCACACCAAGTTTATCCATTAAAGAATCAAAGACCGTGGGACGGTTTACAAGCCATCCACCGCGTCTCTGAGTGATAAACTAACAGCTGCTTTCTCTTCCACGATCATGAAATCGGCTTTGGGGCCGTCACTTTCTCTCTCTCTCTCGTACTAACCACACACACACGCGTGCAACCCCTCACAAACATTCTCGCACACATTTTCGGCTAGTAGATAGCTTCGTGATAAAGCTCAGCTTTGTCCCTATGCTATCGTACAAGCGGATACACGCGGTAAACTGGTAGACGCCATTGACTGGTTTCTCTCCGCCCACATTCACGGCAATATTCTCTGGCCAGAAGTCTCGCATGACATACTCTACACGAGAGTCACGCCCGCCATTTTGTGCATGTCCCTCCTTACACACACACACACACACACACACACACCCTCATGTGTTATAGGATTATTTTGGTTTCCATATCTAATCATATCACTGTTTAGTTTGTAGTTGTAAGTCGGAAGTTTATTGACTGCATTGTATTAATTATTAATTGATATTACTGCATAAATAAACTTTGTTATATTTCAAAGAGAAGTGTTTTGGTTTGTTTTGCATACACCTGTGTCACATGCTGACGGGATGTCAGTGCTCGGATTCAAGCCTTCATTCATTGTTTTTTTTTTTCGAAAATCGATATTCTTTGGATGTCGAATTTCCTAAGAAAACAATCTAATATTGAGACTGTTATACTATCTGGTTATTAGTCCCTGATCCCAGGGTGGTGCCCCTGCAATATTAATCCTTATTAATATTCTATTGATTTTTGATAATTGATAATTATCTTTGTTGAATTTGAAGGATCAGTAAGCTAGTGTTAATTTTAATTAATGTTTCATCGATGTTAATGATTAGTGATTATCTTTGATAATTGTTGATTTAAAGGATTAAAAAAGCTAACATTGATTCTCATCAACGTTCTATTGATTTTAATAATTAATAATTATCTTTGATAATTATTCATTATTGCTAATAACCAAACCCGCTCCTAAACGTAGTGCACTATATTTACTGGAGCCCCATATGAGGTTTTAATGAGTTAGATTCTATTATTTAATTTAAATATTAATTTAATTACCAATTATTTCTGATAGTAACATTGATCTAAACAACCAGTAAAGCCCTACAGTTACATGTGTCAAAGCATCACTATCAGATTGGACTGATGAGTTTCAGAAGGCATTTCAGACCTTAAAGCACGACTTGTTTATCAATTGTCATCAAGTGTAACTCTAGCACACCCAGAATTCAATGACCACTTCATATTAGCTGTGGATGCATCATTTAATGGATTCTGTGCCGTTCTTTCCCAAATGGCAGTGTGATGACAAGGCCAGTAGCTTTTGACAGCAAAATATTGTCACGCTCTCAGATGAACTATACTGCTCATAGACTGGAATTTCTTGCATTAAATGGGCAACATTTGACAAGACCATTAAGTCAAGTCATTTTTATTTATTTGTGTAGAGCTTTTCACAACATACATCGTTTCAAAGCAGCTTTACAGAAAATTATGCTATAACAGAAAATGAAGTTGTAATGTCTGTAATAACTTAAGAGTCATCATTGTGCGAATACTGGTTAAAGGGCCATCACTTTACTGCCTGGACGAATAATAATCCATTAACTTATATAATCATCAAGCCTAGACTCGACACATGTGAGCAATGCTGGGTGTTGAGGCTGGCCTCCTTCAGCTTTGATTTGAAGTATGTGCCTGGTTCCAAGAATGTGGTTGCGGATGCACCAACAGGGAGCCACTCATTCAGTCCACTGTTAGCCATCACCTTTTAACAGAGCCATACCAGTCTGTGCTGAATTAATTTAATTGAATTGTAGACAGTACTGTCCAACATGATTTTCAGTTTGTGGACTCTAATGCTGATTAGACAAGGTGCCATCAGTTAACAAAGGTGCTTTAAGCTCACAGGAGATATCTGCAATCTTTGATGCACATTGTTCAAATGGTGTGGGACAGATGATTGGTATAGTTACCAACCAGCAGCTGATGAAAGAGGATTAGACCAAGGCCCTCCCTAAGAGCACACTCTTCTCCATGCAGGAGCAAGATCGTACTGTGAGTAGAGCACTCTTTTATGTTCAGACATCATTGCCCTGATAAGTGTGAGTGTGCTTTTGAACCGCGTAGTGTTCTAAATCTCCTTAAGCACTGGAACATACTTAGCATTCAAGATGGCATGCTGTTCAAAGTAAAACAAGACTTGTCACATGAATACGAAGGTTTACAAATTCATTGTTCTGAATGCCCTGAAACAACAAGTCCTCAAGGTTTGCATAATGCGACTGGTCACCAAGGCTAAGGTCACCAGAACACTTTAGTTGGCCAGACAGATTCTTTTGACAGGCATGGAGCGTGGTATTGTGAATTATGTACAGACTTGTATAGTAGACTTTTAATAAACATGAACTAATAACATAGAAAAGAACTAAAATAGAAAGCCTGGACTTTGTGTGACCCAGGAGAGGGCATATGAGGTTACTGAAAGTACTGATGTTGCAAGAAACACTCTGTGTCCTCAGCTGTAGCAAAGAACAATGGTACTGAGACATGAGAAAACTTTGGGAAGCACAGCAAAGTTAAAGATTAACATAACCAATAACTATATTATGCTCAGATTGCGATGCAATCTGACCTCTTTTTAATGGTGGAAACCTGGCTTTTAATGCATTTAAAAAAAATTATAATTATAAATTAAAATTATGTATTCACTCAGAATGTATACTTTCATGATAAATGAATTTTAAAAAAAACAAAAAACATTTTATGGACTAAAAGCCAGGTTTCCACCATTAAAAAGAGGTCAGAGGCTCTGTGAAATAATGGTGGCGAACAGAATCCATTGGATACAAAAAATATTAAGAGGGCATAGACATGAGGTAATGCTAGATAACAAACTGTATAAAAAAGGAGGGTTTTGACCAAGAGAGTCAGATCTCAGCTGACATCTCGGGTTTGTTGGTTTGTTCAATAAACTCTAACCTTTGAAACCTGGAACTCCTGACTAGAACAGGAATGGCCATCTGTAGACTGGAAAGCTATAGTGAACAAACATTTGGCCTTTGAACCATTGGTCCAATTGAATGATCTTTATATGTTGAGTCCTTCTCAGTTGGGGCAATTAGCATCATCAGCAAAAATACCCATTGACCCAGTATATGTGCCTTATGTCAGAAGGAATTCAAGAAGACGATGGCCAAAGAGGGCAGGAGGGGCAACAATTCTAAGAAATGGCTACCTTATGATAAGATCAGACATATGACCAGTGCAGTGTAAAAGTAAGACACTATTCCATAAAGACAGTAGTGGAGAAATAACACCAATTTACACAACAAATGAAACTGTAGGAAAAATGGAAGTAGCAATTGTGTTAAGCAGAGATCCAGAGAGGAGGCGACAGCTTTGGGTGGAAGTATATGGGTGTTAAAATGGAAAAACAAAATAACAGCAATTAACCACTGTAAATAATGAGTGATTCTTATAGAAATAGAAGATGGAAAGGGAGAAAGAGAGGAAGGGGAATTTTAAACCAAGAGGAAAGGGAAGCCCTGACTGACTTCCTTGAACCTTTTCATTTAGAATATTGTGATAGAAGTGAATTAAATGTTTCTGTAGTTTCATGGGGAGGGTGTCATGTAGAATTAACCCCATCTCTCACTTTTATGCATTGGGCAGGAGGAATAGCTGCCACAGGTCGCTGGTTTGCTGAAGATGAGCTTTGGAGTTTTGACATAATTAGCCTAGGAGGAGACATTATCTGGATGCAGAACAATTAACATTGGTTAGGAGCACAGGAAGTGCCTGTAAAACCATTAAACAGAAAACAAATAAATGCTGTTCTGAAATTCCTGAGAAAGACCAATAAAATACTTTAGGAACTGTGACAAGTCCTCAACCCAGCAAAAGCCCAGGGGAAGTCAGGGGTCGGATACTTTTAGTGATCCTCGCCTGACCAGCTTGGTGAAGACTAGTTAAGGATAGATACGAGCTGGGGTTAGAGAGATACATTGAAATATATTATACACTGTGATAATAAAAGTTAAAGCAACAATGACATCAACACCAGTAGAACAGATGTGTTCAATGTATCTAATATGTAAATACATAATAAGGGAGCTGTCTAATAAATGGGGAAAAAGAACAAAGAGCTTAAACATAAAATGGCCAGCAGAGGGAACATTTGATGTGGCTATGTGTAGAGAAATGGAAGCATTGATCAAAAATCACAAAGCCAAAAATATGAGCAAAAAAAAAAAAAAAGGGAAGAGAGAAAAATAACAAGTATTGCAGTTGTTTAAAAATCATGGGATAAAATTAATAAAAGCTGAGAGACAGGCAAAAAGACCATTAGATGATAAAAGTGAAAAAACGGAGAGACCACCTCCCTATGCACCACCTCTTGATCAACCTGTAAAACAAATGCATGCTATATCAGGAACAGTAGAAATAAAAGGGAACATAGACATAAAAGATGAAAATGTTGATAGGGACAGTGAAGGGGTAAGCATTAGAGAAGAAATGGGAAACATAACCTCAGAAGATGTGGAGATCATGAACGCCTATCAAAATGTGACATCAGCATTAGCTGAGATGAGAGCCTGAGACTACCTGGTGACCGACCAAGCGACAGGGACAAGTTTGATGAAGAGCAAGGCTATGAACATCAACCCAGAAGATATTCAAGCGACATGCAACCACACAGTGAAGAGCAGCAGCAATATTCCAGTGATCCAGAGATCCCCAGTAAATATTTGAAAAGACAGTGTCCAATTTTAATTAAAGGCACGCAAGGACAGCATGTGCAATGAGCCAATCAGGACCTAGATGGACTGATAGTATGCCTTCCAGACATCTATGAGGGGGCAGGAAAATGGATCAGAATGATGGGAAAACATCTATCTATTGGGGATATTAAAGTATTATTGGCCAAATGTCTAGGAGGATCCAAGATGAATGAGATCCTTAAGACGGTGCATCTAAAAGGAGCAATTGATGATACACGACTGGAAGGAGTTGAATTTGACAGATATCGCCCTGACATGTAGGAAGAATTAAGAAAAGAATACCCAACATGAATGGATCCAAGATCCCTGAAAAGAGAACCAATAGGTGAAGCTGAAAATCCAACTACTTATATTCAAAGACAGCTGAGAAGATGGAAACAAGAGCTGGAGAAAAACCCGGAAGCAGACCCAGAAATGACTACATTATTCAGAACAGCCATAGTGGATGCTATGCCAACTCCAGTGAAGGAAAAAGTGGAAGATGTAGTTGGACTGAACTCCAAATCACACAGGGAGTTCTGTAAACATGTGGCTCATGCTGTAGAACAACACAGGAGAAATGAGTTAAGATTGAAGCATCAAGAAAGAGAAATACAGAGAAAATTGACTGGAAAAAAGAAGATTCAAGCCACAGTAAAAGAGAATGAAGAACAATCAGTAGTAATGGTTCCTGAAAATGTGCCTGTATCTGCTGCCCAGCCTGCCTTGATACCACCTGTACCTGTCGTCCAGAATACAATGGCACCAGCATCACAACCACCAGCACCAATTGTAATCTACGTAAAACCAGAACAACCAAACAACGGAAACTGGAACAGACCACAACAAGGAGGAAGAGGAAGAGGTAGACAGAACAGTGGCCCTAGAAATAATGGCCCACCAGGAGTATGTTGGGGATGCAATCAGCCTGGACACACCAAAGAGATTGCCCTACTAATCCATGGCCAAATAATAAACCACCAAGTCCAAACAATGCCCCATGGCAGCAAGAATACCAAGCTCAAGCACCAGGTCCACTCAATCCAGGGCGTGGACCACAACAGGGCTACTAGGGCTGTCTAGAGAATCCTACGGGGAGGGGTCAGCTTCCAATGATATCATCTGATGCTGATCAAGAACCTATGCTGCAGGTTAAAATAGAGGGCAAAACAATACCAGTTATGCTAAATACTGGAGCTACGTTTACGTGTATAAGTCCAAATTATGCCTCTCACCTCCCCAAGTCTGGAAAATGTGTAAAGACAGCAGTATTCTTGGGACTCACGCAGCTAATTCCAATGACAGCTCCAGTTAGCATAAAAGCAAATGATGCAAAAATAAAAACTCCCATTCTAATATCAGAACAAATGCCTCTTAACCTGTTAGGGAGGGATGCTATATGTAAAATGAATTTACAGATATGGTGCTCTCCAGAAGGCATATACATAGACAGCAGGAGCATCAAACAAATGAATGTCACAAAGTTAAGGCTAGGAAAGGATGTAGAAAAAACTGTAAACAAATGGGGAAAATACATTAAAGAACAGCTCTGTGAACCAAGCATGCCAAAAACTGAATTCCATTATAAATGATTCAGGAAGGGATCCAGATCTTGAAAAGAAATGGTTGAATGACACAAAAGGACAGGAAGTGCCATTGAGTTCACAATATATAACTGTAGGGCCAGAAGGTGCAGCACTACAAATTGAGAAATCCAACTTTATTGAACAATGGTTTCAAGTACCAAATTCAGTTCCACATGTTACTTTATACGTAAGGGAAGTCAGGCAAAAGATCTAGGACCAATGATGAAAAGAGCGGAAAAGAAAAAGTGGGAAGCCACAGAAAATCCTTTAACCTTTGAATCAGCAGATAAAACATACCTAAAAATTCTGTGTTACACTATGGGAGGCATTCCAATGGTTGTGGTGACTACTAAAGAAAAAGAAAAATTGGATTCAAAAACAGTTGAATTAATGTCAGAAATGGGAAAACATGTGCCTGCTGAACTGTGGTCTCAACATGATGCAGGTAACGGAAGACTGGCCTGCAGAAGTTCCAAATCCACATACGTTGTTGACTAATGTTCCTCCTGCTGCCAATTATTTTACTGTTATTGACCCATACCCTGCATTTTTCAGCATCCCTCTAGCAGAGGAAATCAGACACCTTTCTGCATTCACCTATCAAGGTAAACAATATACATACACCAGAATGCCACAGGGATTTAAACACGTGTTCAATAAAGTTGAACAGACTGCCACTAAAGTCAAATTTTTTGCATATCCAGATTGTATCCAGATGAGTTTTGATAGTTTGGACAGCAAAAAAAAAAAAACATGAAATCGTCATGGTTACTTGCGTAACCTCCATTCCCTGATGGAACGAGATGTTGTGTCGATGTAGTGACACTAGGGGTCACTCTTGGGAGCCTGAGACACCTATGGTCTTTGATAAAAGGCCAATGAAAATTGGCGAGTGGCATTTGCAAATGCCACTCTCCCGGACATACGGGTATAAAAGGAGCTGGTATGCAACCACTCATTCAGGTTTTATGCTGAGGAGCCGAGACAAGGTCCGGCCATTTCAGCGGTTAGTTCAGCATTGTGGCAGGAGGGACACAACGTCTCGTTCCCTCCATCAGGGAATGGAGGTTACGCAAGTAAACATGATGTTCCCTATCTGTCACTCACTCTACGTTGTGTCGATGTAGTGACATTAGGGGTCCCTATACGAAACGCCACAACTGGCTGAACTGTGCTACGTGAACTGGCGGTGTGTGACGGGCAGACCACTGTGTGCCTCGTAGCCAGCACACCAGGTCAACACGTAACCTTCCCCAACATAGTTATGAGTGTCGAACGGCCCTTTGGGGACAAGTCGACTACCCAAACGATAGAGACAGACTAACCCAGTCGTGGCCTCTTTTCCCCTTCTTTTTTTCCACTCCCTAAAAAAGAGGTGGGATTATCCGACTGGGCCGCCAGGTCTAGTCGGGGGGTGTCCCTCCCAAGGGGAGGACAACATGGAGACCACACCTCGCCCAAAGAGGGGGAGGATATTTAAGTGGAAAAATACATCACATGGTCTTGCCGACCATGTGGAGAGTCTTCAAGGTAGATCCTACCCAACGGGAGAGGAGTTACTACAAACATGGAGACTGGGGCAGAGGAGCTTTGCCCAAGGAAGACGCAGTTTGCCAACAGGGAAACGAATTAGCATAAGATATACATCGCATGGGGTTATACCTTACAGGGAACCGCCACATGCAGAGCACCTACCCCAGAACAGGGCTCTTAATTAGCACGTGTACTGGGCTGGCAGCGAGTCTCTCCGAAAACTCAGCCACAGGGCTCGGAGGAAGTCAACCAGGGAACAGTTTGTGAACACTACTGGCAATTAATGGCGCACGTCTTCAGCTCAAAAGAGGTGGAAGGCGCTATGTGCAAGCGATACACCCGGCCGGCTATCCCGGGCTTACCCGCTTGTGTTGCGTGCCACTACCTGGGATGAAAGCAGTTCCACCCGGAGGTTGTAGAACCTTGCAAAGGTGTTGGGTGTTGCCCAGCCTGCTGCTCTGCAAATGTCTGTTAGAAAGGCAACACTGGCCAAGGCTCAGGAGGCCGCTACACCCCTGGTAGAATGGGCTCATAGCCCTACCGGGGGCGGCATGTCTCCTGAGGCAGCGCTCGCAGGTTCACCACCTGATCCTAAAAGGGGTCATGGGTACCTTGGGCACATAGCCCAGTCGGGGTCTCAGGATCACATGAGAGTAGCCCGGACTGAACTCCAGGCACGTTTTGCTGACAGAGAACACTTGCAGGTCTCCTACCCTCTCGATGGAAGTAAGCGCAGTCAGGAGGGCAGTCTTCAAGGAGAGTGCCTTAAGCTCAGCTGACTGCAAAGGCTCAAAGGGGGCTCTCTGTAGACCCTGAAGAACTACAGTGAGGTCCCATGAGGGAACGAGGCGCGGTCTGGAGGGATTCAGCCTCCTGGCCCCTCTCAGGAACCTGATGATCAGGTAGTGCTTCACTAAGGACTTACCATCGACTGCATCATAGTGTGCTGCTATGGTGGCAACGTACACCTTCAAGGTGGAAGAGGACAGCCTCCCTTCCAACCTCTCCTGCAGAAAGGAAAGCAGTGATCCGACTGCACATCTCTGGGGGTCTTCCTGTTGAGAAGAATACCACTTAGCGAACAGAAGGCACTTAAAGGCATACAGGTGCCTCGTAGAGGGGGCCCTAGCCTGAGTGACTGTGTCTACCACCGCGGGTGGTAGACCGCTTATGTGTCCCGTGGCACCATGCCCATCTCGGGACTCGAATCTGAAGCCAGTGCTGAAGCGGTCTCATATGCACCAACCCTGGCTACCACTGAGGATGCCATATGCCCCAGGAGCCTATGAAAAGGTTTCAGTGGAACCACCGTTTTCTGTTTGAACGCCTTCAAACAGGCCAGCACCGACTGGGCGCGCTCGTTCCTGAGGCGTGCTGTCAAAGAGACTGAGTCCAACTCCAAACCAAGGAAAGAGATGCTCTGAACTGGGAGGAGCTTGCTCTTTTCCCAGTTGACTCGAAGCCCTAGTCGGCTGAGGTGTGAGAGCACCAAGTCCCTGTGTGCGCACAACATGTCCCGAGAGTGAGCTAGGATTAGCCAGTCATCGAGTAGTTGAGAATGCGAATGCCCACTTCCCTTAACGGGGCAAGGGCTGCCTCTGCGACCTTAGTAAAGATGCGAGGAGACAGGGACAGGCCGAAAGGGAGGACCTTGTACTGATACGCCTGACCCTCAAATGCAAACAGCAGGAAGGGTGTGTCGAGGAAGGATCGAGACGTGGAAGTATGCGTCCTTCAAGTCTACTGCCGCAAACCAATCTTGATGCCGGACTCTCGCCAGAATGCATTTTTGTGTCAGCATCATGAACGGGAGTCTGTGTAAGGCCCGGTTCAGTACTCGCAGGTCCAAGATTGGCTGCAACCAACCGCCTTTTTTCAGTACAATGAAGTAGGGGCTGTAAAACCCCTTCTTCATCTCGGCAGGAGGGACGGGTTCTATCGTGCCCTTCCGTAGGAGGGTAGCGATCTCCACACGCAAGGTAGCATACCGCTGAACCTGGGCGGGTGCAGCACTGATGAAACATACAGGGCATCAAAATCTCTGAGCTCGACTAACATGGGATATGGATGCATTGATAGCCTTCGAATCATTGAAAAAATAGCTTCAGACAGCTCCAGCGCTAGCAACCCCAGACTATACTAAACCATTTAATTTGTATGTAGCAGATAGAAGAGATGGATATGCATGAGCAGTATTAATGCAGGAGACCTGTAGTGGAAGAAAAAAGCAACCAATAGCTTATTTTAGCACCAAATTGGACAATGTAGCACAAGGCTACCCGCCATGCTATCAAGGACTTGCAGCAGTGTATTTTGCTTATGATAAAGCTTCCACTGTGACAATGGGCTATCCAGTAATAATTTACACACATATCACAAAGTAACAGTTATTAGAGCATGGTAGATTTGTTTTAACGCATGCCATGTGTTTGACATATTCAACACTGTTAACTTATCCAGATATTTCCATAAAAATGATATACGACAATAAATCCAGCCAATTTCATTCCTCTAGAAGGGGAGGGAACACCTCATGAATGTGCAATAGACTCTCTAGCTTTTACTTGTTTAAGACCAGATCTAAGAATCTATCCATGATATGGCTATCATCAAATGTCAAGCACATAAAAAAGGCAATGATTTTGTTATTCAAGGTAATAATGCTGCAGACTTACATGCAAAAAAGGCCTCAGGATGCCATGTAGCAGTAATGGCACCTGTATCATATTTGCTTCAGCCTCAACCACAATTAGATGACATTGCATGAATGCAGCATCAAGCTGGCCCTTATGAACATGGGGTATGGCAACAAAGAGGTGTGAGCAGAGATGTAAATGGCATATGGTGATCTCATGAAGGGCATATAATTGCACCAACAGCACTCCTTACTATTCTAATCTCAGATGCACATGGTTTTGACCATTGCGCAAGGGGGGAGGTAATTAGGAAAATAAAAAGATAGGGAAACTGATCCCCATATCTACAGGCCATGGTAGATGAATTTTTGGCTAAATGTGAAGTTTGCACCCAAAACAACATCAGAAAGGGTACATCGACACCGATAGGTCACATACCAGTCCCAGAACGACCATTTAAACATCTAGTAATGGATTATGTGGACATGGCAAAAGCAACAAGAGGAAAAAGATACATGTTGGTGATAATAGACAGATTCAGAAGATGGGTAGAGGCAGTACCATCAGCAGACCAGGGAGCTCAAACTGTGATACAATTTTTGACCAGAGAGGTCATTCCAAGATTTGGCATACCATCTCAAATTAGCTCTGACAATGGTTCGGCATTCATTCAAAGAACAGTGAAAACAATGATACAACAGCTGAGAATAAAAAAAAGACTAGGGTGTGTCTACCATCCACAGTCCCAGGGAATGGTAGAAAGAGTGAATGGAACTCTCAAAGCTAAGATCAATAAAATTTGCGCTGACACCATACTCAATTCGGTAGATGCTCTATCCTGTGCATTGATGAAATAACGCATGCAGACCAATAGAATCGCTAATCTAACACTGCTAACAGGCAGACCCATGCCAGTACCGTATTTGAGAGGTCCTTATGAAGGCCCACCTTTAGAACAATTACAGATGGAGCTAAAGGCTTACATGAGACAATTAACTGCTATACACAAAGCTATTTATTCACAGGAACAGAACAGGGAACCCAGGCAGGAAGAAGAAGTGCCGTGTCCCATGAGTTCCTGGGGACCAAGTTTATTTGAGAGTTTTTAGGAGAAGATGGAATGAACCCAGAAGGCAAGGACCATATAAAGTAGTGAGAGCAATCCCAACAGCAGTACAGGCTGAAGGTAGTACAACATGGTATCATTTAAATCACTGCACTAGGGTACCTAAACTGAGGTTACCAAGACAAACAGAGTAAAGAGATAGAGCAGAAGATCATGAAAATGTAGATGTAGACTCTCCTTAAATTGAAGGAGAACCTGAAACCCATGACCAACAAAGATCTAAACAAGAGGAAAGCCCAGAGCAGGAGGGAGAAAGTAGTGATGCTGTTACACCTTATTCTAGGGCAGCTGAGCATGCTGAAGCTAGAGATGAAGTACAGCTACAGGAGGATGTACGGCAACCAGTGGGGTCAGAACTGGAAGGTGAGGAAAGTTCTGATATGGATCTTGCTGTTGGTACACCTGCTGCAACGGATACTCCAAATTCAAGGTCTCCCAAACTCCAATCCCCAAGACTTTTCAGTGACCACTCCCCAGACTCAGAGCAGGCAGGGCCTTCCCAACCCACCTTCTCACCAGGGCCAGGAGAGTTTCAAACAATCGACTTCTCAGAGCTTGATGATACCCACTTCCATTAAGTCAACACAAGGTACTCACTAAATAAATCTATTAAAAAGAGGTCCTTTGACCCCTCATATGACGACTATGATTATGAGGAGCAGCTCACAGAATCAAAGGCTAAGCATAAAGAAAATCCTCAGAATACAGGACTGAAATATCAGGTTACAAAACCACCACCTTCTCCATACCAGCCTATACAACCGCCATTAACAATGATGTATGATAATTCAGATTTTGAAGCTGACCCATCATTAAGAGAGGAAAGACGGTTAGAAAATGCACATCAAAATGACTGGTTTAGATGGGCTGAATACACAGTAAAACAGTCAGGAATGTCTAGTTGTGTGTTATGTTCACCATCACCCATGAAAAAACGTACAATAGTCCCAAACCGATATGACTATATATATTGTGTGCAATATTATTCAAAAAATTGTGTTGAAGGGGAAAGAACATCTTTTTGCCCAGCTTAATGTCTGGCATTTCTAGGGAATCCAGAATTCAACAAATACTACGATAAGGAAGGATGGGGGATGACTGTAGACATATTGATATTCAAATAGATATGAGAAAAAGAGAAAGCCCTTTAACATATGGAATAAATCGAGATCTGGAATATGAGTGCTTTAATAAATCCAAAGGAGAGGTAGATATGGGAGAATTTAAAGGAAACTATGCAGTATTTTGGCATCTAGATGACAAAATGTTTGATCAGGAAGAAGTGTTTAAGTTCAGCAGAATGGTATATGCAATGGCCACAATAAAGATTTTCACACTAATTTCACACTAATAGAAGCTACATGGTGTGAGGGCAAACTCACAGGAAACTGCCTCATAAATTGTGAGAACCAAATTCTAGTCTCCCCTGTAAAAAAGATATATGAGGAACAAACAGCAGCCATAGCAGATTACTTTTGGATTTGTGGAGGAAGACGGTTGAGAGCTATATTACCAAAAAATTGGAAAGGAATATGTACTAGAGTAAGACTAGTGCAAGAATTAACCATGTTAACATGGGATCCCCAAGAATCTGAAACCCAGACTGAACCAAGAAAAATTGTCCAGAACAAACGTAAAGAGAGCATACAAGCCAGACCCCAATGTAATAATAGATGAAATTGGTCAACCAAGAGGAATACCACAAGAATTTAAGGCCAGAGATAAAATAAAATCAAGCTTTGAGACTCTATTTGTGTGGATAACACCCAATAAAAATGCAGAATGGATCAATTATATTTATTATAATCAGCAGAGATTCATCAGTTACACTGATGAAGCACTGAAGGCCCTAGGTGAACAGTTAGCTGCAACCAGCAAAATGACATGGCAAAATAGACAGGCCCTAGACTGGCTACTGGCAGAAAAAGGCGGAGTTTGTGTAATGTTTGGAGCTGACTGTTGTACTTATATCCCAAATAATAAAGCTCCTGATGGATCCTTTACCATAGCCATGAAAAAGCTGAAAAATTTACGAGAAGAAGTGACTGCGAATGCTCGGAGAGATTAACATATTGGCAAATGGTTTGACAACCTATTTGGATCCTGGGGAGAATGGCTTACTAAAGTAAGTCGGTAAAGCCATCTGGAGTTGATATAGGGTTCACCATAGGCCCTGGACTGGATGAGCTGGATGAATTCTAGTAAAACTCTGGAATGACACAAGAATGGTAAGGAAGGGGAGCCTTTTGTTTTGAATCTTTATTTTCAATTTTCTCTTGTTTTTGGATAGCAAGGGAATCAGTATACTCATTGTATTTTCTTTTATAATAAAATTAGGTAGTACTTTAGAATGGAGAGGGTAGGCAAGAAGATAGAGGGTATTATGTTTATTATTTTGGTATATACCCCTTCCTGAAGTGATTATTTTCTTTAAATTATGTTTGTTGTTTAATCAAACTATGTGAATGAAAGGGAATGATGAAGGTCTGAAGCAGATCATTATCCGTGTTATGAGGTAATGTAACTAGGTAATGTAACCAGAATTAAAAATGAAAGGTGTACTGTGATTATCTGCACTATATGTACTTTATAAATGTTTAAGATGTTCGACTCATCTCTGAAGGTACTATTAACCAGTAAATTACTATAGAATGTGCATTTATGAACTCTAAAAACACTGAAAGTGCCACTTGAGGTCCAGAGAATTACACATCACAAAGACAGGATCGACGAGCACCTCAGTGCTTAGCAGCAAGAGCAAGACTCTACTGGTGGTTTAAAAACCCGCTGTCTGCTCCAACACTACCAGATAGTGCTCCAGGCTACTGGAAATGTCTGTGAGATCCTCTGGCACTGTGGGACGTATCATATGCTGGATGATCTACTGATATTGTCTAATCACTATAGTATGTTAACCTACTGAAATACATTTAATCACTGATATACTCTACATAACGCAAGGCCACCTTTGCATGCACATGCTGTATACAAGAATTTGATTACTGATACCCTCCAGAAAAGAACTTAGCTAGGGAGTGATAGCATCTTTTACTTCCTTCTAGTCAAATGTGGAGGGAGATGTTTGGTCTTATTGCTCCTCCGGAGTGCAGTTTCATAAGAGCAGGCATTTTTAGAGGAATGTGTGACTTTTATTGGTCACCTGAAAGAGATGAAGGAGACTGACTTGTGAGGTTGCACTCTGGGAAAGGGCGACAGAAGGTGAGACTTTTTATAAGTCTCAAAGGAGGGAATACAGTTGTGCTCAAAAGTTTGCATACCCTGGCAGAAATTGTGAAATTTTGGCATTGATTTTGAAAATATGACCGATCATGCATATGATCTTTTATTTAAGGATAATGATCATACGAAGCCATTTATTATCACATAGTTGTTTGGCTCCTTTTTAAATCATAATGATAACAGAAATCACCCAAATGGCCCTGATCAAAAGTTTACATACCCTTGAATGTTTGGCCTTGTTACAGACACACAAGGTGACACACACAGGTTTAAATGGCAATTAAAGGTTAATTTCCCACACCTGTGGCTTTTAAAATTGCAGTTAGTGTCTGTGTATAAATAATCAATGAGTTTGTTAGCTCTCACATGGATGCACTGAGCAGGCTAGATACTGAGCCATGGGGAGCAGAAAAGAACTGTCAAAAGATCTGCGTAACAAGGTAATGGAACTTTATAAAGATGGAAAAGGATATAAAAAGATATCCAAAGCCTTGAATATACCAGTCAGTACTGTTCAATCACTTATTAAGAAGTGGAAAATTTGGGGATCTCGTGATACCAAGCCAAGGTCAGGTAGACCAAGAAAGATTTCAGCCACAACTGCCAGAAGAATTGTTCGGGATACAAAGAAAAACCCACAGGTAACCTCAGGAGTAATACAGGTTGCTCTGGAAAAAGACAATGTGGTTGTTTCAAGGAGCACAATATGATACTTGAACAAAAATGATCTGCATGGTCAAGTTGCCAGAAAGAAGCCTTTACTGCACCAATGCCACAAAAAAGCCCAGTTACAATATGCCTGACAACACCTTGACACGCCCTCACAGCTTCTGGCACACTGTAATTTGGAGTGATGAGACCAAAATAGAGCTTTATGGTCATAACCATAAGCACTACGTTTGGAGAGGGGTCAACAAGGCCTATAGTGAAAAGAATACCATTCCCACTGTGAAGCATGGTGGTGGCTCACTGATATTTTGGGGGTGTGTGAGCTCTGAAGGCATGAGGAATCTTGTGAAAATTGATGGCAAGATGAATGCAGCATATTATAAGAAAACACTGGCAGAAAATGTGCATTCTTCTGCACGAAAACTGCACATGGGACGCTCTTGGACTTTCCAGCACGACCCTAAGCACAAGGCCAAGTTGACCCTCCAGTGGTTACAGCAGAAAAAGGTGAAGGTTCTGGAGTGGCCATCACAGTCTCCTGACCTTAATATCATCTAGCCACTCTGGGTAGATCTCAAACGTGCGGTTCATGCAAGACAACCAAAGACTTTGCATGACCTGGAGGCATTTTGCCAAGACGAATGGGCAGCTATACCACCTGCAAGAATTTGAGGCCTCATAGACAGCTATTACAAAACGACTGCACGCTGTCATTGATACTAAAGGGGGCAATACACAGTATTAAGAACTAAGGGTACGCAGACTTTTGAACAGGGGTCATTTCATTTTTTTTTCTTTGTTGCCATGTTTTGTTTTATGATTGTGCCATTCTGTTATAACCTACAGTTGAATATGAATCCCATAAGAAATAAAAGAAATGTGTTTTGCCTGCTCACTCATGTTTTCTTTAAAAATGGTAAATATATTACCAATTCTCCAAGGGTATGCAAACTTTTGAGCACAACTGTATTGCTGCACTGAATTAAAAATGTACACTAAAAAACGTCCTGGTTATTTGCGTAACCTCCGTTCCCTGATGAAGGGAACGAGAAGTTGTGTTGGTGTAGTGACACTAGGGGTCACTCTTGGGAGCCCGAGACACCTCTGGTCTTTGATAAAAGACCAATGAAAATTGGCGAGTGGTATTTGCATACCACTCTCCCGGTCATAAGGGTATAAAAAGAGCTGGTATGCAACCACTCATTGAGGTTTTATGCTGAGGATGTCCCGGCCAATTCAGTGGGTAGTTCAGCGTTGTGGCAGGAGGGACACAACGTCTCGTTCCCTCCATCAGGGAACAGGGGTTACGCAAGTAACAAGGACGTTCCCTATCTGTCACTCACTCGATGTTGTGTCGGTGTAGTGACACTAGGGGTCCCTATACAAAACGGCACAACTGGCTGAACTGTGTTACGTGAACTGGCGGTGTGTGACGGGCAGACCACTGTGTGCCTCGTAGCCAGCGCACCAGGCCGACACATAACCTCCCCCAACAATGTTATGAGTGTCGAACGGCCCTTTGGACAAGTCAGCTGCCCAAAAGATAGAGACGGGCTAGCCCAGTCGTGGCCTCTTATCCCCTTTTTTTCCCATTCCCTAAAAAAAGGGGGATTATCCGACTGGGCCGACCAGGTCCAGTTGGGGGGTGTCCCTCCCAAGGGAGGACACCGCAGAGACCACACCTCGCCCAGAGAGAGGGCGGGTATTTAAGTGGAAATATGTCACATGGTCTTGCCGAGCAATGTCGGAGTATGCCATGTGGAGAAGTCTCATGGTAGGTCCTACCCTATGGGGGAGGAGTTACTACAAGCATGGAGACTGAGGCAGAGGGGCCTCTGACCAAGGAAGACGCAGTTTGCCAACAGGGAAATGAATTAGCGGAAGATATACATCGTATGGGGTTACCTACGGGGAACCGTCACATGCGGAGCACCTACCCTAGTACAGGGCTTTAGTTAGCACATGTACTGGGCCGGCAGCGAGTCTCTCCGAAAACTCAACTGCCACAGGTCTCGGAGGAAGTCAACCAGGGAACACAGTTTGTGAACACTACTGGGAGTTAACGGCGCACGTCTTCAACTCAGGGGAGGTGAAAGGCGCTATGTGCAAGCGATACACCTGGCCAGCTGTCCCGGACTTACCTGCTTGTGCGTGCCACTACACGGGACAAAACCAATTCCACCCGGAGGTTGTAGAACCTCGCAAGGTGTTGGGTGTTGCTCAGCCCACTGCTCTACAAATGTCTGTTAGAGACGCCCCTGGCCAAGGCCCAGGAGGCCGCTACACCCCTGGTAGAATGGGCTCGTAGCCCTATGGGGGGCGGAACGTCCTGGGCGTGATATGCCATAATTATGGCGATAGCCAGTGGGCGATCCTCTGCTTGGAGACAGCACTTCCTTTCCGCTGTCCACCAAAGCAGACAAAGAGCTGCTCAGAGACACTAAAGCTCTATGTGCGATACAAATAGATGTGTAAAGCGCACATCGGACACAGCAACGTCAGGGCTGGGTCTGCCTCCTCCTGGGGCAGCGCTTGCAGGTTCACCACCTGGTCCCTAAAAGGGGTCATGGGAACCTTGGGCACATAGCCCAATCGGGGTCTCAGGATCACGTAAGAGTAGCCCGGACCAAACTCCAGGCACGTTTCGCTGACAGAGAATGCTTGCAGGTCTCCTACCCTCTTCATGGAAGTGAGCACAGTGAGGAGGGCAGTCTTCAAGGAGAGTGCCTTAAGCTCAGCTGACTGCAAAGGCTCAAAGGGGGCTCTCTGTAGACCCTGAAGAACTACAGAGAGGTCCCATGAGGGAACGAGGCGTGGTCTGGAGGGATTCAGCCTCCTGGCACCTCTCAGGAACCTGATGATCAGGTCGTGTTTCCCTAAGGACTTACCGTCCACTGTGTCGTGGTGTGCCACTATAGTAGTTACATACACCTTCAAGGTGGAAGGGGACAGCCGCCCTTCCCACCTCACCTGCAGGAAGGAAAGCACGATCCGACTGTGCATCTCTGGGGGTCTTCCTGTCGAGAACACCACTACTTAGCGAACAGATGGCACTTAAAGGCATACAGGCGCCTCACAGAGGGGGCCCTAGCCTGAGTGATTGTGTCTAACACTGCGGGTGGTAGACCGCTTAGGTCTTCCGCGTCCCATCCAGGGGCCAGACATGGTGATTCCAGAGGTCTGGTCGCGGGGGCCAGATGGTGCCCCATCCCTGAGAAAGAAGGTCCTTCCTCAGAGGAATTCGCCCGGGGGGGGCTGTCGCAAGGAGCATGAGGTCTGAGAACCACGTCTGTGTGGGCCAGTAGGGTGCAAACAGGACGACCTGCTCCTCGTCCTCCCAGACCTTTCACAGGGTCTGTGCAAGTAGGCTCACTGGGGGAAAGCATATTTGCGCAGTACAGGGGGCCAGCTGTGTGCCAGCGCATCTATACCGAGAGGTGCCTCGGTCAGGGCATACCAGAGCGTGCAGTGGGAGGATTCCTGGGAGGCGAACAGGTCTACCTGTGTCTGTTCAAATAGACTGGTGCTGAAGCGGTCTCATATACATCAACCTGAGCGGAGTGGCCACCGCTGAGAATGTCATATGCCCCAGGAGCCTCTGAAAAAATGTGGAACCACTGTTTTCTGTTTGAACGCCTTCAAACAGGTCAGCACCGACTGTGCGCGCTCGTTCGTGAGGTGCGCTGTCAGCGAGACTGAGTCCAACTCCAAACCGAGAAAAGAGATGCTCTGAACCGGGAGGAGCTTGCTCTTTTCCCAGTTGACCCAAAGCCCTAGTCGGCTGAGGTGCGAGAGCACCAGGTCCCTGTGTGGGACAACACATGTCACAACACATCCCGAGAGTGAGCTAGGATTAGCCAAACGTCAGGATAGTTGAGAATGCGAATGCCCACTTCCCTTAGCGGGGCAAGGGCTGCCTCTGCGACCTTCATGAAGATGCGAGGGAACAAGGACAGACCGAAAGGGAGGACCTTGTACTGATACGCCCGACCCTCGAATGCAAACCGCAGGAAGGGTCTGTGTCAAGGTAGAATCAAGACGTGGAAGTACATGTTCTTAAGATCTACCGCCGCGAACCAATCTTGATGCCGGACGCACATTAGAGTGTGTCTTTGCATCAGCATCTAGGACGGGAGTCTGTGTAAAGCCCGGTTCAGTACTCGCAGGTCCAAGATTGGCCGCAACCCACCACCTTTTTTCGGTACAATGAAGTAGGGGCTGTAAAACCCCTTCTTCATCTTGGCCGGAGGGACAATCTCGTCAGACGTACCGGCGGGTGGGGCCTCGCGGCGGGGCAGAGCCTGAGGTGACACACCGTGTCGTGGCCGTGCTGAGTTCAGGGACATCGAAGTACTTACCTGGCTCCTTGTGACCACCCCTGGAACAGCCTGGGATGGGGAGGAAGAGGCCTGTCCTCGTGACCTGTGGAGACTGTCAAATCGGGGGCGGATTTGTGCCAGGCAAACCTGCCAAAATGGAGTGGTGGACGGTGGTCGTGATGATGGCCGTGCACACCGGGTATGTGACCCAGGGAACAAGGAAACCGCTCTTGCTGAACTCTTGGGTACTGCAGCCACTTGGGCATGCAGCGCAATTAAATGCAAAGGTAACAAAAGATTCTCCTCCCGGCCCTCAACCGGGGGATGGAGTGGTCTGATTACCAGCTCCAGAACATCAGGTTTCGTAGTCCCTGGGTCGCCCGTCTCGGGTGCTTCGAAGCCTTTCACAGGTTCTTAGCGGCCGTGAGATGGGTGGCGTCTGCTTCCTGCGGTGGGCTCCACGCCGTCACCGCAGGGGGACACCCTTGGCGACAAGCAGATGGGGTGTGGGTTCTTGAGCTGCGCCGGGGCAGGATGTGCTGGATAACCTCCGTCTGCTGCTTCACCGCTGAGAACAGCTGGGAAAAGTCCTCGGTGTCACCGGACTGGCCAACTTGGGAAATGGGGGCAGCAAGGAACCGTGCCTTGTCGGCCTCTCCCATCTTGACCAGGTTGAGCCAAAGGTGGCGCTCCTGGACCACCAAGGTGGACATCGCCCACCCGAGAGACCATGTCGTGACCTTCTTCACCTGGAAAGCGAGGTCGGTCGCCGAGCGCAACTCCTGCATCAATCCCGGGGCAGAACTACCCTCGTGCAGTTCGCGCCTTGGCTTGGTGGACTTGCAGGAGAGCCATGGTGTACAGAGCGGAGACGGGTTGTCCAGCAGCACCGTAGGCCTTGTCCATCAGAGACAACGTAAACCTACAGGCCTTGGACGGGAGCTTTAGGTGCCCACATCAGGTGGCGGCACTCTGCGGGAATAGGTGCACCACGAGCGCCTTTATCCACCGGGGGGATTGCCGAATAGCCCTTGGCCGCCCCACCATCAAGGGTAGTGAGGGCGGGGAAGCTGAAAGATCGGGACCAGGCAGTAAAAAGTGCCTCCCACGACATTGTCAGCTCTTCATGCACTTCCAGGAAGAAAGAAACGGGGCGGGGCGTGGCTTTGAGTGGCGCTGCGAGCCGAGGAAGCAATCATCGAGCCGCAAGGGTTCAGGGGAGAGCAGAGGGTTCCACTCTAGCCCGACGCTCGCGGCTGCCAGGGAAAGCATGTCATCGTCTCTGCGTCAGCCTGTGACTGGGCGACCGCACCCAAAAGGAGGAGCCCAGCTGAGGCATCCGACTGAACGAGCCCGCTCTCCGATGCTGCGCTCGAGAGCTCATCACCTTCGCGGGCTCCAAATAAGAGGTCGAATGGACTCATCCAGAAGCCCGATCGGGTTAAACGAGTGTGCTGGGGAATGGGAGGTCCGTGGGGGGATAGCCGGCGGAGGTGGTCGCATTGGGGTCCCCAAATCGCCCCCAGTGCTAGCCGCGCTGGCCTCATACCCGTGGGTAGAAGGACCGAGGCGGGGAGCCTCTGGGGTGGCTTGCTTTCTTACAAAGGTAAGCCGCAACCGCATCGTTGCCATGGACATGTTCTCGCAATGAGTACATGACCCATCCATGAACGCTGTCTCTGCGTGAGCAGTGCCCAGACACAAAAGACAGTGATAGTGACCGTCAGAAGGCGAGAGATAATGAGCGCAACCAGGAATAACACACAAACGGAAAGGCATCTTTAAAAAGACGCATCTTTACAAAGACGTTCCGTGTGTGCCACTCTTTTAGAGATATATACTCTTTTAGAGAAATATACTCTTTTATTACTGCCGAAGCTCCCAGGGGCATTCTCTGCAGCGCACCAATGCAGAGGGGAGAGAAGCCGCTGAAATGCACCATCATATCCAGCAGAGGTGAATGAACAGTCATGGGAATTCAGCTCAGTGAGCATGACCGTTTGGGTCCGAAGAGAAAATCTGAATGAGTGGTTGCAAACCAGCTCCTTTTATACCCGTATGTCCGGGGGAGTGGTATGCAAATACCGTTTTCTTCTTCTGGTGATGTTTACTGCCAGTGGGCAATCCAGTTTAAACCTTAGTTTTAACAGTCAAATCAAAGCAAAAACTAAATCAGCCTACTGTCATCTCAAAAAAGATAGTGAAAATTAAATGTCTTGTATCCAGTCAAGACTTAGAGAAACTTGTTCATGCATTTATCACAAGTAGGTTCGACAACAGCAATGGACTTCTCACTGGCCTCCCCCAAAAGACCATTTGACAGTTGCAGCTCATTCAGAATGCTGCTGCCAGGATTCTGACCTGGACCAAAAAATATGAGCTTATTACTCGAGTCCTCAGGTCTTTACCCTGGCAGACACGCTTGTTGAATATAAACCTAACAGACCACTCAGATCATTAGGATCAACATGGTGAGACAGCATTTAGCTATTATGCCACCCGCAGATGGAACCAGCTTCCAGAAGAGGTCAGATGTGCTCCAACATTAGCCATATTCAAATCCAACCTGAAAACATCTAAAGCTAAAATCTGTTTAACTGTGAATTTACTGACTGAGAACTGTGCTGCATTTGCTGATTGCACTGCATCATTTTTTTCTGTATTATTTTCATTTTTTTATTTTAATAATTTTCAAATACATTTTTTGTAATCTATTTTAATACTTTTTATTCTCATTTTTTGCTCTTAATTGGTTTTTATGTATCTTGTATTTTCTTTATGTTAAGCAATTATAATTAGAATTGTGTATGAAATGTGCTATACAAATAAACTTGCCTTGCCATGGCAATTAATGGGACCTAACCCAAAACCGGATAGGAAAGCAATTTACATCTCTGTCTCTGGTCAGTTATGTCACAAAAACAATCAAGACAGATTCGTTAAGTAACAGTACTTACCTTTTAGTTTAAGTAGTTTGGCAAAAATGTATGCATCTGTGGTTATTTGGTAGATTTAATCATCTAACATATCTGCTAGCAATATGCAAACTGTTAATAATACAAAAGTGTAATAACCAGGATTGCCACTGAACCTTCTGAAGCTTTCATGCAGGGCAGTTTCTAGGCATCGGCGAACTAGGCATTCGCCTAGGGCAGCACCATAGTTCGGGGGAAGCACAGGCGAAAACTATCAAGGTGTATATTTACACTAACTGAGCACTTTATTAGGAACACTATAGTCCTAATAAAGTGCTGACGTGGTCTTCTGCTGTTGAAGCCCATCTGCCTCAACATTCGACACGTTGTGCACTCTGAGATAATATTCTGCTCATTACAATTGTACAGAGTAGTTACCTGAGTTACTGTAGCCTTTCTGTCAGTTCAAATCATTCTGGCCATTCTCCGTTGACCTCTCTCATCAACAAGGAATTTCCGTCTGCAGAACTGCCGCTCACTGGATGTTTTTTGTTTTTGGCACCATTCCGAGTAAACTCTAGAGACTGTTGTGTGTGAAAATCCCAAGAGATCAGCAGTTACTGAAACACTCAAACCAGCCCGTCTGGCACCAACAATCAGGCCACGGTCACTAAGATTTTTTCCACATTCTGATGGTTGATTTGAACATTGCCTGAAACTCCTGACCCGTATTTGTATAATTTTATGCATTGCACTGCTGCCACACAACAGGCTGATTATCACATGAATACGTAGGTGTACAGTGCTCAGTGGGTGTATATACACTCAAAAAATATTTTAGCCATTTTTTAAAGCTGCACTACATAACTTTGTGCTCTCTAGTGACATCTGTGGATGAAACCTAAAATTGCAAGCAACTTGCGGATGAACACTTTACGTGTGTTGTTTCGGGCTGTGTTACGCGTTACGTGTTTTCCTGCGCATAAGAATCTCATGATTTGAGATTACCTGGACATCAACTATAAATTGATTATTTTTGTATACTATTGTACAGCCTCAGACGATGATGCATGTAAACCATAATAGTACATAAACGCACTGCATACAATAAAACTGAAAACTAATATAAAATGAGGATTCAATAATGATGGGGATGAAATATACTTTATTAAACAGTAAAATAATGTGCAATATAATAGTTTCATGGTAACACACTAAACGAATTAATATGTACATTGCTGTGTATAAAAGTGGTGCATTATAAACAACTTGAGATGTTTATACATTTAAAGGGGAACTACCATGTAGAAACTTTACTTTTAGTGGCTTTTTAACAGACTATCAACTAAAAGGACAAAGGAAAGTGATAACTTGAGCATTTATGTGACTGGGGTAAAAGAAATTAGAAAATGGTGGTGCGCACGCACACACACACACACGCACACTTAGGGAACCTCAAAACAACAGCAATATTATTAAATTTCATAAGTCTTGAAGGTCAGTAAACATGTTACAGGAATTTTCCATTGAAAACGTAGATACATCGGAAGCAGTAAACACACGAGTAATGTTCAATTCATAAAAGCATGAAAAGCAATATAAACTTCAAAACCCCTACCAGGAAATATTTCCAAGCATTTTAGCAAGTAAAAACTTTGCCAAACAGTTAACAGATAAACGTCCAACCGGACTGCTGCGATGCTGTCATGAACTGTGACTGAACAGCATCGCTTCCCCCACCAGAACATGCGACGACTTGTACTTCTTTTCTGGGTTTACGGACATTGACGGATGACTGACATAAGCCTGCGATTTCGCACCAAATCCGACCCGACAACTAAAAATACTTATTCTTTTTGTAGGCTTACTGTAGCGAATCTGGGTAAGGCAAAGATATCATTTTTGAACACTGATTTTATATGTACTCAATCAATAATGGCAACCTCATCGAAGAAATTTCATACTACGTTGCATATCGAAAGTTTAAATTTGGTGAACTCTTAACAGCGAATCTGCATGACGAGAGGAAACGTGACAAATAGAAGATCAAAACCTCACACACTGACCTCTTGATTCAATACAAAGACTACATATTGTATTTCAATCAGACTCAAACAACCGACACAACTGATTCAGTGGTGTATTCGTTCAGCCGGTGAAACCAATAATTGCTCCTGCACTCGAATCCTATTTGCTTGCACTATAGTCAGTCTTTACAGGCATGAAAAAAAAAATCACTAAACCATTCTCGTGCATCAAACTAGAGCTCATTGGCTTCGAAAGGGAGTGAAGTCAATGAACATGAAGTCTAAGTCAGTGTATGGAGGTGAACAAGAATTATTAGTTCACTTAAAAGATTGGTTTGAAAAGACTGATTTATTTACAAACAAAACATAACTAATTTTCCTCGAGGATGCTACTCAATTTGGAAAAATTTCATCTTTGGATTCATCTTTCAAACTATTTATTTAATCTTGTTGGACCTGAAGATGATTTTTGCTCAGCGTGTCTACTTTGGCAATTCTTTTTTACATGTCTACATAGATTACTTGCTGCACTGAAACTTTTCCCACATGAAGAGCAGTGGTAAGGTTTCTCTCCAGTATGGATTCTCGTGTGTTTTCAGGTTTTGATACAGATTTAAACTATTTCCACAGGTGAGCACTTGTAAAATTTTTCTGCAGTATGGATTCTCTCATGTCTTTTCAGTTGTTGTGACCAAGTGAAACTCTTTTCACAGTGTGAACACTTGTAAGGTGTTTCTCCAGTATGGATTCTCTCGTGTGTTTTCAGTTGTTGTGACCAAGTGAAACTCTTTTCACAGTGTGAACACTTGTAAGGTTTTTCTCCAGTATGGATTCTCTCATGTGTTTTGAGTTGTTGTGACCAAGTGAAACTCTTTCCACAGTGTGAACACTTGTAAGGTTTTTCTCCAGTATGAATTCTCTCGTGTGTTTTCAGGTTTTGTGACAAAGTGAAACTCTTTTCACAGTGTGAACACTTGTAAGGTTTTTCTCCAGTATGAATTCTCTCGTGTGTTTTCAAACTTTGTGACAGAGTGAAACTCTTTCCACAGTGTGAGCACTTGTAAGGTTTTTCTGCACTATGGATTCTCTCATGTGTTTTCAGATTTTGTGACCAAGTGAAACTCTTTTCACAGTGTGAGCACTTGTAAGGTTTTTCTCCAGTATGGATTCTCTCATGTGTTTTCAGGTCTTGTGATTGAGTGAAACTCTTTTCACAGTGTGAGCACTTGTAAGGTTTTTCTCCACTATGGATTCTCTCATGTCTTTTCAGGTGTTGTGACTGAGTGAAACTCTTTTCACAGTGTGAGCACTTGTGAGGTTTTTCTGCAGTATGGATTCTCTCGTGTCTTTTCAGGTGTTGTGACTGAGTGAAACTCTTTTCACAGTGTGAGCACTTGTAAGGTTTTTCTCCAGCATGAATTATTTTGTGCTGTTTCAAGAGGCTGGCTGTAGTAAAGGTCTTCCCACATTCAAAGCACATATGAACCCCCACACCGGTATTCTCATCTGTGTGAGTTTTCAGATGTTTTCTTAGGCTTGAATCCAAAACAAATGTTTTACCACACTTGTCACATTCAAATGGTCTCTCTCCAGAGTGACAGCGGAGATGACCTTTGAGACAAACTGTATATGTGAAACTTTTTCCACACTGATGGCAAGTGTAAGGTTTCTCTCCAATATGAACTTTCATGTGTTTATTAAGCCGGCTTTTATTTGTGAAAATCTTTCCACACTGTGAGCAGGTGACAGTATTTTTGGCTGATCTTCTTTTATGCTTTTTTGGTGATAAATTCTTCTTATTCTTTGAGCAACGCAAAGATTTTTCTCCAGTAGTGAAATCATGATGTTTCTGACACTGAAGTTTCTCCTCCACTTCATTCAGTTCTTGACATTCCTCTTTCACTTCCATCAGCTCTACAATAAACACAGCAAATGGACAAAAATCAATTAATGAGGGAGAAATGTAAAAAGAAATCAAATTGAACCTTAATTCAATGTCAGAACACAACAAATGTCCAGTATTAATTTGTGATGTTTGCTGTGCAAGCGGTATTTATTTATACCGTTTATTCCTAATAACTGCATTTAATGATTATAGTCATCAGGGTTTGAAATTAACACCTGCCCACCCTAGAAATCAGCAGTAGCGGGTATTTCTTCACTCTTACTAGCCACTTTGACAGGCGATGTTTTCAGGGTTTTTCCTGCATTGAAAATTCTGTGAAAGTTGGGCCACTACCAAAGCCAATTTTACTTATTCATCTCACGTTCAGCACTTTATATACTTTAAATATGCTGCTCATATCACATATGCAAATCTACGAGGGCCCAACGAAGCATGGTTTTGCATGAGGAATGCAAACTACATACCTTTTAGATAAAGTCACATTTTTTTAAAGCAAAAGATAAATTGGGTACTTTTAAACACTTTAAATACAATAAACAAATCAACTTAAAATACACCCCTGGAGCTAGACAGCCCTGACACTTTAAACAGCACTGATGAGGTAAAGAGGAGACAAACATCAATTACAAAGCTTTTTAAAAGAAACAATCATCCTTACTAAACTACAGTAACACTAACTGGTAACTAGAATAGCTTAATATTAAATCTATTAGAGTGAATATACTGTTTAAGACATCATTTTTATAACAACTGTAAAAGTTATAGTTAAATGTTTTTAAACGTGCTTAGACTTTTAGTTTATTTTTTATTTTTTTAATAAGAAATACTAACGTTTATTTTTTTTAAAGAATATCTATATCAATCTAACCACAGAAATAAGGAGCCATCCATTGGTCTCACCTGTGGACAAGGCCGCCCATGTGATGTAAAAGAAAACAGGTCCAGTTCCAACACTTGCATGCCCATTGTAGGTGCTTTTGACGGTGGACTGGGGTCATCATGGGCACTCTGACCGGTCTGCGGCTACGCAGCCCCATATGCAGCAGGGTGCGATGCACTGTGTGTTGTGACACATTCCTCCTGTACCATGACTTCTGCCACATTAGGCCTTCTGTCGGTTCAGACCAAATGGGATATCCTTCGCTGCCCTCACACATCGATGAGCCTTGGCCGCCCAACACCCTGTCGCCGGTTTGTGGTTTGTCCCTCTTCGGACCACTGTCGGTAGGTACTCACCACTGCTGACCGGGAGCACACCACAAGCCATATCCGAGATGCTCTGACCCAGTCATCTGGCCATAAAAATTTGGCCCTTGTCAAATTCGCTCAGGTCTTTACTCCTGCCTATTTCTCCTGCATTCAACACGTTGACCACAAGAACTGATTGTTCACTTACCATCTAATCTACCCAGACCTTGTCATGTGGCCTTGTTATTTACATTTACATTTTACATTTATGCATTTGGCAGACGCTTTTATCCAAAGCGACTTACAGTGTACTTATTACAGGGACAATAACCTTCAATGTTCTCTTTCAATGGATCGAACCGGCAACCTTCTGATTACCAGTTATGTGCTTTAGCCCACTACGCCACCACCACTCCATTTGCTTCAACTGTGAGTGGTCATAATGTTTTGGCTTATCAGTGTACATATCTGTTAACATCTCAGTAAATGAAGTTTAGTGTTTCATGACCTTTTAAATACAGATTATGTTCTTTACTATGGTAGGTCGCCACTTGATGTCCATTGTAAAATCTGGGTCTCAAAGTAAAACCAGTTGAACCACTGGGCTAGAAATCCAACCAACACAGGACAACGAAATAGAATAATAAAGTGTGCTTTATTCATTATTTGCAGCTTTCTTAAGTTAGATGGCAAGCGCACATCATCACTTTTTCTTTTCTTTTTCCCCCGCTGCTACACTGTAGATCCAAAAACATGCAGCACCACTGATAAAAACCAGTACAAAAAACACTGTAGTACATGCAACTTTTTAAACTGAGCACTTAAAAATAAAAACAGCAGGGAACTGTTTTGAGTGATAAAACGACTTGTAAAATTACAGTCGATTGACATGAAAATGTAAATCATTAAAGGAAGAAACATACCTGAAGAAATGTAATCTTCTTCATCACTCTGTTGTTTCTCTACTTTGATTTCTCCTCTCATCTTCATCAGGTTCCTGCAGTCCATCAGCTTCACTGAACACATCTTCATCTTCACTGGTATCTGCAGCATCTGCTGTTCTCCAGTGTTACAGACAGAAGTCAGAGACTCTGTGAAGGTTTGATCATCATCATCATCATCATATTTATTACTCTGTTGTTCCTCAACTTTTATCTCCTCCTGCTTCATTTCGATCTTCACTGGTATCTGCCGCATCTGTTGTTCTCCAGTGTTACAGACAGAAGTCAGAGACTCTGTGGAGGATTGATCACCCTGATTACCATCAGTAGAACAGAGTAAAGTGAGCTGTGAGTCCTGTGTCTCTGGATCATATCACATCATTTGAAAGCTTACAATCTCAACTTTAAGGATGAAATGAATGTTTAACCTGTAACCTGTCCTCTCTCTCCATCAGTTTTGTCTTCAGTGACGTCACCTCTTTCTTCAGCTGAGAGATTTCTGTGATGAAATCATCAATATTCAGCATGGACAGATCAGTTCTTACTGATTTACAGCAGATCACATCCACCTGCTCTCTCATGATGAACATCTGAACACAAAATCATCATTATAATGGACTGACATTCATCAAACTTAAAAAGATTATTATAGGATTATAAACAGCTATGTTAAATAACTTTGTTTCTGATATGGTAGCCTATAAATATAAATGTGTGCTTGGAGTTTGGTTTCATTTTCCTGACAGCAGGAATATTATCAGATATTATAACAGGCTTTAACATATACTCGCCTTCATTTAACTAATTTACAATCAGCTGATGAATTTATCGAGCTCATTTATCAGAAATTAAACATGATATTCTCACATTTCTGCTTGTTTCTCCTGAAACTGAATATTTTAAAGTGTCCGTCACAGAACCGCAACATACGGCGATAATAAGATTCTTTTAAGATCATTAAAAATGAACATGCACAGAAAAATACACATCAAAGCAAATAAAAATCCCACAAATCAAGTTAAACACACTGAACACGTACTGAAATTAGTTCTTTCATCTTCTTGTGTTTAACGGGGCTTTTCTGTCTCCTACTGGACTGGAGTGTGGATGCATTTGGGAAAACTCATTTTGGGTTTTATTGTTACATTTCAGTGACTTTGGGAGCTGTTTTTTCTACACTGTTTTCTAGTACTCTTGTGTAGCACTAATGTAAATACAGATTGTTTCAAGTTCAGTTTTATATTTGAATTTATTAAAGACATTGTAACAATTGCCAAAATAATCTTTTTTCATTATATATCAAAAATGGTTGTTTGGTTGATGCCATTAACTATGTCCAAGGTTTTTGTTTTGCAAACATTTTTTTAACGCATTTTCGCTTTGTTTTATTATCTTCCATCAGGTCCACTGATAACGTTAGTAACTTTGCATTAAAACATTTTTCACCCTCTCTCTGGCCTGACATTGATCAAGTTTTGTGTTCCCTCGCAAAAAAATGTACCTTGATTTTACTACAGTATCCATATTTTAACACTGATATTCAAAGTGACACCATAGTAATAACACAGGAAAATGAAAACTGTGGTTAATTTTGTGTTATTATAGTTTGACCACAAATACCATAGTTTAACTGTGGTTACTGTAGTAGTTTAATCATGGTATTTGAAGTAAAACCATAGTAATCACAAGATTAACCATGATAAATCTATAGTAAAATAAAAACATACAATAGAAAAATCATGGCTTTACTATAGTAGTTACCATGACAGTGTAATGTTTTTGTTTTTTGGTCTGAAACATGGTTTTACTATAGTAATATTGTAGTAAACATGACTGAGGTGGGCCATGTTTGTGTTAGTTTCTTTGGGACCAAAACCATGTTTTAATATAGATTATCCATGGTTAATCTTGTGATTACTTTGATTTAATTACAAATACAATGGTTAAACTACCACAGTAATCATAGTTAAACTATAGTTATTGTAGTAAAACCATAATAATCACAAAATTATGTTTTTTTAAACCACAGTATTCGTTTTCCTGTAGTATTATAGTTTCACTACGAATATCATGGTTAAAATATGGTTACTGTAGTAAAATCATGGTCAATTTATTGCGAGGGAAAGTAAAACTATTTCAGAAAACAAATTCCCCTTGAAGGGGCTCCGAAGTTTTTTGTTTGTTTCTCCTGAAACTGAATATTTTAAAGAGTCCGTCACAAAAACGACGATAATAATCTTCTATTACGATCATTAAAATGCCAAAGACAGAAAAACACAAACATAAACTCACAAATGAAGTTAAACACATTCAAACACTTACAGACAAATTCTTCTCTTCTTCATGTGTTTAATGGCGCTTTTGCGTCTCCTACTGGACTGGAGTGTGCACGCGCTCAAGTATCGCTGGCTGCAGCTTGCAGAACTGGGCGGGGCTACATATGGGGCGGGGCTACACGTGTCGCTCCGCCCATAACTGACTCTCATCTTTTCTAGGTGTACATGATAGGAAATGCGTTTTAAAATAGTTCATCCGGATCATTTTGATTATAGTGCTGTGGCTCATAAGTAATATGAAATTGTGTTGTACCTCACAGTTCTTTGCAAACAGATGTAGTAGGAGTCAGACTGAGCATGCAGCATGTTGTTGTTTTAGTCTTGTTGAAAACATGAGCGGAGGGAAAATGACTAATCCTACTATGGTGAAGATTCAACTCTAATATTAATGCAGTCGTAGTCAGTGTTCAAATTATTTAGCAAGATTATTTTGATTTTAGAGCTATATCTCGTAAGTGATACGACTTTGTGTTGTACCTCACATGTTATTTCAAACAAATTTAGCAGGACTGAGTCGCATGAAATGATGAACAAAAGTGTTGATGTGTCTGCTTTCATTCAAATCTGTAATTCAAAAAGTTGCAGTTTCACAAAGTCTTCATTATAATGAATGGTTAGAGAAATGAATTAAATTAACAATAAAATATGTTATTTTTTTAATATCACCATAGAGTGAAAATAAAAAAAGTGTATTAGAATTGTTGTAATATAAACATTTTAATATATATGACACACACACAATTGTTATTGCATTGTTATTAGTTCTGATCAGATGCATCCACATATGGGTCATGAAAACCAACAGCACCATCTTCTGTAAATTAACTGTAAATTACAGTCTAATTCTCAAAAGTTTTAATGACGTAATGATTCTTAATAATTGTGTTTTCAAATATCGTAATATTGGGAGACAGAATACAAATACACATGTTGTTCCTTCGTTCGTTCATTCATTTATAAGGCATATGCTTTATTGCAGTTGGCAATTCTAAAAAAAAAAACAGAGAGCAGTTGTGCATGCACTTTTACTCTCCCAGTTTCTGTCATAACAGCTCATCATAATGAGTGATTATTTTGCATAATTAATAATAGATTCATTCATTGACCAAGTTTGCTTTATGAACGCCGTCCTTATCTGCTCGATCTATTACGCTGCATTTGAGGAATTTAGTCATTTTAATTTATGCCCTCAACAATAGTAAACAAGAGGCTGATAAATTGATGAAAATTGTTATTCCATTCTTGAGTTAGTTGTGGTGCTTTCGCTCGTATTGATTCATATTAATTTCCTTGAAGGGTTGTAAACGATTCTCTCTCCTCCTCGATCCAAAAATGTGTGCTCTGTTATCTCGTCGGTCTAAAAATTACTTTCTAACTGACAAGCACACAGAAACCAACGGCAGGTAATTAATAGTCTGTTACAGCAGAAAATAAGGCATATTAACACAAAAAAACATGCTTCATACATGCTGCTCAGTTGGCATTTCTTTAAGAACATTTTCACATCAGTTTCAGCCTTTAAATCCCGATTTGTTCCTCACTATTAACGTAGGATAAAATCCATGAAATTTAGGATTGAATATCACATACAAGCACTATAATCAAATTGTTTGGCTCAACTATTAAATTTCTCTCAAACAATGATAACACCGGCAACAATGACTACATCTATCATGTATGTCTATGAAAGATGAACAAGCCAATGAGAGTAGGTTATGGGTGGAGCGACACATTTAGCTCGGGCCAATATGTAGCCCCGCCTCATTCTGCGGGCTGCAGCCAGTCCTTCTCGACGCGTTTGGGAAAACTCATTTTGGAGTTTTCAGTGGTTCTCAATTTTTTTTGGTCACACCCCCCTTGAAACAAGAAAAACATGCAAACATGGCGAAAGTTTAAACAAGGCAGGAGAAAAGGCAGAGAAGAAATCGCTCACATTGTCTCTTGCATGTATTGTCACTAATTTTGTTGAATGTGTGTGAAGTGATTTGAGAATGTGTCAGTCTTCCATGACCCCTTTAAAAATAACCCCATAAAATCTTAGAAATCCACAAAAATCGACTCTTCATGATAAATTATTTGAGAATCTAGATATTCAGCAGATAGATTGTTGTATTTTATTTCAAATGTAATTGCTTTAATTACCCTCTTTAGCCATAGCAAAAATATATATTTGAAAAAAAAATAAACATATTAGGCAATCTATGGAACAGCCAGTATGATTAATTAATATGGTACCTGCAAAAATAATAGTTTTTAAAATAATAAAAGCTCAAGATTGCTATGGAAAGGGGTGAATGCCACCCAAATCCCTTCTTTCATGGACTCGAGATGAACATACAGTATTTTACTTGAAGTTGTAATAATATTAGCAATAAGCAAGTTCACAAAATACGCCTTTTATAAAAAGAACAAATAAGTCTTTTTCAGGCAACAAACACACGGATGGATAGTTGGAACCCAGAAGCAGGAATCTTTAATGCAGGTAAGCAAACTGCAGACCAACAATAACAGGAACAACACAGAGGGATTAAGCAAACAGATGACACAATGATCAAGTAGAGAATAGAATACTCTCACTGAAGAAGACGAAGGAAACACTGCAGGGTAGCAGTGCGGTCTTTAGTAGTCCTCGTTGAGAATTGACGAAGAATGACTTTGAGAGGCGAGTATTTATAGTGTCCGTGATTAACGGTGTGATAGTGTGCAGGTGTTTGTGATCAGAAGTCTGGAGAGAGAGAGCGGAGTGTGGAAGGAGCGGGAGAGCCCAGCGTGGGTGTGACAGTGCCCCCCCCCCCACGGGCCGCTCCAGAGGCCCGGAGCCCCTGATGCTGTGGACAACCTCGTCCATGCGGCACTGGACGATCGGGATGTTCTTCGTGGAAGTTGTAAGCAGGGCTGCGTCCAGGATGTCATCGAGCAACCCATGAATGCTCTTCTGGGCCATACCCTCCCAGTCAACAAGGTACTTGAGATGACCCCTCCGGCACTGGGAGTCCGGAAGTCCCGTACTGAGTACACAGGACCATCATCCAGAAGCAGCGTTGGAGGGGGATCACAACCCTCACTGGACTCTGGGGAAGGAGAGGGAGAAGTATTGTAAGGTTTTAGAAGAGAAACAAGAAATGAGGGTGTAATATGGTAGTGAGGTGGTAACTGAAGATGTGACTGCATTTATCTGTTCTAATATGGTGAAGGAACCAATGTAGCGGGACTTAACTTGCGGCACAGCAGCTGGAGTCTAATATCTTGGGCCTGGCGAGGGTTCAGTCTTTTGGCATCGGAGGTATTCTAGGTTTCGATGGTCTGTGATGACTTGAAATGGATATCGTGACTCCTCGAGCCAATTTCGTCACTCCTCCAACACTAGTTTGATGGCCAGAAGCTCATGATTGCCAATATCCAAATTTTGTTCTGAGGGTGAAAGTTTTCTGGAAAAGAAGGTGCATGGATGGAGCTTGGAGGGAGTACCTTGCTGTTGTGATAGTACTGCACCGACCCCAGTGGTGGAGGTGTCGACCTCAACTACAAACGGGAGCTCAGGATTGGGATGTTAAATAATGGGAGCCATTGTGAATGCCTCTGAGGGTTTGGAGGCTTCGGACAAGCGAAGCCAATGGAGCGACGATGGAACTGAAGTTTCTGATGAATCGACGATAAAAATTCGAGAAGCCCAAGAAGCATTGGAGTTATTTAACGGTAGTGGGTTGTGGCCACGAATGAACTGCCCGAACCTTCTTCGGGTCCATTTGCATGCCCTCGGGACCGATGATGTAACCCAGAAACTGCACAGATGGTTGGTGGCAAGCACACTTCTCAGTTTAAGGAACAAATGATGATCACGAAGTCATTGGAGGACTAATTTTACGTGTTGGATGTGTTCAGTCAGGTTATTGGAGAAGATGAGGATGTCATATATATAAAGGAGCACAAATCAGTGAAAATACTCATGGAAGATTTCATTCATAAACCCCTGAAATACCGAAGGGGCATTGGCCAATCCGTACGGCATCCCTAGATATTCATAGTGGCCTGTAGGTGTCACGAAAGCAGTCTTCCATTTGTCTCCTCTGCAGATCCGAATGTATGTACTTCTTAAATCTAGTTTGGTGAACATCAATGCTCCTCTCAGCGTCTCCAAAGTCACAGGAACCAGGGGAAGTGAATACCAGTATTTGACAGTAATTTTGTTCAGAGCGTGGTAATCGATGCAAGGTCTCAAATCTCTGTCCTCCTTTGCCACAAAAAAGAAACTGGATTTCAACAAAAAATGAAAGTAGAATAGAGTGCTCTAGCCCCATAGCATCATCGTAACAAAGAGTGGATATTAGAGCTGTCTCAGTCCATCCACTTGCAGCTGCAAGGGTGTGGAAGTTTATGGCATAATCAGAGATAGACTGTTTACCCTGCTGGAGGTGATGGAGTGCTCACCCATGTGGGAATCCCCTGCAGGACGAGCGAAAACCTCTCTGAAGTGGGAGACGAAAGCGTCGAGGGAACATGTTCCAAGTCCATCTTGCTCTCATATGTTTGTGGCCCAATGGAGGGCTCGTCCGGACAGAAGTTAAGTGACATACACCACGTTGGCTTGCTCTGTGGGGAACCGATGAGGCTGTATCTCCATTGAAAAGAGAACATTGAAGGAGAAAACCATTGCACTCCTCCACCGATCCAGAATAGGTCACTGGTGAAGACAATAGGCCGGAGGCATGGCCGAAGACAGCCGAAGAAGCCGCTGGAGAGGATGCAGAAGTCCCGGAAGCGATGGTGGCTGTTTGCAAGGGACGTGAGGTTTCGCTGGGAATGGTTGATGTTTGGATTTTGGCCCGTGGATGAAGTTGAGGGGAGAGAACTGCAAAGGTGTAGTATTAGCGCCTCAACGGTGTCCATGACGCTTCATAGATCCAATCCCACTGGGTCCATGTCACGGTCAAGTCTTCTGTCAGGCAAAAAACACATGGATAGATAGTTGGAACCCAGAAGCAGGAATCTTTAATGCAGGTAAGCAAACTGTAGATCAACAATAACAGGAACAAATCAGAGGGATTAAGCAAACAGATGACACAATGATCAAGTAGAGAATAGAATACTCTCACTGAAGAAGATGAAGGAAACACTGCAGGGTAGCAGCGTGGTCAGTAGTAGTCCTTGTTGAGACTTAATGAAAAATGGCTGTGAGAGGTGAGTATTTGTAGTGTCCGTGATTAACTGTGTGATAGTGTGCAGGTGTTTGTGATCAGAAGTCTGGAGAGAGAGAGCAGAGTGTGGAAGGATAGGGAGAGCCCAGCGTGGGTGTGACAGTCTTATTATTTCATACCATTTTTTTTTTTGCATACAGTATTCCAAGTGCTCACTTTTCAATTAATCAATAGTAGCCTTTTTTATGTTTTTTTATTTTTGCTTTTTTTATAAAGACCGTATACAAATTGTACACCAAGAAAGAAACCCCCCCCCCCCCAAAAAAAACATGATGTTATTTTGAATAATCACATCAAATAACCATTCACAACATATTCTATAAATAGCATGTGTAATTAATTCATTTACATGTAATAATTTATTTCAAATAAAGTGGAAAGAAAGTTAAGGCATCACATCCTTTTACATTTTTTTTAAAAATGAGATAGGACATCATACCTCATATTTTTACTAATTTTGTTTAAAAAATCAAGAATCTGAAGGAAACTAATCTAAATTAATTTATACTATTTTTTAGCAAATCCCATTTATGGTCACATTCCATATTTTTATTATTAATTTTAAATGTTACTTTCTCCATTTGGTATACAACCCCAATTCCGAAAAAGTTGGGACAGTATGATTAAAAAATCCAATTAAAAAATGAGTGATTTTTAGATTATAATCACCCATTTCTATATTGAAAGCACTACAACTACACATTATATGATGTTTTACCCTGTGAATTTCATTGTTTTTTTTTAATGTTTTATATGTACAGTCATTTCAAATCAGATTATTGCAACACGCTCCAAAAAAGTTGGGACAGTCGAGCGTTTACCACTGTGAAACATCACCATTTCTTTTAATAACACTTATTAAGCATTTGGGCACTGAAGATACAAGTTTTTACAAGAATTTTCCCTCATTCATCCATTATGTAGGTCTTTAGCTGCACAACTGTACAGGGGTCTTTGTTGCAGGATGGTGTGCTTAATAATGTGCCACACATTTTCACATTGTTCTCAGAGTGCTGGATTATTTGCTGAAGCATCTGTTGGCAAATTGACAGGTCTTGAATGATCCTTGCTTTTGAAGGACTAGGCTGTTTTTGGAGGCTCCTATACCATGGCACAATTGCCTCACTTGTTTAACATCTCCTGTTTCACATCGCCTTGTTATTTCAACTCGTCAGATTGTTATTAGTCTTAAATTGCCTGTCTCAGCTTTTTTGGAATGTATTGCAATCATCTGATTTGAAATGACTGTACATTTTCAAAAAAACAAAAAAACAATGATATCATGATAACATCATATAATGTGTATTTGTGGTGCTTTCAATATAGCAGAGGGTATATATAATTTACAAATCACTTATTTTTGTTTTATTAGCATTTTTCATACTGTCCTAACTTTTTCGGAATTGGGGTTGTATTTCCAAAATCGTTTCTCTCCATCTTTGAGATTGTGAGGGTTCTGGTTTAAGCCAATTTTTTGTAATCTGTTTCAAAGCTGCTATTCTGATTACCCTAAATATATTTTGTTCAGTTTTATTTCTTAAGGACAATGTAATTATACCCAAAATAAGGTTTTCTGGATGTATTTCTATTGTGCAGTTAAATATTAAATCAACCTGTCTAATCAATTCATTCCAATAAGTTGTCAGTTTAGAGCACTCATATAGAATTTGACTGTAATGAGCCTTTTTCTCCACAATGTCTCCAACAATCCCCTTTTACCATGCTATTGTATTTACTTTGAATAACAGTTGTAAAATAATCTCATTTGTATCTTCCAAGCATATTCCCTCCAAACACTGGAATGAGTAGTACGGAATGTATTATATGATATTTCTTCCCAGTCTTGCTGACTAATTTTTATTTTGAATTCATCTTCCCGCCTACATATGATTTTATTCAGAGTGTCCTGTATATCTCTTTCAAGTACACTCTTTAAAATTCCTAACATTTTTATTGGTTTAGTTGTATTGCATGTATCAATTATATAATTCATTAATGGATGCATTTCCTTTTTTATTTCTTTTATTTAACTTCTGTTAATAAATATCTTCTTACCTGTAAATAATTTAAAAATTGTGAATTTGGAAGCTCATACGTTTTGTTTGGTTTGAAAGGGTGTCCATTCCTTTATCAGTGAACAGTTGCTGATATCTTTTCAGACCTCTGTCTGCACAAAACTTAAATGTATTATCTAATCTATTTGGCTTGAAATCAGGATCTTTAACAATTTCTTGTAAATTAACTACATCTTAATTTTACTAGTTTTCTTTTTTTTCCTAACCAAATTCTAAAAGTACTATTAATAAAATATTATCTATTGATATAAATGTGTTTCTTTGTTTGGGTAGGAACAAGTCAAGCCATTTTTATTTGTATAGTGCCTTTCATAACACACATCGTTTCAAAGCAGCTTTACAGAAAATCATGCATTAACAGAAAATGAAACTGTAATATTTATAATGTCTTAGAGTCATCATTGTGTAGTTTGATAAAATACGATTGTGAGTTGTGTTAAAAATAAGTAATTAAAAAATAATTGTATTTAGAACTCCTGTGAGCAAGCCGAAGGCGACTGTGGCAAGAAACACAAAACTCCATAAGATGTTAGTTAATGGAGAAAAATAACCTTGGGAGAAACCAGGTGGTCCATCATTAGACCGAGGTGATGCAGACAGAGATCAGTGAGGTGCATCGCAGTTCAACCGGCCGGTAATTTCGGTGAGCTCTATCCTAAGTCCAAGGTTCTGGCAATGGCATATGATGTATCCCATGTCTTATGGTTAGAGTCGGCATCAGTTCATCCTCTGAAGTCCAACGTAATAGACTGAAGTGATGTTTGGCTGGCACCGGCTGCAATTAGTCATCACCACTCAGAGGCACATAGCAGTGGAGTCCAACATGAAGCAGGAATGGAGCTGGATCCAGCCAGTTCTGGTGACCTCAGGATAGGAGTCCTGAGGTTGAGACAGGGATACAAATAGAATAATATTTAATAATAACATGCCATTCAATTTATTGCAGAGTTATAGATCTTGATCAATGTTTCTGGTTTCTGGTTCTGGCAGACCTAACTAAAGCAGCCTAACTGTGAGTTGAAGGATAAATTAGGTGTATGCCTGGCTAAATAGATGAGTCTTTAGTCTAGACTTAAACTGAGTGAGTGTGTCTGCATCTCGAACAGTGTTAGGAAGAATATTCCATAGTGTAGGAGCCAAATATGAAAAGGATCTACCTCCTTTTGTGGATTTTGATATTCTAGGAACTATTAACAGGCCAGAATTTTGCGATCGTAATGAACGTGATGGAATATAGCGTGGTAGAAAGTCATTTAAGTACTGCGGAGCTAGACCATTCAAAACTTTGTACATAGTTAACAGAATTTTAAAATGAATACGAAATGTAACAGGTAGCCATGTAACGACATAAAATGGGGCTAATATGATCATATTTCTTGGTTCTAGTCAGCACTCTGGCTGCTGCATTTTGAACCAACTGAAGTTTATTTATTGATCTTGCTGGACATCCTCCCAGTAAATCATTACAATAATCTAGTCTTGAGGTCATGAACGTATGAATTAGTTTTTCGGCATCAGCAACAGAGAGCATGTGTCGTAATTAAGCAATATTTCTTAGGTGGAATTATGCTGTTCTACAAACATTGGTAATTTGATTTTCAAAGGACAGATTGGTATAAAATATAACACCTAAGTTCTTTGCTGTTGAAGATGATGTAACAGTACATCCATCGAGAGTCAAATTATATTTTAGTGATTTGTTTTTAGAAGTTTTTGGTCCAATAATTAGTACCTGTTTTGTCGGAATTGAGTAGAAGGAAATTTCTGATCATCCAATCTTAAATTTCATTGATACACTCTGCTAATTTGGAGAATTGTGAAATTTCGTTAGGTTCTGAAGAAATATAAAGTTGGGTATCATCGGCATAACTGTGGAAAATTATTCCACGATCCCTGATAATATCTCCCAGGGGAAGCAAATACAAGGAGAAAAGCAGAGGCCCTAAAACTGATCCCTTGGCACTCCATACTTTACTTTTGTTTGGTTTGACAATTCCTCATTTACATGGACAAAGTGGTAGCGGTCTGCTAAATAGGACCTAAACCATGCTAATGCAAGTCCACAAATGCCAACATAATTCTCTAGCCTATTCAAGAGAATGTTGTCATCTATCGTGCCGAATGCAGCACTAAGATCTAAACGCATTAGAAGTGAAATGCAGCTGCGATCAGATGATAAGAGCAAGTCATTTGTAACTCTGATAAGTGCAGTCTCTGTACTGTGATGGGGCCTAAACTCCTGACTGAAATTGTTCATACCTGTATATACTATTTCTCTGTAGAAATGAACATAGTTGGGAGGATACTACCTTTTCTAGTATTTTCAACATGAACAGGAGACAGTTCTTGTTGTGGAGCGTGGAAAACGTTTCTTCCCCTCTCTGTAAGAAAACTCTCAAAGTCAGGAGTTCCAGGTTTCAAATGATAGAGTTTATTGAACATACCAACAAACACGAGATGTCAGCTGAGATCTGACTCTCTCTGTCAAAACCCTTAGTTCTTGTACAGTTTGTTATCTAGCATTACCTCATGCCTACGCCATCTTAATATCTTTTGTATCCAATGGATTCTGTTTCCCACCATTATTTCACAGAGCCTCTAACCTCTTTTCAGTGGTGGGAACCTGGCTTTTATTTAAAAAATTATATTTTAAATTATCATGAAAATATACATTCAGTTACTTTGATTATTGGTTGTGTTAATTTTTTTGACTTTGCTGTACTTTCCCAGAGCTTTCTCTTTTCCCAGAGACTCAGTACCATTGTTCTTTGCTTACAGCTGAGGACACAGAGTATTTTCTTGAAACATCAGCACTGTCAGTAACCTCATATGCCCTCTTCTGGGTCACACAAAGTCCACACTTCTAGTAACCTCATATGCCCACTCCTGGGTCACAAAACAGCTATTCTATATTAGCATTTTTCTACATTTGATATATAAAAATCTACTATATATTCCATCCTTTGAGACTTATAAAAAGTCTCACCTTCTATCGCCCTTTTCCCAGAGTGCAACCTCACAAGACAAGCTCCATCATTTTTTTCAAGTGACCAATATAAGTCACACATTCCTCTAACAATGCCTATACTTATGGAACTGCACTCCGGAGAAGCAACGAGACCAAACATCTCCCTCCACATTTGACAAGGAAGTAAAAGATCTCATCAATCCCTAGCCAAGTTCTTTTCTGGAGGGTAACAATAATCAAATTCTTGTATAAAGCATGTGCATGCAAAGGTGGCCTTGCGTTATGTAGAGTACATCAGTGATTAGACTTATTTCAGTAGGTTAACATACTATAGTGATTAGACAATATCAGTTGATCATTCAGCATGTGATACGTCCCACAGTGCCAGAGGAACTCACAGACATTTCTGGTAGCCTGGAGTGCTATCTGGTGGTGTTGGAGCAGACAGCGGGTTTTTAAACCACCAGTAGAGTCTTGTTCTTGCTGCTAAGCACTGAGGTGCTCGTCGATTCTGTCTTTGTGATGTTTAATTCTCTGGACCTCCAGTGGCACTTTCAGTGTTTTTAGTGTTCATAAATGCACATTCTATAGTAATTTACTTGGTTATTAGTACCATCAGAGATGATTTGAACATCTTAAACATTTATAAAGTACATATAGTGCAGATAAACATAGTACACCTTCTTTCATTTTTAATTCTGGTTACATTACCTAGTTACATTACCTCATAAAACGGATAATGATCTGCTTCAGACCTTCATCATTCCCTTTCATTTACATGGTTTGATTAAACAACAAACATCATTGAAAAGAAAATAATCACTTCAGGAAGGGGTATATGCCAAAATAATTAACATAATAGCCTCTATATTCCTGCCTACTCTATCCATTCTAAAGTACTACCTATTTTTTATTATAAAAGAAAATACAATGAGTATACTGACTCCCTTGCTATCCAAAAACAAGAGAAAATTGAAAACAAAGAGTCAAAACAAAAGCCTCCCCTTCCCTACCATTCTTATATATTTCCAGGACTTTTCTAGAATTCGTCCAGCTCATTCAGACCAGGGCCTTTTGTACATACGGTGGCCCCAATATCAATTCCACATGGCTTTACAGTCACATTGATCATCTGTTTGACTGCAGCTCTGGGCAGCATTGATCTGAGAAGAGGCACAACACAACAAAACAACAACACAAAAATAACAACAGCTATGGCTATTATTACTCCCACTTTAGTAAGCCATTCTCCCCAGGATCCAAATAGGTTGTCAAATCAATTTCTAACCATGCCATTTTACTTGTATGTTCTAGTTGTTCTCCTAAGGCCTTCAGTGCATCATCAATGTAATTAATGAAACTTTGCTGATTGTTGTAAATATAATTAATATGTGTTCTGTATTCTGTATTCTTATTAACCAGTATCCATACAAATATAGACTCAAAGCCTGATTTTATTTCATCTCTGGCCTTAAATTCTTGTGGTATTCCTCTTGGTTGACCGATTGCATCTAAATAAACATTAGGGTCTGGTTTGTATGCTCTCTTTACTCTGCTTTTGTTTGGGACAGTTTTTCTTGGTTCATTCTGGGTTTCAGATTCTTGGGGGTCCCATGTTAACATGGTTACTTCTTACTCTAGTACATATTCCTTTCCAGTTTATAGGTAATATAGCTCTCAATCGTCTTCCTCCACAAATCCAAAAGTAACCTGCTATGGTTGCTGTTTGTTCCTCATATTTTTTTATTACAGGGGAGACTAGAGTTTGGTTCTAACAATTTATAAGGCAGTTTCCCATGAGTTTGCCCACACACCTTGTAGCTTCTATTTGAGATGGTATGCCAAATCTTGGAATGACCTCTCTCGTCAAAAAATGTTTTCACAATTTGAGCTCCCTGGTCTGCTGATGTTACTGCCTCTACCCATCTGCTGAATCTGTCTATTATCACCAGCATGCATCTTTTTCCTCTTACTGATCTTGCCATGTCCACATAATCCATTACCAGTTGTTTAAATGGTCCTTCTGGTACTGGTATGTGACCTATTGGTGCTGATGTACCCTTTCTGACATTGTTCTGGGCACAAATTTCACATTCAGCCAAAAATTAATCTACCATGGCCTGTAGATATGGGGACCAATATCCCTATCTTTTTATTTTCCTAATTACCTTCCCCCTTGTACAATGGTCAAAACCATGCACAAGGGATTAAAATAGTGAGATTAAAATAGTAAGGAGTGCTGTTGGTGCAATCATATGTCCTTCATGAGATTGCCATATGACATTTACATCTCTGCTTGCACCTCTTTGTTGCCATATCCCATGTTCATAAAGGCCAGCTTGATGCTGCATTCGTGCAATGTCATCTAATTGTGGTTGAGGCTGAAGCAAAACTGATACAGTTGCCAATACTGCTACTTGGCATCCTGAGGCCTTTTTGGCATGTAAGTCAGCATTATTTCCTTGAATAACAAAATCATTGCCTTTTTTATGTGCTTGACATTTGATGAAAGCCAATTTCTTTGGATGCATCATGGCTGAAATGAGCTTGATTATTTGGTCACCATGTTGAATTGGTGTCCCATCAGTCTTTTTGGACCCTCTTTGTTTCCAAACTGCTCCAAATAAATGGCATACTCCATGTGCATTTGCGGAATCTGTATAAATATTAGCAGTTTGATATTTAGCTAAGAGACAAGCCTCAGTCAATGCTTTCAATTTAGCTAATTGTGCTGAGCATGGCTGCTCACAATGCTGTACCACAATTGGAACAACATTTTTGTCATCTTTTTTGACAACAGCATACCCAGCATGATTTCCTAGATGGTCTCAGAAACATGACCCATCCACAAAATAATTTGCTTTAGCCTCTATGATTGGTGTTGATTCCAGATTTGGTCTTAAACAAGTAAAAGCTAGAGAGTCTATTATGCATTCATGAGGTGTTCCCTCCCTTTCTAGAGGAATGAAATTGGCTGGATTTATTGTTGTACATCGTTTTATGGTAATGTCTGGGTTAGTTAACAATGTTGAATATTTCAAACAACTGGCTTGCGTTAAAACAAATCTACCTTGCTCTAATAACACTGTTACTTTGTGATGTGTATAAATTATGACTGGATAGTCCATTGTCACAGTGGAAGCTTTGTCATATGCAAAATACACTGCTGCAAGTCCTTGATAGCATGGCGGGTAGCCTTGTGCTACATTGTCCAATTTGGTGCTAAAATAAGCTATTGGTTGCTTTTTTCTTCCACTACAGGTCTGCTGAATTAAGACTGCTGAGGCATATCCATCTTTTCTATCTGCCACATACAAATGAAATGGTTTAGTATAGTCTGGGGTTGCTAGCGCTGGAGCTGTCTGAAGCTCTTTTTGATGCCCTGTCTGTTTCATCAGTGCTCTTAAGGGAGCTGTCTTAATAGCATAGTTTTCTATCCAATCAGCACTAAAACCTGTCATGCCCAAAAAGGTCATCATTTGTCCCACTGTTTGTGGTTGGGATGCTCTGCTTATACCTTCCAATTGGCTTGGTGATATAGCTTTAGTTTTATGTGCAATGATTCATCCTCAGTATTCAACCTGTGGTAGGCAGCATTAAAGTTTCTCTATTGAGATCTTATGACCTCCTTCAGCTAATTTAGTGAGCACTTCAATTGAGTCTTGGTGGCAGTGCTCTAATGTTGTTGAACAAATCAACAGATCATCTACATATTGTATCAATGTGCTATCCAATCTAAGATCTTCCAAATCAGCTTTCAAAACTTGATTAAACACATGTGGTGTATGTTTAAATCACTGGGGCATTCTGGTGTATGTATATTGTTTCCTTTGATAGGTGAATCCAAAAAGGTGTCTGCTTTCCTCTGCTAGAGGGATGCTGAAAAAAGATTGAGCACAGGTCAATAACAGTAAAATAATTGGCAGCAGGAGGAACATTAGTCAACAGCGGATTTGGAACTTCTGCAGGCCAGTCTTCCATTATCTCATTAACTGCTCTCAAATCATGTACTAAGTGCCATTTAGATTTATTTGCCTTAGCAACTGGCAATATGGGTGTGTTGCAATAACTTGTTGTTTCAATTAACACCCCTGCCTTATTCAATCCCTCATTTGTTTTTTAAATTCCTTCTACAGCATCCTGTTTTAAAGGATATTGTTGTTTTCTTGGTAGTTTTACTCCTGGTTTAAGTTTAATTCTGATTGGATTAGCAGATTTTACTAAGCCTACGTCTGTATCATGCTGAGACCACAGTTCAGCAGGCACATGTTTTTCCATTTCTAACATTAGTTCAACTGTTTTTGAATCCAATTTTTCTGTTTCTTTAGTAGTCACCACAACCCTTGGAATACCTTCCATAGCAGTGTAACACAGAATTTTCAGGCATCTTTTATCTACAGATTCAAAGATGAATGAATTCTCTGTGGCTTCCCACTTTTTCTTTTCTGCTTTTTTCATCATTGGTCCTAGATCTTTTGCCTGACTTTCTTTACTATGTATAAAGTAACATGTGGAACTGAGTTTGGTACTTGAAACCATTGTTCAATAAAGTTGCATTTCTCAATTTGTAATGCTGCTCCTTCTGGCCCTACAATTATATATTGTGAACTCATTGGTATTTCTTGTCCTTTTGTGCCATTCATCCATTTCTTATCAAGCTCTGAGTCCCTTCCTGAATCATATAATATGGTACAATGGAATTCAGTTTTTGGCATGCTTGGTTCACAGAGCTGTTGTTTAATGTATTTTCCCCATTTGTTTACTGTTTTTTTCTACATCTCCTAGCCAATATATGTTTGCTTGTGGCTCTTGAGGTTCTTGAAACTTTGTGACAGTTTGTGTTTGATGCCCCTGCTGTCTACATATATATATATATATATATATATATACAGGTGCATCTCAATAAATTAGAATGTCGTGGAAAAGTTCATTTATTTCAGTAATTCAACTCAAATTGTGAAACTCGTGTATTAAATAAATTCAATGCACCCAGACTGAAGTAGTTTAAGTCTTTGGTTCTTTTAATTGTGATGATTTTGGCTCACATTTAACAAAAACCCACCAATTCACTATCTCAACAAATTAGAATACATCATAAGACCAATAAAAAAAAAACATTTTTAGTGAATTGTTGGCCTTCTGGAAAGTATGTTCATTTACTGTATATGTACTCAATACTTGGTAGAGGCTCCTTTTGCTTTAATTACTGCCTCAATTCGGCGTGGCATGGAGGTGATCAGTTTGTGGCACTGCTGAGGTGGTATGGAAGCCCAGGTTTCTTTGTCAGTGGCCTTCAGCTCATTTGCATTTTTTGTTCTCTTGTTTCTCATTTTCCTCTTGACAATACCTCATAGATTCTCTATGGGGTTCAGGTCTGGTGAGTTTGCTGGCCAGTCAAGCACACCAACACCATGGTCATTTAACCAACTTTTGGTGCTTTTGGCAGTGAGGGCAAGTGCCAAATCCTGCTGGAAAATGAAATCAGCATCTTTAAAAAGCTGGTCAGCAGAAGGAAGCATGAAGTGCTCAAAACTTTCTTGGTAAACAGGTGCAGTGACTTTGGTTTTCAAAAAACACAATGGACCAACACCAGCAGATGACATTGCACCCCAAATCATCACAGACTGTGGAAACTTAACACTGGACTTCAAGCAACTTGGGCTATGAGCTTCTCCACCCTTCCTCCAGACTCTAGGACCTTGGTTTCCAAATGAAATATGAAACTTGCTCCCATCTGAAAAGAGGACTTTGGACCACTGGGCAACAGTCCAGTTCTTCTTCTCCTCAGCCCAGGTAAGACGCCTCTGACATTGTCTGTGGTTCAGGAGTGGCTTAACAAGAGGAATACGACAACTGTAGCCAAATTCCTTGACAAGTCTGTGTGTGGTGGCTCTTGATGCCTTGACCCCAGCCTCAGTCCATTCCTTGTGAAGTTCACCCAAATTCTTGAATCGATTTTGCTTGACAATCATAAGGCTGCGGTTCTCTCGGTTGGTTGTGCATCTTTTTCTTCCACACTTTTTCCTTCCACTCAACTTTCTGTTAACATGCTTGGATACAGCACTCTGTGAACAGCCAGCTTCTTTGGCAATGAATGTTTGTGGCTTACCCTCCTTGTGAAGGGTGTCAGTGATTGTCTTCTGGACAACTGTCAGATCAGCAGTCTTCCCCATGATTGTGTAGCCTAGTGAACCAAACTGAGAGACCATTTTGAAGGCTCAGGAAACCTTTGCAGGTGTTTTGAGTTGATTAGCTGATTGGCATGTCACCATATTCTAATTTTTTGAGATAGTGAATTGGTGGGTTTTTGTTAAATGTGAGCCAAAATCACCACAATTAAAAGAACCAAAGACTTAAATTACTTCAGTCTGTGTGCATTGAATTTATTTAATAAACAAGTTTCACAATTTGAGTTGAATTACTGAAATAAATGAACTTTTCCACGATATTCTAATTTATTGAGATGCACCTGTATTTCCTGGAGGGAGGGAAGCTCACCTCCGATGATGTGTCTGGCAGTTAGTGAAGCTATCTTTAGTGGTCGAAAGAATAGTTCTACCTGAACGATAGTGTGGTATAGATTGAGTACACAGGGATATACTAATATTTTCCCCCATTTGATAAATTTCCATCTTCCTCCATTTCACTTTAAATTCTTCATTCATCCAAATAAGTATAGTTCAGGCACATGGTTTCTCTTACCACTGTTACGCTGATGACACGCAACTTTACTTGTCTTTCCAGCCCAACGACACCACAGTGACTGCTCGAATTTCTGCCTGCCTGGCGGACATCTCGGCCTGGATGAAGGAGCACCACCTGCAACTCAACCAAGCAAAGATTGAACTCCTTGTCTTTCCAGCCAACCCTGATGTTGAACACAACATCACTGCGCAGCTGGGTGCAACTACAGTAACACCTTCAAATCGTTCAGAAATCTAGGGGTAACCATCAACAACAGACTAAATTTCACAGACCACATCTCAAAGACCGCAAGATCATGTAGATTTACACTCTACAATATCAGGAAGATAAGACCCTTCCTCTCTGAACATGCCACACAACTGCTTGTCCAGTCACTTGTCATAACTAGACTGGACTACTGTAAGGCTCTCATTGCAGGCCTCCCTGCATGTGCAACTAGACCCCTCCAAATGATCCAGAATGCAGCAGCACATCTGGTCTTTAATGAACCAAAGAGAGCACGTTACACCACTCCTTGTCTCTCTCCACTGGCTACCGGTTGATGCACGTATCAAATTCAAGGCTCTGATGCTGGCATACAGAACAGTTACTGGGTCTGCTCCAGCATACCTAAAATCATTTATGCAGAGCTACGCGCCCACTAGAAGTCTGCGGTTGGCTAAGGAACGTCGCCTTGTTGTACCAACACAAAGAGGCACCAAAACACTTTCCCGGACTTTCAGCTTCATCATACCACGTTGGTGGAATGACCTTCCCAACTCCAACCGTGAAGCTGACGCACTCTCTGTCTTCAAAAAACGACTAAAAACACATCTTTTCCATAAACACTTAACCAGTCATTAAAAAAAAAAAAAAATTCTGTTGCACTTTATTCTGTTTTGAATACTATTATGATGCTAGTGATACTTTGTAATACAGCACTTTTCATACCACTGTTGCCTAAGATGATTCGCTTATGTTTTCCTCACTTGTAAGTCGCTTTGGTGAGCCACCACTTAGGCTCTGGGTTACTGATCAGAAGATCGGGATTTCAAGCCCCAGCACTGCCAAGATGCCACTGTTGGGCCCTTGAGCAAGGCCCTTGACCCTATCTGCTCCAGGGGTGCCGTATCATGGCTGACCCTGCACTCTGACCCCAGCTTAGCTGGGATATGTGAAAAAAAAAAAGAATTTCACTGTATATGTGCAAATGTATAATGTGTGATAAATAAATATAATTATAAAAGAGTCTGCCAAATGAATAAATGTAAGTATAGGTTGAATTTGGGCAGCTTTATAATAATTTATAAAATTTTGCAATTCTAGACTTCCTAGCCTTTTTGACAAATTAAGAATTTTAAGACTAATTCTAGGTTTCCTATTATCCCATATATATTTACAAAGAAGTTAATTCCATTGTCTAAAAATACTTTTTGATATACTGACTGGTAGATTTTGAAAAAGGAAAATAAACTTAGGAAAATATTCATCTTTATAATCTCTATTAGTTTTGTAATCAATAGTAGGCTATATTGATTTTTAATAGTTTTGAATGATAAATAAAGTTTTCAATTCAAATAAATATAAAAACGTATAATTTAAATAAATTTAAGCTTTTAAAATTAATAATTCTTGTTGTGGGCCTATATACATTTACTTACACATTTATATACCAGCTGTTTTATATATTTTTTTTTATCACATTAATAATTTGTTTGCAGTAGTCCTCTTGAGCTCTCGTAACAGCAGCTGTTTCTTCTTGTTGTGTAAATGCCATTAATTGCTTCATAATTTTAAAGTTATCCCTTGTACTGTGTAAATCATGTGTTTACAGTCTTCATGATTTCACGCTGAACTCTTGAGCAATGTAAATGCATTTTATTTTTTTTATATTTTTATATTTTTATAAAACAATGTCTAGTGCACAGTTTAAATGAATTTAAATTATTATTTTCATAGCCACATATGCTTATTTTCATCATCAGCTTTCAGCAGAGAGGTAAATCCCTCCGTTCTCTCACATGATTGTTTGTGCACTGCAATGTAACTCATTAATGTGCACAAGTGCATAATCTAATCTTAAGGTTAGGATCGAAGCCTGAGTTAACAGAGAATGTTGATGAGCTGCATCATAATACCAATAGACCTTATTCACGCTAGCGCCATGTTTGATTTTTAATGGGAATGACAACGAGGCTGTGAGAGATAAACTTACTTCAATGGCATGAACAGTATAAAGCTGTATAAAGCTCATAGATCATATCTGATTTTCAACAACTCATGTTGTCTGGAGTTCTTTGTATACTGAATGTTCTTGGACAGATATTTTATCAATGCTTTGTCTGTGGAATGATCCATAAACACTTTAAACTGCAGTACAGCCCATGAAGAGACAGTAAGTCTATCCCTCACAGCCTCGTTGTCATTCCCATTAAAAATCAAACATGACGCTAGTGTGAATAAGTTCTATTAAGCCTGATTGAATTGGTTTGAATTTCAATCCTGAAACCCTGAGTTCGTTCAGCGAACTTCATGGTACAAACCTCGGGTTGGTTGGTAATAAAGTCTGACAAGGGTCCTTTTCACACTTCCTTGTTCGCAAAGTGGAAGTCGTCATAATTGGGTAAATGCAACTATGGCCGCTGCCGAGGTGTATGTTTTTTCAAGTCTTTAAAAGTTTTGCCTGCATTTTCACATCAACCATCAGAATGGGGAAAAATGTGATCTCAGTGATTTGGAGCATGTAATGATTGTTGGTGCCAGATGGGCCGGTTTGAGTGTGCCAAAAACAAAAAACATCCAGTGAGCAGCACTTCTGTGGACAGAAACGCCTTGTTGATGAGAGAGCTCAACAGAGAATGGCCAGACTGGTTCAAACGGACAAAGTCTATGGTAACTCAGATAAACGCTCTGTACAATGGTGGTGAGAAGAATATCAACTGATTGGTGTATATCATTATCTGTCTTAGCTGACAAACAGCGGTTCCCTGTCTACCAATCACTGAGGGCGATTTAAAATAGCGCGCTAATAAAACGTGATGTCATCCATAGCAACAAGGTCAATTCCGCCTTACTCTTATCTTAAGATTTCCTTATTATAACTTGCTCATAGCAGTTTTGTGAATAGGTTTTAAGCAAAACCTCCTAGCTAGGAACTCTTTGGAGAACTTCTAGTGGTTAGATCTTTGTAAATTCGGGCCCTGGTTAACAACAAACCATTTTGTTTACCCTACCGCCAAGTCATTACGAGAAGCTGAGAATGGTGTTAGATGAAATGGAAGAAAAGGGCATCATCAGAAAGTCGAACAGTGAGTATGCATCCCAACTCGTCCTGGTGTGGAAGAAAAATGGTGATCTTAGAATCTGTACTGATTTCAGATGGCTAAATGTGAGGACAGTTAAAGATGTCCACCCTCTGCCACATCAGTCTGACAACCTTGCAGCCCTTGGGGGAAATGCTTTCTTTTCGACAATGGACCTTACCTCTGGCTTCTATAATGTTCTGTTAAATGAGGAAGACAAAAAATATACAACATTTTCATCACCTTTTGTCCTGCATGATTATAACAGGATGCAACAGGGCTTTCAAATAGTCCAGCTATGTTCATGCACATGATGATGTCAATCTCTGATGATCAAAACTTCACAAGCTTGTTCTGTTACCTTGTTGACCTCATGTTTTTTTCCCCCAAGGAGCAGCTTCCACTCGAAAGGCTAGAGATGATGTTTTCAAGACTCAAAGCTCAATCTTAATCTTCACCTAAAAAATGCAATTTCCTGAGAAAATCTGTAATTTTTTTTTAGCTATGGTCTTTTACTATTAGCATGTTTTAGCAATGTGTTCAACCTTACTGCACAAACAAACACACAGTAACAGGGTTAAAATGGGAAAGGAGGAAGCGGGAACCGACTGAACAGTCAAAATAATGTTTAATGAAAACTTAAAAAGACACAAACATAATCATACATGGCAGCAACGTGTGGCTCTCTCTCCTCCAAACTGCCGTATCTGGCTCGGCTTTATCTCTCTCCTCAGCTGATTAGCCCAATTGGGGGATGGCCGTGCGCACTCATGGCCCGGCCCCGCCCTCCCCCTCGTCACACACACAGTGCTCCAAAGTCAGAAAAAGGAGGTGTAAAACGAAGGTTACGTGTGTCAAAACATCACTATCAGACTGGACTGGTGAGTTTCAGAAGGCATTTCAGACCTTAAAGCACGACTTGTTTATCAATTGTCATCAAGTGTAACTCTAGCACACCCAGAATTCAATGACCACTTCATATTAGCTGTGGGTGCATTGTTTGATGAATTCTGTGCCATTCTTTCCCAAAAGGAAGTGTGATGACAAGGCCAATAGCTTTTGACAGCAAAATATTGTCACGCTCTCAGATGAACTATACTGCTCATAGACTGGAATTTCTTGCATTAAATGGGCAACATTTGACAAGATCCATTCAAGTCATTTTTATTTATTTGTGTGGAGCTTTTCACAACATACATCGTTTCAAAGCAGCTTTACAGAAAATTATGCTATAACAGAAAATGAAGCTATAATGTCTGTAATGACTTAAGAGTCATCATTGTGCAAATACTGGTTAAAGGGCCATCACTTTACTGCCTGGACGAATAATAATCCATTAACTTATATACTCACCAAGCCTAAAGTCGATGTGAGCAACGCTGGGTGTCGAGGCTGGCCTCCTTCAGCTTTGATTTGAAGTAAGAATGTGGTTCTAAGAATGTGGTTGCGGATGCACTAACAGGGAGCCACTCATTCAGTCCACTGTTAGCCATCGCCTTGTAACAGAGCCATACCAGTCTGTGCTGAATTAATTTAACTGAATTGTAGACAGTACTGTCCAACATGATTGTCAGGTTGTGGACTCTAATGCTGATTTAGACAAGGTGCCATCAGATAACAAAAGGTGCTTTAAGCTCACAGGAGATCTCTGCAGTCTTTGACGCACATTGTTCAAATGGTGTGGGACAGATGATTGGTATAGTTACCACCCAGCAGCTGATGAAAGAGGATTAGACCAAGGCCCTCCCTAAGAGCACATTCTTGTCTATGCAGGAGCAAGACCGTACTGTGAGTAGAGCACTCTTTTATGTTCAAACATCATTGCCCTGATAAGCATGAGTGTGCTTTTGAACCGCGTAGTGTTCTAAATCTCCTTAAGCACTGGAACATACTTAGCGTTCAAGATGGCATGCTGTTCAAAGTAAAACGAGACTGTCACATGAATACGAAGCTTTACAAATTCATTGTTCTGAATGCCCTGAAACAACAAGCCATCATGGTTTGCATAATGCAACTGGTCACCAAGGCCAAGGTCACCAGAACACTTTAGTTGGCCAGACAGATTCTTTTGACAGGCATGGAGCATGTTATTGTGAATTATGTACAGACTTGTATAGTAGATTTTTAATAAACATGAACTAATAACATAGAAAAGAACTAACATAGAAAGCCTGGACTTTGTGTGACCCAGGAGAGGGCATATGAGGTTACTGAAAGTACTGATGTTGCAAGAAACACTCTGTGTCCTCAGCTGTAGCAAAGAACAATGGTACTGAGACATGAGAAAACTTTGGGAAGCACAGCAAAGGTAAAGATTAACACAACCAATAACTATATTATGCTCAGATTGCGATGCAATCTGACCTCTTTCTAATGTTGGAAACCTGGCTTTTAATGCATTTTTAAAAATTGCATTTTAAATTCATTTATCATGAAAGTGAATACAGAATGTATACTTTCATGATAAATGAATTTAAAATGTTATTTTTTTTAATGGACTAAAAGCCAGGTTTCCACCATTAAAAAGAGGTCAGAGGCTCTGTGAAATAATGGTGGTGAACAGAATCCATTGGATACAAAAAATATTAAGAGGGCATAGACATGAGGTAATGCTAGATAACAAACTGTATAAAAAAGGAGGGTTTTGACCAAGAGAGTCAGATCTCAGCTGACATCTCGGGTTTGTTGGTCTGTTCAATAAACTCTAACCTTTGACACCTGGAACTCCTGACTAGAACAGGAATGGCCATCTGTAGACTGGAAAGCTATAGTGAACAAACATTTGGCCTTTGAACCATTGGTCCAACTGAATGATCTTTATATGTTGAGTCCTTCTCAATTGGGGCAATTAGCATCATCAGCAAAAATACCCATTGACCCAGTATATATGCCTTATGTCAGAAGGAATTCAAGAAGCCGATGGCCAAAGAGGGCAGGAGGGGCAACAATTCTAAGAAATGGCTACCTTATGATAAGATCAGACATATGACCAGTGCAGTGTAAAAGTAAGACACTATTCCATAAAGACAGTAGTGGAGAAATAACACCAATTTACACAATAAATGGAACTGTAGGAAAAATGGAAGTAGCAATTGTGTTAAGCAGAGATCCAGAGCGGAGGCGACAGCTGTGAGTGGAAGTATATGGGTGTTAAAATGAAAAAAATAAATAAAAACAAATAACAGCAATTAACCACTGTAAATTATGAGTGATTCTTATAGAAATAGAAGAGGGAAAGGGAGAAAGAGAGGAAGGAGAGGAAGGGGAATTTTAAACCAACAGGAAAGGGAAGCCCTGATTGACTTCCTTGAACCTTTTCATTTAGAATATTGTGATAGAAGTGAATTACATGTTTCTGTAGTTTCATGGGGAGGGTATCATGTAGAATTAACCCCATCTCTCACTTTTATGCATTGGGCAGGAGGAATAGCTGCCACAGGTCACTGGTTTGCTGAAGATGAGCTTTGTAGTTTTGACATAATTAGCCTAGGAGGAGACATTATCTGGATGCAGAACAATTCACATTGGTTAGGAGCACAGGAAGTGCCTGTAAAACCATTAAACAGAAAACAAATAAATGCTATTCTAAAATTCCTGAGAAAGACCAATAAAATACTTTAGGAACTGTGACAAGTCCTCAACCCAGCAAAAGCCCAGGGCAAGTCAGGGGTCAGATACTTTTAGTGATCCTCGTCTGACCAGCTTGGTGAAGACTAATTAAGGATAGATACGAGCTGGGGTTAGAGAGGTACACTGAAATATATTATACACTGTGATAATAAAAGTTAAAGCAACAATGACATCAACACCAGTAGAACAGATGTGATCAATGTATCTAATATGTAAAGACATATTATATAATAAGTCATATATATATAATAAGGGAGCTGTCTAATAAATGAGCTTAAACACAAAATGGCCAGCAGAGGGAACATTTGATGTGGCTATGTGTAGAGAAATGGAAGCATTGATCAAAAATCACAAAACCAAAAATAAGAGTCAAAAAAGGGAAGAGAGAAAAATAACAAGAAGTATTGCAGTTGTTTAAAAATCATGGGATAAAATTAATAAAAGCTGAGAGACAGGCAAGAAGACCATTAGATGATAAAAGTGAATCAACCTGTAAAACAAATGCATGCTATATCAGGAACAGTAGAAATAAAAGGGAACATAGACATAAAAGATGAAAATGTTGATAGGGACAGTGAAGGGGTAAGCATTAGAGAAGAAATGGGAAACATAACCTCAGAAGATGTGGAGATCATGAACGCCTATCAAAATGTGACATCAGCATTAGCTGAGATGAGAGGAAGACAAGAAGAAGAGCAGAATATGTCACAAAGACAAGCAGACCTGAGAAATGAACAAGAAATAGAAGAGGAATATAGGCCACGGGCAAGAGTTACACCTAAGAGCGAATTAACAAAAAGGCTAAAAGCACTGGAGCAAGAGATAGTGGAGACTGTGGAGCAAATAGCCAGGGAGAAGCAAAAGAGAAGAGAAGGAAAACGCAGAGCATGCTCAAACAGCCCTAAAAGAGAATATAGATATGTCACAGGTAGCATGGTCCTTGAAGATGTTCCAAAAGAGAAGCCATGTTGGACAAGAGACCAACAAAGAAGATTGGTAAGAACAACAAGCATACATCTCCCATGTGCATACTCAAGCAATGTGCATTTAACCAATGGATGGTTAGACAGCCTGAGACTACCTGGTGACCGACCAAGCGACATGGACATGTTTGATGAAGAGCAAGGCTATGAACATCAACCTAGAAGATATGCAAGCGACATGCAACCACACAGTGAAGAGCAGCAGCAATATTCCAGTGATCCAGAGATCCCCAGTAAATATTTGAAAAGACAGTGTCCAATTTTAATTAAAGGCATGCAAGGACAGAATGTGCCATGGGCCAATCAGGACCTAGATGCTCAAGCTCAAGCACCAGGTCCACTCAATCCAGGGTGTGGACCACAACAGGGCTACTAGGGCTGCCCAGAGAATCCTACAGGGAGGGGTCAGCTTCCAATGATATCATCTGATGCTGATCAAGAACCTATGCTGCAGGTTAAAATAGAGGGCAAAACAATACCAGTTATGCTAGATACTGGAGCTTCGTTTACGTGTATAAGTCCAAATTATGCCTCTCACCTCCCCAAGTCTGGAAAATGTGTAAAGACAGTAGGATTCTCAGGACTCACACAGCTAATTCCAATAACAGCTCCAGTTAGCATAAAAGCAAATGACGCAGAAATGAAAACTCCCATTCTAATATCAGAACAAACGCCTGTTAACATGTTAGGGAGGGATGCTATATGTAAAATGAATTTACAGATATGGTGCTCTCCAGAAGGAATATACCTAGACAGCAGGGGCATCAAACAAATGAATGTCACAAAGTTTTAAGAACCTCAAGAGCCACAAGCAAACATATATTGGCGAGGAGATGTAGGAAAGGATGTAGAAAAAACAGTAAACAAATAGGGAAAATACATTAAACAACAGCTCTGTGAACCAAGCATGCCAAAAACTGAATTCCATTATATATGATTCAGGAAGGGATCCAGAGCTTGAAAAGAAATGGTTGAATGACACAAAAGGACAGGAAGTGCCATTGAGTTCACAATATATAATTGTAGGGCCAGAAGGAGCAGCACTTCAAATTGAGAAATGCAACTTTATTGAACAATGGTTTCAAGTACCAAATTCAGTTCCACATGTTACTTTATACGTAAGGGAAGTCAGGCAAAAGATCTAGGACCAATGATGAAAAGAGCAGAAAAGAAAAAGTGGGAAGCCACAGAAAATCCTTTAACCTTTGAATCAGCAGATAAAACATACCTAAAAATTCTGTGTTACACTATGGGAGGCATTCCAATGGTTCTGGTGACTTCTAAAGAAAAAGAAAAATTGGATTCAAAAACAGCTGAATTAATGTCAGAAATGGGAAAACATGTGCCTGCTGAACTGTGGTTCAACATGATACATATGTAGGTTTAGTAAAATCTGCTAATCCAATCAGAATTAAACTTAGACCAGGAGTGCAGCTACCAAGAAAACAACAATATCTGTTGAAACAGGAAGCTGTAGAAGGAATTAAAAAGACTGAGGATTGATTAAGGCAGGGGTGTTAATTGAAACAATAAGTCATTGCAATACGCCCATTTTGCCAGTGGCTAAGTCAGATAAATCAAAATGGCGCTTAGTGCATGATTTGAGAGCAGTTAATGAGGTAACGGAAGACTGGCCTGCAGAAGTTCCAAATCTACATATCAAATCAAATCAAATCACTTTTATTGTCACACAACCATATACACAAGTGCAATAGTGTGTAAAATTCTTGGGTGCAGTTCCGAGCAACAGTAGTCGTGACAGTGATGAGACAAATACCAATTTAAAATAAACATCAGATTTAAAATCTAATATACACATAATTACACATAACACAATATACAAATAATAACATACAATGTACAGTATACAATACACACAATATAGAATACACATTATACAATAAAAATAGTATATATATAGTATATATAAAATATACAGCACGTTGTATTGTACTGTATTGACATTCAAGCTGCCAGTTGATAGTAATTTGCCAGTGTGTTGTTAAGAGAGAATATAATTTATGACAGTCCGGTGTGAGATATAAGAGTAATAAAGTGCAGTGCTGATGTATTTAGATTGTGAGAGATCAAGAGTTCAAAAGTCTGATTGCTTGGGGGAAGAAGCTGTCATGTAGTCGCTGGTGCGGGTCCTGATGCTGCGATACTTTCTGCCTGATGGTAGCAGTGAGAGCAGCCCATGTCTCGGGTGGCTGGAGTCTCTGATGATCCTCCGAGCTTTTTTCACACCGCCTGGTATATATGTCCTGGAGGGAGGGAAGCTCACCTCCGATGATGTGTCTGGCAGTTCGCACCACCCTTTGCAGGGTGCGGTTGTGGGCAGTGCTATTGCCATACCAGGCGGAGATGCAGCCAGTCAGGATGCTCTCTACAGTGCAGGTGTAGAACTGTGTGAGGATTTGGCGGTTTATTCCAAACTTCCTCAGCTGTCTCTGGAAGAAGAGGTGCTGATAAGCCTTCTTCACAACGGCCTCAGTGTGGACCTACCATGTGAGTTCCTCAGTGATGTGGACACCCAGGAACTTGAAGCTGCTGATTCTCTCCACTGGTGCTCCATTGATGGTGATGGGGCTGTGTTCTCTTTCTCTTCTCCTGAAGTCCACCACAAGCTCCTTTGCCTTACTGACGTTGAGGAAGAGGTTGTGCTCCTGACACCAGTGTGTCAGAGTGTGCACCTCCTCTCTGTAGGCTGTTTCATCATTGTCAGTGATCAGACCTACCACTGTCATATCATCAGCAAACTTAATGATGGCATTGGAGCTGTGTGTTGCCACACAGTCGTGTGTACAGGGAATACAAGAGTAGGCTGAGAACACAGCCCTGCGGGGCTCCAGTGTTGAGGGTCAGTGATGAGGAGATGTTGCTGCCCATTCTAACCACCTGGCGTCTGCTTGACAGGAAGTCCAGGATCCAGCTGCACAGCGAGCTGTTTAAGCCCAGAGCCCAGAGTTTCTCATCAAGCTTGGAGGGCACTATGTTGTTGAATGCTGAGCTGTAGTCTACAAACAACATTCTCACATAAGTGTTCTTTTTTCCAAGTGGGAGAGAGCAGTGTGTATTGTAGATGCAATGGCATCATTGGTGGAGCAGTTGTTGCGGTAAGCAAACTGCAATGGGTACAGTGATGGAGGCAGCACAGAGCAGATGTAATCTCTGATTAGTCTCTCAAAGCATTTGCTGATGATGGGGGTCAGAGCAACAGGTTGAAATTAAACAAATTTAAGCAAGTGATTTTGGATTGCTTTGGAACAGGCACAATGGTGGATGTTTTAAAGCATGTGGGGACTACAGACAAAGAGAGGGAAAGGTTGAAAATGTCTGTAAAAACACCAGCCAGTTGGTTTGTGCACGCTCTGATGACACGGCCTGGAATGCCGTCTGGACCCGTGGCTTTGCGGATATTCACCCGTCAGAAGGATCGGGTTACATCCGTTACAGAGACGGAGAGTGAACTAACCTCTGTAGCTTCGGCCGCGAGAGCTCTCTCCATGAGGGCGGTGTTATTTCCCTCAAAACAAGCATAAAAAGTATTTAGCTCATCCGGGAGAGAGGCGGCGGTGTTCACGGCGGAGTTTTTATTCCCTTTAAAGTCCGTGATGATGTTAATTCCCTGTCACATGCTTCTAGAGTTGGTGGTGTTAAACTGTCCTCCAATCTTGTTCCTGTACTGACGTTTTGCTGTTCTGATAGGCATAACTGGCTTGTTTATGCTCCTCCGCGTTCCCGGAATTAAAAGCGGAGGTGCGCGCATCAATTGCCACGCGAACATCGCTATTAATCCAAGGTTTCTGGTTCGGGTAGATCCGTATTGTTTTGGTCAGAACAACGTCCTCTACGCACTTTCTGATGAAATACGTTACGCTATCAGCGTAAAGCTCGATGTCGTCCGCGTGATCAAAACAGTCTTGTAGTGTAGAGTCTGATTGGTCTGAACAGCACTGGATCATTCTGAGGGCACTGCCAACATACGCTGTTGACTAATGTTCCTCCTGCTGCCAATTATTTTACTGTTATTGACCTGTGCTCTGCTTTTTTCAGCATCCCTCTAGCAGAGGAAAGCAGACAACTTTTTGCATTCACCTATCAAGGTAAACAATATACATACACCAGAATGCCACAGGGATTTAAACATGTGTTCAATAAAGCTGAACAGACTGCCACTAAAAATCAAATTTTTTGCATATCCAGATTGTATCCAGATGAGTTTTGATAGTCTTAACACAACACACAATGATGACGTCAAAATCAGTGACAGAAATGCCGGAAGTATTCATAAGCTAGCCGTGACAACAGCACGGAACATCGCAATATTTACCAGTCTCCTCCGTCGCTGAGTTTTTCTTGTGCGACGGAGGAGTTCTGCATCGCGACTGGACAGGGCACTTATTTGGAGAGCGAGATGACACACCTCCATTTTTCCTGCATCTGTTTTGAAAGCATCGTCACGTGGGTACGCCTACGTTGTTACCAAAGCAACCCATGCAGATAGGTTGGTTATATCTGAATGTGCAAATCTGATTTGATCACTTGCAATTAATAGTGTGGACAGTCTGCCTGAAAAGATCTGATTTGAAAAAAATATCTGATTTGCCTGCAGTCTGAACATAGCCTAAGACTGGATAGCAAATTGATACAATATGTAGATGATCTGTTGATTTGTTCAGCAACATTAGAGCAATGTCACCAAGACTCTATTATTGTGCTCACTAAATTAGCTGAAGGGGGTCACAAGGTCTCAAAAGAGAAACTGCAGTACTGCCTACCACAGGTAGAGTACTTAGGACGAATCATTGCGCATAAAACAAAAGCTATATCACCAAGCCAATTGGAAGGTATAAGCAAAGCACCCCAACCACAAACAGTGGGACAAATGATGACCTTTTAGGACATGACAGGTTTTAGTGCTGACTGGATAGAAAACTATGCTATTAAGACAGCTCCCTTAACTGATGAAACAGATAGGGCATCAAAATCTCCGAGCTCGACTAACATGGGATATGGATGCATTGATAGCCTTTGAATCATTGAAAAAATGGCTTCAGACAACTCCAGCACTAGCAACCCCAGACTATACTAAACCATTTCATTTGAATGTAGCAGATAGAAGAGACGGATATGCATCAGCAGTCTTAATGCAGGAAACCTGTAGTGGAAGAAAAAAGCAACCAATAGCTTATTTTAGCACCAAATTGGACAATGTAGCACAAGGCTACCCGCCATGCTATCAAGGACTTGCAGCAGTGTATTTTGCTTATGATAAAGCTTCCACTGTGACAATGGGCTATCCAGTAATAATTTACACACATCACAAAGTAACAGTTATTAGAGCAAGGTAGATTTGTTTTAACGCAAGCCAGGTGTTTGACATATTCAACACTGTTAACTTATCCAGATATTTCCATAAAATGATGTACAACAATAAATCCAGCCGATTTCATTCCTCTAGAAGGGGAGGGAACACCTCATGAATGTGTAATAGACTCTCTAGCTTTTACTCGTTTAAGACCAGATCTAAGAATCTGCCCATGATATGGCTATCATCAAATGTCAAGCCCATAAAAAAGGCAATGAATTTGTTATTCAAGGTAATAATGCTGCAGACTTACATGCCAAAAAGGTCTCAGGATGCCAAGTAGCAGTAATGGCACCTGTATCAGTTTTGCTTCAGTCTCAACCACAATTAGATGACATTGCACGAATGCAGCATCAAGCTGGCCCTTATGAACATGGGGTATGGCAACAAAGAGGTGTGAGCAGAGATGTAAATGGCATATGATGATCTCATGACGGGCATATGATTGCACCAACAGCACTCCTTACTATTCTAATCTCAGATGCAAATGGTTTTGACCATTGTGCAAGGGGGAGGTAATTAGGAAAATAAAAAGACAGGGATACTGATCCCCATATCTACAGGCCATGGTAGATGAATTTTTGGCTGAATGTGAAGTTTGCACCCAAAACAATGTCAGAAAGGGTACATCAGCACCGATAAGTCACATACCAGTCCCAGAACGACCATTTAAACATCTGGTAATGGATTATGTGGACATGGCAAAATCAACAAGAGGAAAAAGATACATGTTGGTGATAATAGACAGATTCAGCAGATGGGTAGAGGCAGTACCATCAGCAGACCAGGGAGCTCAAACTGTGATAAAATTTTTGACCAGAGGTCATTCCATGATTTGGCATACCATCTCAAAGTAGCTCTGACAATGGTTCAGCATTCATTCAAAGAACAGTGAAAACAGTGATACAACAGTTGAGAATAAAACAAAGACTAGGGTGTGTCTACCATCCACAGTCCCAGGGAATAGTAGAAAGAGTGAATGGAACTCTCAAAGCTAAGATCAATAAAATTTGCGTTGACACCCAACTCAATTCGGTAGATGCTCTACCCCTTGCATTGATGAAATAATGCATGCAGACCAATAGAATCACTAATCTAACACTGCTAACAAGCAGACCCATGCCAGTACCGTATTTGAGAGGTCCTTATGAAGGGCCACCTTTAGAACAATTACAGATGGAGCTAAAGGTTTACATGAGACAACTAACTGCTATACACAGAGCTATTTATTCACAGGAACAGAACAGGGGACCCAGGCAGGAAGAAGAAGTGTCGTGTCCCATAGTTCCTGGAGACCAAGTTTATTTGAGAGTTTTTAGGAGAAGATGGAATGAACCCAGAAGGCAAGGACCATATAAAGTAGTGAGAGCAATCCCAACAGCAGTTCACGCTGAAGGTATTACAATGTGGTATCATTTAAATCACTGTACTAGGGTACCTAAACTGAGGTTACCAAGACAAACAGAGCAAAGAGATAGAGCAGAAGATCAGGAAAATGTAGATGTAGACTCTCCTGAAACTGAAGGAGAACCTGAAACCCATGACCAAGAAAGAGCTAAACAAGAGGAAAGCCCAGAGCAGGAGGGAGAAAGTAGTGATGCTGTTACACCTTATTCTAGGGCAGCTGAGCATGCTTAAGCTAGAGATGAAGTACAGCTACAGGAGGATGTATGGCAACCAGTGGGGTCAGAACTGGAAGGTGAGGAAAGTTCTGATATGGATCTTGCTGTTGGTACACCTGCTGCAACGGATACCCCAGACTCAAGGTCTACCAAACTCCAATCCCCAAGACTTTTCAGTGACCACTCCCGAGACTCAGAGCAGGCAGGGCCTTCCCAACCCACCTTCTCACCAGGGCCAGGAGAGTTTCAAACAATCGACTTCTCAGAGCTTGATTATACCCACTTCCATTAAGTCAACACAAGGTACTCAAGTAAATAAACCTATTAAAAAGAGGTAATTTGACCCCTCATATGATGACTATGATTATGAGGAGCAGCTCGCAGAATCAAAGGCTAAGCATAAAGAAAATCCTCAGAATACAGGATTGAAATATCAGGTTACAAAACCGCCACCTTCTCCATACCAGCCTATACAATCACCATTAACAATGATGTATGATGATTCAGATTTTGAAGCTGACCCATCATTAAGAGAGGAAAGACTGTTAGAAAATACACATCAAAATGATTGCTTTAGATGGGCTGAATACACAGTAAAACAGTCAGGAATGTCTAGTTTCGTGTTATGTTCACCATCACCCATGAAAAAATGTACAATAGTCCCAAACTGATATGACTATATACATTGTGCGCAATATTATTCAAAAAATTGTGTTGAAGGGGAAAGAACATCTTTTTGCCCAGCTGAATGTCTGGCATTTCTAGGGAATCCAGAATTCAACAAATACTACGATAAGGAAGGATGGGGGGATGACTGTAAACATATAGATATTTGAATAGATACAAGAAAAAGAGAAAGCCCTTTTACATATTTAATAAATCGAGATCTGGAATATGACTGCTTTAATAAATCCAAAGGAAAGGCAGATATGGGAGAAATTCAAGGAAACTGTGAAGTACTTTGGTATTTAGATGACAAAATGTTTGATCAGGAAGAAGTGTTTAAGTTCAGCAGAATGGTATATGCTATGGCCACAATAAAGAAAAATGTCACACTAATAGAAGCTACAAGGTGTGTGGGCAAACTCAAGGGAAACTGCCTTATAAATTGTGAGAACCAAACTCTAGTCTCCCTTGTAATAAAGATATATGAGGAACAAACAGCAGCCATAGCAGATTACTTTTTGATTTGTGGAGGAAGACTGTTGAGAGCTGTATTTCCAAAAAATTGGAAAGGAATATGTACTAGAGTAAGAATAGTGCAAGAAGTAACCATGTTAACATGGAACCCCCAAGAATCTGAAACCCAGACTGAACCAAGAAAAATTGTTCCAAACAAATACAGATGTAAGGACAGTCAATAAGGAGGACACGGGAGGCAGGTTGCTCCACTCACAGGTAAGGCTTTGTCCAGAACAAACGTAAAGAGAGCATACAAGCCAGACCCCAATGTAATAATAGATGCAATTGGTCAACCAAGAAGAATACCTCAAGAATTTAAGGCCAGAGATAAAATAAAATCAAGCTTTGAGTCTCTATTTGTGTGGATAACACCCAATAAAAATGCAGAATGGATCAATTACATTTATTATAATCAGCAGAGATTCAACAGTTACACTGATGAAGCACTGAAGGCCTTAGGTGAACAGTTAGCTGCAACCAGCAAAATGACATGGCAAAATAGACAGGCCCTAGACTGGCTACTGGCAGAAAAAGTATGTACTTTATAAATGTTTAAGATGTTAAACTCATCTCTGAAGGTAGTAAATTACTATAGAATGTGCATTTATGAACTCTAAAAATGCTGAAAGTGCCACTGGAGGTCCAGAGAATTACACATCACAAAGACAGGATCAACGAGCACCTCAGTGCTTAGCAGCAAGAACAAGACTCTACTGGTGGTTTTAAAACCCGCTGTCTGCTCCAACACCACCAGATAGCGCTCCAGGCTACCGAAAATGTCTGTGAGTTCCTCTGAGACCGTGGGACGTATCATATGCCGGATGATCTACTGATATTGTCTAATCACTATAGTATGTTAACCTACTAAAATAAATCTAATCACTGATGTACTCTACATAACGCAAGGCCACCTTTGTATGCACATGCTGTATACAAGAATTTGATTACTGATACCCTCCAGAAAAGAACTTAGCTAGGGAGCGACAGAATCTTTTACTTCCTTCTAGTCAAATGTGGAGGGAGATGTTTGGTCTTATTGCTCCTCCGGAGTGCAGTTCCATAAGAGCAGGCATTGTTAGAGGAATGTGTGACTTTTATTGGTCACATGAAAGAGATGAAGGAGACTGACTTGTGAGGTTGCACTCTGGGAAAGGGCGATAGAAGGTGAGACTTTTTATAAGTCTCAAAGGAGGGAATACAGCTGTGCTCAAAAGTTTGCATACCCTGGCAGAAATTGTGAAATTTCGGCATTGATTTTGAAAATATGACTGATCATGCAACAAAAAAAACCTGTCTTTTATTTAAGGATAATAATCATATGAAGCCATTTATTATCACATAGTTGTTTGGCTCCTTTTTAAATCATAATGATAACAGAAATCACCCAAATGGCCCTGATCAAAAGTTTACATACCCTTGAATGTTTGGCCTTGTTACAGACACACAAGGTGACACACACAGGTTTAAATGGCAATTAAAGGTTAATTTCCCACACCTGTGGCTTTTAAAATTGCAATTAGTGTCTGTGTATAGTCAATGAGTTTGTTAGATCTCACATGGATGCACTGAGCAGGCTAGATACTGAGTCATGGGGAGCAGAAAAGAACTGTCAAAAGACCTGTGAAACAAGGTAATGGAACTTTATAAAGATGGAAAAGGATATAAAAAGATATCCAAAGCCTTGAAAATGCCAGTCAGTACTGTTCAATCACTTATTAAGAAGTGGAAAATTCAGGGATCTCTTGATACCAAGCCAAGGTCAGGTAGACCAAGAAAGATTTCAGCCACAACTGCCAGAAGAATTGTTTGGGATACAAAGAAAAACCCACAGGTAACCTCAGGAGAAATACAGGTTGCTCTGGAAAAAGACAGTGTGGTTGTATGATCTGGTAGACTTTGGTGAGTGAGATCTTAAAAAATATTCATCTAACAATGCATCATTCATAAAAATCCAATTTGAGATGGATTGATGTTGATTGTGTTATAAGATAATGGATCGGCAACACGTGTCGCCATGCTTCTCACGTAATGCTAATTAAAAATGTGCCGGTGTTAGGCCATGTCAGCATCTATTTAAAACAAAATTGAGCTAAAAGAATAAATACACAGAGACAGTGAGTGAGAACACATTATTTTATTTGAAGAAAAAGTGAAAGGATACAGAATTCAGATACCTGTTCAATATTTTGCAATGTAATATGAATATTGTTGTATTATGAGTTGATAATATGTGGTTATAAGTTGGTCTTACATGAAGAGATGATTTATGAATCTTTTGGCTTTGTGTTATGCAAGGCAAGGCTTGTGTGTGTGTTCAACTGGATGTGACAACCTCTGTGCTTCAACACTATTGGATATGATCTTGTCCTTCCACTGAATATCCTCTTGTGTATCAAATGGTGTTTGGACATGGCGAGCCAACCAAACAATTCTGTAGCCTGTGAACTGAATCACTTGTGTCATCAACAGTGTGGTAGGAAAATCTGATTCATTTTACTTTGTACATTGAACCCCACGAGAACTGATTCACTGAACTGATTGATTGGATTGATTCATTGTCAAGAGTCGATTACCTGAAAGGATTCACAGAACCGATTCACTCAAAAGAGTTGGTTATTTGAACTGACCTATTGAACTGGGCTGCGTTTCCCAAAAGTATTGCATGCTTAAGTTAATCTTAGAGACCATTGGCACCAATGGTTTCTACAGTCTAGTTGGGCTTATGATGCTTTTGGTAAACACAGCCCTGATCTATTGAGTCTACTGAGTCAAATATTTGATACAGAGTTATTGAGCTGATTCATTTAACAACAACAACAACAACAAAATAATCATATTAAAATGGATTTGTTTAACCATTCTTATTAGAGAGTAAAACAACTGACTAGAGTTGAGTCTTAAATGATTGCGAACACTCAATTGAATCATTTGAATATTTTTCATATCATTTTGTTTTAATGCTATGTTGTGTTACATGCTGATGTTTCGTGAGTTTACGGGTATTTACTTTTCACATGGAAACTGATTTAATGAAGACAATACATTATTGAGATCCACAAGAAATTCATACTTATCTTTTTTAAATGATTTCCATCCTATTTTCTCTGAATAAACTGTCATTAGAAGATACATTTTCAAGAATCTAAAGATTTAAATCACATTTAATGTTTAATTGTACTCACATTATATTGTGATCTTGACCTGACCAAAAAAAGAAAAGAAATGAGAAAAGAAAATATAAGAAAATTATACTTGCCTTCAAACCTGAACTGGAGACTCTGTGTGAGTTATTCTCCCCATGTTCTGCTCTCTCTCTCTCTCTCTCTGAAGCTGAATCCTGGCTTCTGGTATTTGGTCCATAAGCATGTGTTACACACTGTTCATGAGATCACATGTTTTGTGCCATTCTATCTCATGTTTGGGAGAATTACATTACTTCTAATGGATGTCATGTTCCAGCATGTTCTCAAAGACAATGCTGTGGTGAATTACTCAGAATTTGTTACCCAGCTCAGAAGCACCGTTCACGGGAAAAGACTCGTCATGCCAAAATCTACATTCAAAAAGTGAAAGTATCACCCTTGGTTGTTGGTGACAGAGTACTCTCGAGACAAGAGTAAAATTGCAGACAAATTGGGAATCAAATCTCTACACTGCGTGGCCAATTATTAGGCAAATTGTATTCCTCAGGATTAATTATATTGTTGAATAAACACAATGCTCTCAGTCAATCCAAAATGTTATTGAACCTCAAACCTGAATGTTTAATAAAGGAAAAGTGAGTTTTGTCTTTCTCAGGGGAATATATAAGTGTGCACAATTATTAGGCAACTATTAGTGTGCACAATTATTAGGCAACTAAATTACAAAAATAATTTCCCCCAACTCAATTGTTTATTCTCAATTTTTAGAGTAGGTGCAACAAATAAGTAACACAAAATGACAATTAAATAAAAATGTTTGGCCTTTCAAAAATATTCAGTGGCCAATATAGCCACCCTTCTTTTTAATAACTGCCATGAGCCTTCCATCCATGGAGTCTGTCAGTTTATTGATCTGTACACGATCAACTTTCGCTGAAGCAGCAACCACAGCCTCCCAAATGCTGTTCAAAGAGGTGTATTGTCTTCCCTCACTGTAAATCTTACATTTGAGAAGGGCCCACAAGTTCTCAGTAGGATTTAAGTCAGGTGAAGAAGGGGGCCAATTCATTATTTGGGCATCTTTGAGGTCCTTGCTGGCTAGCCAAGCAGTGGCGTACTTGGATGCATGTGATGGAGCATTGTCCTGCATAAAGATCATGGCCTTCTTGAATTCTGAGGACTTTTTCCTGTACCACTGCTTGAAGAAAGTACTTTCCAGAAACTGGCAGTAGGTTTGAGAGTTGTGTTTCAGGCCATCTTCAACTCGAAAAGGTCCAACTACCTCATCCTTAATGATAGCAGCCCATACCAGTACCCCTCCTCCACCTTGCTGGCACCTGACTCAAAGTGGTGCCCTGTGTCCATTAGTGATCCAGCCACGGGCCCATCCATCTGTCCATCAAGAGTCACTCTCATTTCATCTGTCCATAAAACCTTTGAAAAATCTGTCTTCATGTATTTCTTTGCCCAATCTTGACACTTCAACTTGTGAATATATTCAGTGGTGGTCGTGTTTTAGCCCTCTTGACCTTGGCCATGTCTCTTGGCACCTTGTACTTCTGGATACTCCAGGTAGGTTGCAGTTTTGGAATATGGTAGCATTGGAGGTTAATGTGTTCCTGGTAGCTTCACATTTAATTCTTCTCAAGTCTTTTGCAGTTCATTTGTGCCTTTTGTTCTCCATGCGTTTTTTGCGCCCCAGCTGACTATTCGCAACAAAACGTTTGGTTGTCCGGTGGTCACGCCAAAATAGTTTAGCTATTTCAAAAGTGTTGCATCCGTTTGAAAGGCATTTTACAATATTTGACTTTTCAATAACAGTTAAATTGTATTGAGGTAATGAATCTGCCTAATAATTATGCACACCTTGATATAAGGTGTTTGTCACTTTTGCCACACCCTCCCTCATTACACAAATACATACCACATGAAAATGATTGAAACCAATAAGCATTCAAGTTTATATGGTTTGGAGTTGGAAAATGTGCATGGAAATAATGATAAGATCAGAATACTCACTTGCTTAATAATTGGGTATGAAGTGATGTCTGTGAGATCTCCCATTAATGTGTATTGAATAAAAGACATGGAGTTGGGAAAAGAAAAGACAGTACACAGAAATGTTCTACTTCCTGTTAATTGCCTACAAAGAGACATTGAGGCTGACTTGTCATCTGAGCACCATTCAACTCTTAGTCAAAGTGTTTCTGCTGTTCATTTGCCTGACAATCCTAAAAGTGACACAAGAACAATACAATGGGTCTGGGGATAATGACGACCTTCAAGAAGATGGTGACTCTGTTGTCTTTTCTTGTGATCGGAATTCTATGGCTGTGAAGAATTCTAATTTCAATGTTGACTCTGATACCTGCAATGGCCCGGTGTACACTGAACAGAAAATTATGTTTGTTGTTTTGATACTGTAAATAGGGTTATCAGTGCCAGTCCTAGCCCATTTGGTGCCCTAGGCGAGATTCATCCTCAAATTTCTGATAGCTGCTTCTCTTGTATGAAGTTCAGCATCTCCAGGGCAGTCATGCTGCTTGATGGCAAGTCAGGTAGCTCCTTCCCATCAATATCAGACTGACCTTCAAAGTTTTAAGGTTTGTCCAAGGGCTCCTGCTTGCTTAATCACATCCTGATCTGGTAGAATTTGGAAGTTAAAGATCACTCCAAACTTTGAGCCAACATCTCCAAGAGTCCAGAATCTCTCCCTAAGGGCTGAGATGGCAACATCAACAACCTGGAAAAAGAAAGTCACCTCCAGATTTTTTAACCCTTTGGGGTCTGAGGGTGTTTTGGGCCCTGGAGAAGTTTTGACATGCCTTGACATTTGTGCTTTTTTCAGTTGCTTAAAAACATATTAATGGGTAAAGTCTGATAACATTGTATTCAGCACAAACTGGGTTACAATAATATGTGAGCAACATGTATGTACATGTTGTATTTTTGAGAAAATAACGTTTATGCGTGGTTTTTGAAAAAACAAAAAGTTTACTATATGTGCCATATAACACATACTAAACATTTGTTCACAAGACTTTTGAGAACTGGATCTTGTAGCCGAGTTTTTGCTACAAAATGATGTGAAAACCATCCTGATCACTCATTCATACAAACAATATAGTCATTTAACTTTTGTTAGACACTTTTAGTGTTAGAAAGGCCATATGCGAGGAGGCGTGGATGATCATGAATATTGATATGATTAACACCTGAGGAGACAAAGACCCCTCCCCTGAGAGAGAATGAATGTGAGGAGACTTAATGATTGAATGTATTGTTTGTAGTTTATTCACAAAATCAAGTTTAATTTAAAAGTAGTAATCTGACTATACATTTTCTTTACATAAAGACTTTACTTAAAAACTTTAGACCTACACTACCGTTTAAAAGTTTTAGATTGGTAAGATTTTTAATGTTTTTAAAAGAAGTCTCTTCTGCTCACCAAGGCTGCATTTATTTGATCCAAAATACAGCAAAAACAGTGATATTGTGAAATATTTTTACAATTTAAAATAACTGTTTTCTATTTGAATATATTGTAAAATGCAATTTATTCCTGTGATCAAAGCTGAATTTTCAGCATCATTACTGCAGTCTTCAGTGTCACATGATCCTTCAGAAATCATTCTAATATGCTGATTTTCTAATATGGGCATATTTACAACAAATTTTACACATTTACACCCGAACAGATACTTGCAAGCACAAGCTTCGTTGATGAAAATGAGGCAGCGTAAACACTAGTTAAAATATAATCTAAACATTCATATTATTTTTATATCATACTACATGTCATATTTATATCATACAGCATACAATTTAAATACCTGCTTTAGCCGAAACAACATTTAAATGTAACTAAATCTTGCCTATTAGGACATATTACAAATTTCAGTACTCTGAATACTGGCTGGCAAGTCTGGAAATAGTCCAACTAGTAAAATATGTACATGTTTCTATAAAATAGCATGTCAACTAATGTAAGTAAAGACTTACTCATCCAAAATTGTATCCTTGGCTGGATCAAGTCGCTCTTCAAAATGCAAACATTTATCGTCGGAGTCCCGCTCTTCTTCTGAGGAAAATGTGAACGCTTCGTCACTATCCAGGAGCTTCCTCACCTGTGTAGCGTGCCATCTTCCAAACGCACAGGAAAGTGAATGAATCTGATGATGAACTTGATGCTTTTTAAGGCACTGTTAGGGGTGTTTTTTCTATTTGCATAGATCGCCTCAGCACATTACCGTATGAATAGCACGCTCAGCTGGTGGGTGTAATCACATTATCGATAATTAGCTGAGCCAGGAGAAACTGTACATCCCTTTGTTTCATACAGATTACATTGCAGGAGAATATTTGTGTTAAATTTGATTTTTTTATTTAAAAGTAGACATTTTAAGCTTTCTTTAGACATATGTTTCATGTTTGTCTGATAAGTATTTACGGAGTTTCAGTTCATTTTTGTGACGTGTTTCAGAAAGATGCTCGTGGAGACAGAGACGGCTGAAAGCGCACCCTGATTATTTTCTTTATTTTACAAAAGCACAAGGTTTTGTTGTTATTGTGAGTGTACACAAATAAAAGTAGACCCTTTATAGTTTCTAATGATGTGTTACACTTATCTGTATGCCCAAAAATGATGGAGTATTTTAAGTTGTTTCCGCTGTTTTGAGGAAAAAATCCAGCAGGACACGCAAGTGCGTCCGTCGACCCCTGAGGGTTACAGCATCCTGGATTGGCTCATCAGGAGCCTCATATGAAAAGTGCCTCCTTGTAGACCTCAGCCTCTTCTGTGAAAGGACTGCCTCACACATTTCCTTTGCTGAGGTTTGTGTAGCTGTGTGGCTCTGTATGTCTGGAGTGCTGCATCTGCTTTTTTAAGCAGACAGATTGATACATCTAGCTGGACTTATTCGTGTTGCATAACTTTGCTCACCTGTTGAATTTCCTTTAAGAGGTCATACCAGACCACTGTGCAAATTGAAAATCGGAATGACCCCACTTCCTCAGCCAGAAACTGGGCCTCAATCTTGATGGTTGGGTCTTTGGTTTGGCTCCATACTTCAAGCAATGCCTCTCTCACAGCTGCTGCCTCATATAAAAGAGGTTCAACAGCCATCACAAAGCTCTCCTATCTTGTGTCTGACCACATTTTGAGGGTCTTTTTTATGTTTTTCAAGTATGGCCCACCTTTGTGTAGAGGCAGAAAACAAGGAATAAAGCTTCTGCAAGACACCAAAATATCCTGTGGCATCTTTTGAGCTTTTGGCAGCATCTGAAATGACCAGATATTAAGTATGAGCCCCACATGAGCCCTACAAACAGAGCTCTTGGATTTTTCTGCAGTAGCCTGGCCTGAACTCCTTTGTTTTTGCCCCTCATGTTTGCACCATTGTCATATTACTGTCCTCTGCAGTCATCGAAGGAAATCTGAAGATTCTCTAATCTCTGCAAAATTAAAGTGGCTAAACTTTGCCCAGTGGATTCCTCAGCCTCCAGGAATCCCATGAAGTATTCTTTAACCTGAGGAACTTCTTCCAGTGACACAGTTCGAATAATGACTGATAACTGCTCTGTATGGCTGACATCTGGGGTGCAGTCCAAAATGAGTGAAAAATACTTTGCTTTATGTCCTGCACAATTGTTGCAACAATCTTTGTGCTGATGCACTGAATGAGCTCATTTTTAATGTGTTTGCCCAAATAGCTCAGGTGTGAAGTCTTGGTCTCTACCTTGTTTAGATGGTCATTCAGCACTGGATCAAACCTTTTTTTTAAAAATTTCCATTTGAGGGAGCATAAAGTCTTTCTGTGTCCCCTCGAAATGCCAGATTCCTCACTGCAAGAGACTGCACAACAGCAATTAGCCGTGTCAGTACTGCTCTCCACCACCTCTTCTCATTCTCAAGGAGGGCTGTCTCTTGTTTGTCAATTGTTTCCCCCATTCTTAGGCACAGCTCAAGTTCTTTCCACGATGTTAGATGCTTTACATGGTCCACATGTTGCATTTTTCCAATCTGTCAGTCCTTCATGAATTAAACGTGTGGTCTTGGTGGAGAAAAGTTTGCAGCAGAAGCAAAAGAGGCTGTTGTCCTTTAGTGAGTACATTAACCAGCTTTGTTTTACTTTTTCTGCATTTATAAGGGTTTTAAAGAAGTAGAGGTGGTGACAAATTCTCCCATCATGTCTTTTTGGAAATATAAAATCAGGTGGCACATTACATGGTCCTCTCTGCACTAATTCTCTCCTCATTGTGTCTGACAGATGTGAAGGCCAGTCAGCAGGATCAGTTGGAAGCAGTTCATCTGTTTCAGTAGATGTGTGCATCTCAACTGACAGTGAAGAAGAAGAGGATTCTTCTGGTGTTTCTGCAGGGTCCAGGGAACAAACATTATACTTGTCATTGCATTCACATGAATGAGTTTTATAATATTTCTTATGTACAATTACATTTTAATTTACTATACTGTAAAATCGAATTAGTTAAACTTAATTTTAAAAAGCATGCAAATGGACTGCCTTTTACAATCCAAGTAAGCTTAAATAAAGATAGAAAGTTTTTATGACTAATTAGATACAACTTGCAAAGTATAGTCCACTTGACTTAGATTTTAAGGCCATCAGTTTGCATGCTTTTGTGGTGTACAGTACAACAAGTTTTCCTCACCTGTGGAAGCTGGCATCTGTGGATCTGAGACAGATGTACTTGTTTTTCCAGTTTTAACAGTTGTTTCCAGGTACTTTAAAAAAAAGCATCTGAAATTGTAAGTCATTACTATTATAAGCATAGCCATAGCTATTTCCATATTTAGAACATGTTGTTCTTTGTTACTGCAGAACTACTGTACTCTCAGACAGTGCTGACTAGTTAAAACATCATTGGCTTTGCTTTTAAATAGCTAGCTTGTTGCTTGCGGCCAGCACAGTCTTACTAATAAGTAATAAATATTAGTATTAATCATCTTTATTATCTAAATATATTAGGGGAGACTGCCTAGTGTGGGGTTTTTTCTTGGCACAAATTATCAGGGTGTGTGACTTATTCGACTGAACAGGTTTGAACTTTTTAGTAACACAAGTCAAACATTCAGATACTGCACATCTATAACAGCATCTTATTATGGAAGCAAAAATCAGTCTGTGGTGTGCTGAACCATTAGCATTTTTAAGAGTTGGACAGAAGTCAACCAATCCCAGTCTTCATTGTATCCATTATCTAAATAATTTAACACCACAAAAATGACAAATGATATAGGAATTGTAATGAGCTTACTTCAGTATTTTTTTTTTTTTCACACTTTGCCATTTCGAAATTGAGCTCCCGATGGTTTTTGTCTTTTCATTTTGCATCTCAACTAACAATCTTGATTGCTACTGCCGGTAATACGTCAGCAGCATTAGCATAAAAATTATGCCATGATCATCATCGTCCATAATGCCATAAAAAAACAAAATCATCCTCACTGACACTCACACACACTTCACAGTTTCACAGACACACCAATGGTGATGACTGATAAGTATGATGTACTTTTTAATTTTATTAAAAAGTAAATGAAAAAACCCACTGGTGATGAGTGTGGTGTTGCACTTAATACAGCCTTGCACACACTGCCGCTTATTTACATCGGCACTAGGGGGCGCCAACAAACCAATTTGACCAAACAAACTTTTCGGAGGTAATAAAAGACATGCGGAACATTAAATATGGCTCGGTACTTTTAATTGGATTTGGTGGGGCGGCGGTAGGGTGGCGGTTGGGCGGCAGTGGGGAGGCACCCCAAATATGGTGATGCCCTAGGTGACTGCCTATGACGCCTAATGGACTGACCGGCCCTGAGGGTTATTATACATGTGGGGGAAATTAATTTCTGAAAGAGCAGTTAGTTACTTAAGAGGGATTTTAACAAACTCTTTGAAACACTTGGAAGATTGAAAGTTCAGTCGTTCACAGAGGTGGGTAGAGTAGCCAAAAACTGTACTCAAGTAAAAGTACAATTACTTAAAAAAATAAAAACTCATGTAGAAGTACTAACATAAATAATTACTTGAGTAAGAGTAAGAAAGTATCCAATTAAAAGAGTACTCAAGTATTGAGTAACTCGTTACTTTCACAAATGACATAATGGACATTAACTCCCCTATATTCCATTATATAAGTAATGGAAATTCTGTTATCATTCACTTTCTTTCCATGCAGCTCAAGGAGATTTTAGACAGAATGTTTGCCTGAGTCACCATTTACTTTCAGTAAATGTTTTTTTTTTCTTCCATATTTTGAAAGTGAATGGTGACTGAGACTGTCAGTCCCTAACATTCTAACATCTGTTGTGTTCCACAGAATACATAAGGTCATATGGGTTTGGAATGTCTGAGCTATCACTTTAAAGGAATAGTTCACCCAAAATCAAAAATTCTCTCATCATTTACTCACCCTCATGCCATCCCAGATGTGTATGACTTCCTTTCTTCTGCAGAACACAAATTATGATTTTTAGAAGAATATCTCAGCTCTGTAGGTCAGAACAATGCAAGTGAATGGGTGCCAAAATTTTGATGCTCCAAAAAGCAAATAAAGGAATCATAAAAGTAATCCATGTGACTCCAGTAGTTAAATCCATATCTTCAGAAGTGATATGATAGGTGAGTGAAAAACAGATCAATATGTAATTTTTTGCTAGAAATTCTTCCTCCTGCCCAGCATGGAGCAGTATGCAGAGAAGAATGTGAATCACCAATACACAAGAAGAAGAATGTGAAATTGATCTGTTTCTCATCCACACCTATCACATCACTTCTTAAGATATTGATTTAACCACTGGAGTCTTATGGATTACTTTTATGCTGACTTATTGCTGAAAATATTGGCACCCATTCACTTGCATTGTGTGGAAATTCTTCTAAAAATCTTCATTTGAGTTCAGCAGATGAAAGAAAATCACACACATCTGGCATGAGGGTGAGTAAATAATGAGAGAATTTTCATTTTTGGATGAACTATACCTGTTAGGGCTCTTGTCAGGTCTGGATGAATTTGTCAAGGTTTGGAAACCTTTCTAGTAATTATTACGGCGAAAACATGAACAATGTCCCACAGTGACGTTATATATAATGCTGAAATATAAATCAAAGCAAGATCATGCTTCATTAATGCCTACTTTCGCTATTTCATAGCTTTTAAAGACCTACGCTTTTAAAAAGCGTGGATTCTTAGTTCAGTGTAGTTACAGTTTTCAGTGTCCAAAGAATTTAGATCATTAGATATGTACAGCAGTACCGCCACTCCCTAAACGCAGAGTATGCAGCCTGCATACTAGGATACCAACCCTGGTGATTTTTCAGCAGAGCAAAAAGCATTTACATTTAACTTGGATGTTTACATGGATTTATACAGTTAATCAGCCCAAAGTAGCTGCAATAATTTCCAGTACCAGTACCAATTCCAGTAAATGCATAAATACTGCTCATAACATACGGGAAGCAGGACAAAGCACACTGATATATTGCTGCACTGATTTAAAAATGTACACTAAAAAACTGATGTCACAAGTGCTCATGTATACTGAATTTCCCTGAAAATGACCATCACCATTTCACAGAAAAGCCTGCATTATCATTAAAGCCACAACTTACCTCAACATGCTGCCTTAAGTTGGAGGTTCAGTTTTAATCTCTAAATATCCGCTTAGGGTTAAATGAATCGTCTTGGTGTTAAATGCATTGCATGACGAAACTATTATTTTTTCCCCTTGCGGAGCGAGCAAAGTGTTACACTTAGTTTGAAGAGCATGATGTTGCTGCAGTGATGGACTCGATTTGAGTGACAGTCTGTGACAGCGCACGCAGCTGTGAACTTCCACTGTCTTAAAAGTTCCATTCAATAATCTCTCAATAAATTACGCATTAATTAAAATTAAACCCATTAATGTAACGACAGGAAAGCCGCCCATTGTAATGAAGCAAATGTAAATTATACATTTTATAAATTTTCTTGAGTGAGAGTCAAAAGTACACACTTTAAACCTACTCTAAAAGTACAATTTTTCCAAAAAGTTACTCAGGTAAATGTAACTGTAAATGTAGTGCTTTACTACACACCTCTGGTCATTCATCAGTGGACTACTCCCAGCACAAGAAGCAAATGTGTGAGAGGACTGAACTACATTTATAACTTTACATTTTCTGGAGTCAAACAGAATCAGATGGCTTCCACCCCAACAAACTTGGTGCAAGATTGCTAAAGGACAATATCTACCTCTCCCAACTTCATCCATCTGCAACATGTGCCAATCCACTGAAACTTAATGACACATGTAATGGAAAATTATTAAGACTTTGTATTCTATTGTTTCTATACTGGATACTTCGCGTTTTCTCTGTCTGTTTTTTACCCGGCATACCATAAAATGTGTGGACGCTCGGGGGGGCCTGGGTAGCTCAGTGGTAAAATATGCTGGCTACCACCCCTGGAGTTCGCTAGCTCACTAGTTCGAATCCCAGGGTGTGCTGAGTGACTCCAGCCAGGTCTCCTAAGCAACCAAATTGGCCCGGTTGCTAGGGAGGGTAGAGTCACATGGGGTTAACTTCTTGTGGTCATTATAATGTGGTTCATTCTCAGTGGGGCACATGGTGAGTTGAGCATGGTTGCCGCAGTGGGTGGCATGAAGCCTCCACACGCGCTATGTCTCCGTGCCAATGCGCTCAACAAGCCATGTGATAAGATGACGGTCTCAGACGTGGAGGCAACTGGGATTCATTCATCAGTGAGTCAAATCACTACGTGACCATGAGGACTTAAAAGCACATTGGGAATTGGGCATTCCAAATTGGGAGGAAAAAAAAAATGTGTGGACGCTCTGTACTCTACTTGGTGATAAAGAGTGTGTCCTCTAGCTGAGCCCACTCTCATTCTGCCCAGCAACAGCGCTAGAGCAAGACATGAAATGTTCATGCGCCCGAGGCATGCACAAAATATGAATACTGAGTGGTCAGCACAGAGAGAAGCCAGTCTCCTCCTGGCACAGGGTATCACTGAAACCCTGCCTGGCAGAATATAAGGGTAGAGGAGACAAAGAGCTCTTTGCTTGGCACCTGTGGAAACCTTTGATTTCTGTATGGAGACTGAGACTACTTGCAAGTATTATTAAAGATCCAGAAAGACATTTTCTGCCTCTGAGTCTCTTATTTTACCAAATTTACACTACACACACAAGCACCACCGCAGTGTCAGGATGACAACAGGATCACACTTCAACACCTGGATGGACATTTGTTTGACAAATACCACAATAGCACAGTGCAGGCATAACATTCAGGGACACAATCCAGGCTGAGCTCCACACACAGAGCATAATACAGTCAGACTGTGATGATTAAGAACTGTTCCAAGATTCAGCAACCAAGGATGAATTCCTGGACAAATTCCAAGGGAGACAGTATAACATACTTCAGCCTCCAGAAACACCACAACCACAGCCAGGGCCGTTTTAACGCACGGGATTACCGGGGCTTAAGCCCTGGGTCTTGTGGCAGCGGGGTCCCAGAACTCCTGGGGGGAGGGCAGTCATGGCATACTCCATCATATTCTCCCCCGTATACGTTCTTGGAAAGGCACGCATGTAAACACATTCAAGCCCCAGAGCACCTTAATATGGCCCTGGCCGTAGCACTTCTCACACCACACTTTCTTTATTTAGCCAACAACCCCATTTCTGATCTTTTATGAGAAAAAGGAGAAACTAGTGTATGCTGGAAGAAAACTCTCCCACTCCATTACTGCGAGCCCCCAGATACCAACCAAAAAGTCTCCTCAACGACCAAAGCCTGGGGGCCAAGCTCATCCTCCCCCTCTCTCTCTCTCTGAGAGAGGTCTCTGGCCACTGCCACAATGCCAGGGCACACTTCATACTTCATCTGCTCTAGGTGAACAACAAACATCTGATAACAGATCTCAATCATATGTGTCAGTCCCTGTTATGGTAGCAGGAACATTCACAAATGTTTACAGAACAAGCGGGAACTCGATGTGCCTGTCGTTTTCTCTATATCTTTTCTATTAGTTGATGGAAAGACTAAGGCTTTCTTAAAATGCAAGGCAATCCTACAACCTCAACACCACAAACAACCTGGATTTTATGTTTCTAAATGAATCTTGGTTAGATAACAGCTGCAGTGCAACAGTCCTCAATGAATCAGCCCCTCCAAACATTACCTTTATGAGTGTCTGCAGAGCTGTTAGGACAGGTGGAGGAATAGTTGCTTCATTTAAAAATGTCTATAAATGCAAGCAATTGTCACTTGATTACATGTCCTTTCAATACCTCAGTATTGAACCAAAACATGCTCCACACATTATATTTATAATTATTTATAGGCCTGCAAAATACTCTTCAGCCTTTGTTGATGATTTTGGTTTTGTTATTGCTGAGGATTTCAACATTCATATTGATAATCCGGAATACAACACTGCAAAAGAAACCTCACTCCCAATCGTGGACACACTCAGGATTTGCTCATTAGTAAGGGTCTAAACATTTAATTCACTGCTATTAAAGACGTAGCACTATCTGACCAATTCTGTATTTTCTTTGATTATCCTGCAACTGAAGATAGATCTGCCCTGACAAAAAGAGGTTCATAAATGAGAATACTAGCGTGCAATTTAGGAAGGTTATATTTATGAAACCAAGTATATCTGCAGTATATACAGCTGTGTTGAACATCAACCGTGTTGATGTTCTCATTGATAACTTTAACTCAAAAGTTAAAAATGCTATGGATGGCAATGCTCCGGAAAGGTCAGGAAGATTACTGGCAGGCTTAAACACACTGGAGAAACACAACAGCAGTACAAAGCATGAAAAGTAAATGCAGGAAAGCAGAACAAATGTGGTGGGGGAAAAACTTGATGTCCATTAAAACATCTATAAAGACAGCCTTCATGCTTTCAATTTGGAACTAGGTAAAGCTAGATGGACTTTCTTCTGAAACATTATAAACAGCAACATAAACAACACCTGCACCCTTTTTGCTACTGTAAAGAGACTAACTAACCCCCTGTGAAATGCTCTCTGACAGAAAACTAACAAGTTTGCATCTGTAAAGGGGGTTAGAGGGAAAGGAGACAGGAGGGGATAAACAACAACAACAAAAACAACAAAATAGGTGAGGGAAAGGCCAACACAGAGCTACAGAGAGAGAGAGGAGATAGAGAAAAATAAACTCTTCTCTGATGCGCCATTGCGTGGTCCTCGATCACTCCTCCACTCTCTCAGGCAGACGGCAGCCACTTCTCCCCGGGCGGACCGGAGTCAGACCTCCGACCCCCAGCGGACAGAATGCCCCTCCGCGTTCCCGGCGACCCGTGGGGACACTCCTCCGTCCCTGGCAGCAGCCCTACCGCTCCAGGCAGTCGGGGAGTTGCTTCCCTCCTCCTCCCGCTGACGGCGGTCTTCTCTCGACCCCTCTGCGTTTCTGGGGTACGGCAGGGCACTTCTCCGCCCCTGGCAGTGGCTCCATCGCTCCAGGCGGTCGGGAAGTCCAGTCCCCACTCGCCTCGCGGACGGCGGCCGTTCCCCGTGTCCGGGTGGTCGGGCTACACCGTCCCCCGGCGGATGGCAGCGGCGCTCCCCTGGGTGGACGGCAGTGTCGAGGACTCTGCGACGGGCATCCCTCCTCCTTCCCGGGTTTCGGCACCAGTGTAAAGGAGGTTAGAGGGAAAGGAGGAGGCGAGAACCGGCTTGAGAATATAAATAATAGTTTAATAATAAACTTAAAACAAAAATGCACAAACATAAACACATGCAGGGCAGCTGCCTGTAATTCTCTCTCTCTCGAACTGTCGTCCTCGGCTGCCTTTATCCCTCGCGCGCCCCATCAGGCTCATTGGGGACCAGGCGTGTGTCATTCCAGCCCGCCCCCGCCCTCCTCAGCTCTACAGCATCTTTTTTCATGAAGATGATCAATATTATAATGGTGATCAGCACGTCCTCATGTTGCACTGAGATCAGGCAGCACCCACCACAACAACTGAATAAATAAGTCACTATGGGTGGGTTGCACCAACAAAGATAATTCTGTTGCACCAAACTTTAAACCTTGTTTAAAAAAAATCAGTTTAACATTTTAACCATCAATTTGATCCTGATTTAAATTTCACAGTAAATCTGAATTAACTTCAATCCTGTTGCTTCAATACTTTAAACTCTTATTTAAATCTCAGTTAAGGATTAACTTTAAACTAGCAGCCGAGGTGGTTTAAATAAAAAACAAACCTACAATTAAACATGAATGACTAGGTAAACGAACAGTGGATGTGTTGTCAGCCCTTTGAGAGACATTTATCATATTATTTGTTTATTATGGTCCAAAATGTTGGGCGGTTGCATACTTTCAAAACCGAAGTGCGAGTACGGTGGCTCATCTTGGTGGCGGCGTGATTACCCGCTTCCCCATCCTATACTTGCAGGGAAATGGGATAGAGATGGGTCTCTCGAGGAGAAGCAAGTGTAGTGTAATTTCAGCATTTATCGAGAGTGGTTACGGCAGATCGCTATTGCTCCGCTCCTCTCTTATACTCGTTCAAGTCGGCAGCCTGGGCTGTTAATCTGTGGTACTGACGAGAGGCGGTGGTCAATATGAGACCCGTGTGGTCCTTTTTTCTTAAATTATAATGCCATATTTTAAAATTTGTGACATTGTACACGCTGCTGCGACATTTTTTGAACCTCATTGATCTGCCCTGTGTACTAATCGAGAGCTAAATTTAGAATCTATCATGACAGACAAAATTAATCGCAGGTGAACGTTTTAATCACAGGTTATAAGTTTAATCTCTGATTTGTAAAACCGTATATAAAATTAAGTGGTGCAACCCAATTCAATTTAAAATAAAACTCAGATCAACAAACCCTGGATTAGCTCTACACTATGCTTAATTTAATCCTTATTGGAGCAACCCACACTATGTCTGATTTTGAGGTAACTGATGGCAAAACCCTGGATTTCTATGCAGCGTCATAAAACTTGTTCTTGCTGCCTTGATACACTCCTCACATAATCTTTCAAAAATGTATTTAACTGGCTAGAAAATGATATCTTAGAAATAGTAAATGCATTGCTTCTTTTAGATACTTTTCAAAAGTCCTTAAGACCCTCCTAAAAAATCTGGATAACTCCATATTAAACTACAGACCAATCTCAAATCTTCCTGTCATAGGCAGAATCATTGAAAAGGTTGTTTTAAGTCAGCTGAACAAATTCTTAAACTGGAATGGCTACTTTGACAATTTCCAGTCTGGTTTCTGACCACATCACAGCACAGAGACGGCACTCTTAAAGATACTTAATGATATTCCCTTAGATACTTATTTAGGCAAAATATCAGGGCTGATATTAATGGATCTCAGTGCTGCCTTTGGCATTATCAACCGCAATATTCTCCTAGACAGACTGGAAAACTGGGGAGGGATCTCTGGGACGGTCCTAAGCTGGTTCAGGTCATATCTAGAAGGTAGGGGTTACTAAGTGAACATAAGCAACTATGAATCTGAGTAGAAATCCATGACATACCATTAGGGCATCGATATCGATGATAAACTTTTGAGTAATTTTCTACATTTAGCTTATGTTCTACATCTAGACGATCGGATCAGGTACGTGTCGCTAAAAACACAAACAGTTTGGCAAAGTAATACACACGACTATCTAGCTGAATCACAGACATGAAATCAGCTTTCTAGGAGTTATTAGCTGGCAGCCCTGCTGTCATGGAAACTAATCAGGCTCAGTAGCCGCCAGCTAGCTATCAGGTTAATTATTGTTGTGTAGCGAACAAGACAGCACTGACAATGTGAACACAACAACTCAGACATCAACACCATTGCTATTTATTTACAGTATGTACTGTTTAGTTCAATGTTTTTTGCATGATCCATAGCGCTGTCACAGCAAAGAAAGTTTTCTTCTTCTGGTAATGTTTATTGCCAGTGGGCAATCCAGTTTAAACCTTAGTTTTAACAGTCAAATCAAAGCAATAACTAAATCAGCCTACTGTCATCTCAAAAAAGATAGTGAAAATCTTGTATCCAGTCAAGACTTAAAAGAAACTTGTTCATGCATGTAAGCTGCCAATCATTGCTATAAATGATGATATCATCTAAATAGGCAGCGGCGTAAGCTGAATGCGGTCTGAGGATTCGGTCCATGAGACACTGAAACGTAGCCGGGGCTCCAAACAAACCGAACGGAAGTGTCACAAATTGGTGTAATCCAAACGGTGTGGCGAAGGCGGTTTTTTCACGGGGAATTGGTGTCAAGGGGATCTGCCAATAACCCTTCGTCAAATCCAATGTTGAATAAAATCGAGCAGTGCCCAACCGATCGAGCAACTCATCAACGCGAGGCATTGGATACGCATCAAATTTAGACACCGCGTTGACTTTCCTATAATCCACACAGAATCGTACAGACCCGTCGCTCTTAGGCACTAGAACAACTGGGCTGGACCAATCACTGTGGGATTCTTCTATTACCCCCATATCGAGCATTGCATCCAATTCTTCCCGAATGATTTTCTTCTTGTGTTCGGGTAATCGATAGGACCACGACCCCCGGCTCGGTCTCGATGTGGTGATGGATGAGGTTTGTACGTCCCGGTAGAGGACAGAACACATCCGCAAACTCCTGTTGCAACCTAGAAACCTCCACGAGTTGACTCGGTGAGAGGTGGTCTTCGCAAATGACCGGGGTGAACTGTTTATGTTTTGAACTCACCTCCGGTCCGAGCTCCGCCTTCTCGGGAACTACCGTAGCCAACGTCACGGGTACCGCCTCCCTCCACAATTTCAGGAGATTGAGGTGGTATATTTGAGGTGCGCCCCCTCTATCAGTTCGTTTAACCTCATAATCGAGATCTCCCACTCGTCGTGTGACCTCAAAGGGTCCTTGCCACTTGGCGAGTAATTTAGAGCTCGATGTGGGAAGCAATACAAGCACTTTATCTCCCGGTGCAAATTCCCTTAGCTGAGTTCCCCTGTCAAACAGTCGGCGCTGTCATTCTTGAGCTTGGAGCAAATTCTCCTGTGTTAGCTGCCCCAAAGTGTGGAGTTTTGCTCTAAGATCAAGAACGTATTGAATTTCATTTTTACTGTTTGAAGGTCCCTCTTCCTAGGCCTCTCGCAATACATCAAGCACACCACGTGGGCGTCGCCCATACAGCAGCTCGAATGGGGAGAAGCCAGTGGAGGCTTGCAGGACCTCTCGTACTGCAAATAACAGGGGGTCGAGCCATTTATCCCAATTTCTAGCATTGTCGTGCACGAACTTACGAATCATGTTTTTGAGGGTTTTATTAAATCGTTCCACCAGGCCATCCGTTTGAGGATGGTACACGCTGGTGCAAATCGATTTAATACTCAACAACTCGTACAGCTCATGTAGTGTCCGTGACATAAACGTTGTGCCCTGATCGGTGAGGATTTCTTTCGGAATCCCCACCCGGGAGATTATTTTGAAGAGTGCCTCCGCAACACTGCGTGCTGAGATGTTGCGAAGAGGCACTGCTTCCGGATACAAAGCGATGTCCGCGTGCTGACCATTCTAATGGCCCGGCGAGGTCCATTCCAATTCTCTCAAAGGGGACCTCGATCAAGGGAAGAGGGCGCAATGGCGCTTTTGGGGTGGCCAGCGGGTTAACCAGCTGGCATTCGTGGCCAGCCGCACACCACCTGCGGACATCGCTGCCAATGCCCGGCCAATAGAAGCGGGCTATTAGACGGTTCAGTGTTTTCCTTTCTCCTAAGTGACCCACCATGGGATTATAATGAGCCCCCTGGAATACCACTTCCTGACGGCTCCGTGGAATCAAAAGTTGGGTTGTATCCTCTTTAGTCTGAGCGTCCTGCATCACTCTATAAAACCGCTCATTTGTAATCACAAAATAGGGGTATGAAAGGGCGATGTCCAGCTGGAGTCGTTGACCATTGATGACTCTCACTTGGTCGAAGGCGTGTTTGAGGGTTTCGTCTCGCGACTGCTCCAAAGGGAAATCCCCCTCAGGGAATTCTCTGAGAAGGGGAGGGGCTGCAGCCTCTCCCCCTCTCTCGTCATTATGACGTGGAGCTGTCGAGGATGGCCCTGGCGCCGCCTCCCCTGCCAGAGCATCGCACATTGCACATCTCCCTAACTTCATACAGGACCCATCCGCGCAAATTCCCTTTAATAGAACTCTAAAATCAGGCCAATCAGTCCCCAAAATCAGCGGATGGGTGAGGCGGGAACTAACCGTGGCCTCCACTCTATGCTTTTTCCCCCGGAATTTAATCGTCAGGGTCACCACCGGATACTTGTGAATATCCCCGTGTACACATTTCACCTTCACCGTTTTAGTTGTGACCAATGCCTCGGGTTGAACCAAGCATTGGTGGATAGTGGTTTGATTACACCCGGTGTCCACCAACACTTGGTGAGTACCCCCCTTGACACTTACCGGTATCCGGTACGCTCCGGCCCAGTCGGGGGCAGCCTGTGGGAGGTCAGAGACCCGCACCACCGTCCCCAGCTCCATCAGAGGGCACTGATCCCGGAAGTGGCCCGGGTCTCCGCACCTCCAGCAGGCTGGCCCAGGCGCTACGCCCACACTTGCGTCGGCGGGCGCCCCCCCTGAGGGGGAGAGCGGTGGGGCATCGGGATAGGGGAAGGTGTCGCCTCCCACACCCGGGGAACTGGTCTCAGGGGCTGAAGTCCTCCTCGTCTGTGTGGGGCAGGAACGGGACCTGGAGAGAGAGCAGAACGAGAGGAGAGAGGGGAGGGGGATGAGACAGAGGGAGGAGAGAGAGTGTAGGAGGGTTCTTCCGCCCTCGGGATCACCGCCATGTGGTCCTCCGCAAGCCGGACGGCTTCCTCCAGCGACGCCGGGCGGTGGCACTGGGCCCACTCCGCCATCCCTTTTGGCAGACGATGTATTAACTGTTCTAGTACCACCTGGTCGATAATCCCGTCGACGTCGCGGTCCCCCGCTAGCAACCATCTTCGGCAGGCATCACAGAGCCGTTGGGCGAAGGCAAACGGGCGGTCGGAGCTCTCCAACTTCAAGCTCCGGAAGAGTTGACAACTTTCCTCCGGAGTCCGACCAACCCGTTGTAGAATGGCTTTCTTTAAATCTCCGTAGGCCAGGAGACTCGTCGCTGGCAGTTGTTGAGCCGCGAGCTGGGCTTCCCCGGACAACAGCGGGATAAGTCGGGCCACCCATTGGCCTAGCGGCCAGCTCCAGATCTCGGCGGTTCTCTCAAACAAATCCAGGAAGGCCTCGGGGTCGTCTGCCGTCCCCATTTTCTGTAACACGGGCGGGGGTAATGGCGTGTGAGTGTCCGGGGTCGCGTCTGGGGACGCCTCCTGGCTGAGGAGGCTCCGGATCGCCTGCCAGTCCTCGGCTTGAGCACGTAGGAGCTCGACAAACCAGCGATCTTGATCTTGTCGGAGCTCAAGCAGTGTTTGCTGGTGGCTCCGATGTAGGCCAGCGAGGGCTTGGAGGATCTCCGCCAACTGGGAGGACTCTACGGGGCGACTTCCATCCATCTTCAACCAAACTTAATTGCCGGGTTTCGGCACCAGTGTAAGAGTTTTTGGGATAAAGGAGGCGGCGAGAAGCGAGGTTTCCCAGTTCAGGTGGGTGCTTTAATTTATCCAGTTTATAGTTTTTACAGCTTGGCAGGAACACTTGTTGACTTAACTACTCACAATTTCACAGTCACTTTCGTGCTAGGTTTGTATTTCTTATGCCGGTCTCTCTCCCTCTCTACTGGCGGTGTGGCTCCTTTTATGCCGCTCTCCCCGTGCTCACTGAAATTAGAGACAAGTGTTAGACATAATTTAGTTCAGGTGTAAGCGCCCTTACCACTTTCTCTCTCTCCGGAGAGATGCTTGACCACGCCCCTGCTGCCACAATGCATTTATCACAAGTAGGTTTGACAACAGCAATGGACTTCTCATCGGCCTCCCCCAAAAGACCGTTAGACAGTTGCAGCTCATTCAGAATGAGCTGCCAGGATTCTGACCTGGACCAAAAAATCTGAGCTTATTATTCGAGTCCTCAGGTCTTTACACTGGCAGACACACTTGTTGAATATAAACCTAACAGACCTCTCAGATCATTAGGATCAAGTCAGGATCAACATGGTGAGACAGAAGAGGTCAGATCCAGCTCCAACATTAGCCATATTCAAATCCAACCTGAAAACATCTAAAGCTAAAATCTATTTAGCTGTGAATTTACTGACTGAGAGCTGTGCTGCATTTACTGATTGCACTGCATCATTTTATTTCTGTATTTTCATTTTTTTTATTTTAATAATTTTCAAATATTTTTTTTAAATCTGTTAATACTTTTATTCTCATTTTTTGCTCTTAATTGGTTTTAAAATCGATTTTTATGTATCTTGTATTTTCTTTATGTTAAGCAATTTTAATTACCACTGAGTATGAAATGTGCTACATAAATAAACTTGCCTTACCTTGCCAAGGCAATTAATGGGACCTAACCCAAACTGGATAGGAAAGCAATTGACATCTCTGTCTCTGGTCAGTTATGTCACAAAAACAATCAAAAAGGAGGTTAAGTAACAGTACTTACTTTTAGTTGAAGTAGTTTGGCAAAAATGTATGCATCTGTGGTTATTTGGTAGATTTAATCATCTAACATATCTGCTAGCAATATGCAAACTGTTAATAATAAAAGTGTAATAACCAGGATTGCAACTGAACCTTCTGAAGCTTTCATGCAGGGCAGTTTCTAGGCATGGCGAACCAGGCAATCGCCTAGGGCAGCACCATAGGTCTGGGGAAGCACAGGCGAAAACTATCAAGGTGTATATTTACACTAACTGAGCACTTTATTAGGAACACTATAGTCCTAATAAAGTGCTGACCTGGTCTTCTGCTGTTGAAGCCCATCTGCCTCAATGTTTGACGTGTTGTGCACTCTGAGATAATATTCTGCTCATTACAATTGTACAGAGTGGTTACCTGAGTTACAGTAGCCCTTCTGTCAGTTCAAACAATTCTGGTCATTCTCCGTTGACCTCTCTCATCAACAAGGCATTTCTGTCTGCAGAACTGCTGCTCACTGGATGTTTTTTTGTTTTTGGCACCATTCCGAGTAAACTCTAGAGACTGTTGTGCGTGAAAATCCCAAGAGATCAGCATTTACTGAAATACTCAAATTAGCCCATCTGGCACCAACAATCAGGCCACGGTCACTAAGATCACATTTTTTCCACACTCTGATGGTTGATTTGAACATTACCTGAAGCCCCTGACCCATATTTGCATAATTTTATGCACTGCAGCCACATGATAGGCTGATTAGATAATCGCATGAATACATAGGTTGAATACATAGTATTATTTAGCCTATTTTTAAAGCTGCACTACATAACTTTGTGCTCTCTAGTGATATATGTGCTTGAAACCTAAAATTGCAAGCAACTTGCTGATGAACACTTCACGTTTGTTGTGTTTTGGGTTGTTACGCATTACGTGTTTTCCTGCGCGGATGAATCTCATGATTTGAGATAACCTGAACATCAACTCTAATTGAAAATGTCATTATTTTTGTATACTATTGTACAGTCTCAGACGATAATGCCAATAAACCGTAATACTACAATAGTACATCTACGCACTGCACACAATAAAACTGAAAACTAACATAAAATGAGGATTCAATAATGATGGGAACGAAATATACTTTATTAAACAGTAAAATAATGTGCAATATAATAGTTTCATGTTAACACACTAAAATTAATATGTACATTGCTGTGTATAAAAGTGGTGCATTATAAACAACTTGAGATGTTTATACATTTCATGGGGAACTACCATCTAGAAACTTTACTTTTAGTGGCTTTTTAACAGACTATCTGCTAAAAGGAAAGTGATAACTTGAGCATTTATATGACTGGGGTAAAAGCAATGAGAAAACGGTGGAATGCTCGCACACACGCACACTTAGGGAACCTCAAAACAACAACAATATTATTAAATTATCATAAGTCATGAATGTCAGTAAACATGTTACAGGAATTTTCCATAGAAAGCGTAGATACATCGGAAGCAGTTAACACATAAGTAATGTTCAATTCATAAAAGCATGAAAAGCAATATAAACTTCAAAACCCCTACCAGAAAATATTTCCAAGCATTTTAGCAAGTAAAAAACTTTGCCAAACAGTTGACAGATAAACGTCCAACCGGACTGCTGCGATGCTGTCCTGAACTGTGACTGAACAGCATCGCTTCCCCCACCAGGGCACACAATGACCTGTACTTCTTTTGTGGGTTTACAGACATGACGTAAAGACGCAAGGATGACTGACATATGCCTGCGATTTCGCACCAAATCCGACCCGACAACTAAAAATACTTATTCTTTTTGTAGGCTTACTGTAGTGAATCTGGGTAAGGCAAAGATATCATTTTTGAACACTGATTTTATATGTACTCAATCAATAATGGCAACCTCATTGAAGAAATTTCATACTACGCTGCGTATTGAAAGTTTAAGTTTGGTGAACTCTGAACAGTGAATCTGCATGACGAGAGGAAACGTGACAAATAGAAGACCACAACGTCACACACTGACCTCTTGGTTCAGTACAAAGAATACATACTTTATTTCAATCAGACTCAAACAACCGACACAACTGATTCAGTGGTGTATTCGTTCAGCCGGTGAAACCAATAATTGCTCCTGCACTCAGATCCTATTTGCTTGCACTATAGACAGTCTTTACAGGCATGAAAAAATCACCAAACCATTCTCGCACAACAAACTAGAGCTTATTGGCTTCGAAAGGGAGAGAAGTCAATAAACATGAAGTCTAAGTCAGTGTATGGAGGTGAATGAGAACAATTAGTTTACTTAAAAGACTGGTTCAAAAAGACTGATTTATTTACAAATGAAACATCACTAATTTTCTTCGAGGATGCTACTCAATTTGGAAAAATTGCATCTTTGGAATCATCTTTCCAACTATTTATTTAATCTTGTTGGACCTGATGATGATTTTTGCTCAGTGTGTCTACTTGGGCAATTCTTTTTTACATGCTTATGTAGATTACTTGCTGCCCTGAAACTTTTAAAACATGAAGAGCAGTTGTATGATTTCTCTCCAGTATGGATTCTCTTGTGTGTTTTCAGGTCTTGTGACCGAGTGAAACTCTTTTCACAGTGTGAGCACTTGTAAGGTTGCTCTCCAGTATGGATTCTCTCGTGTTCTTTCAGGTTTTGTGACTGAGTGAAACACTTTCCACAGTGTGAGCACTTGTAAGGTTTTTCTGCAGTATGGATTGACTCGTGTCTTTTCAGTTGTTGTGACTGAGTGAAACTCATTTCACAGTGTGAGCACTTGTAAGGTTTTTCTCCAGTATGGATTCTCTTGTGTGTTTTCAAGCTTTGTGACTGAGTGAAACTCTTTCCACAGTGTGAGCACTTGTAAGGTTTTTCTGCAGTATGGATTCTCTCGTGTCTTTTCAGTTGTTGTGACTGAGTGAAACTCTTTTCACAGTGTGAGCACTTGTAAGGTTTTTCTCCAGTATGGATTCTCTTGTGTCTTTTCAGGTCTTGTGACAGAGTGAAACTTTTTCCACAGTGTGAGCACTTGTAAGGTTTTTCTCCAGTATGGATTCTCTCATGTTCTTTTAGGCGTACTGACCAAGTGAAACTCTTTCCACAGTGTGAGCACTTGTAAGGTTTTTCTGCAGTATGGATTCTCTCGTGACTTTTCAGTTGTTGTGACTGAGTGAAACTCTTTTCACAGTGTGAGCACTTGTAAGGTTTTTCTCCAGTACAGATTCTCTCATGTTCTTTCAGGTTTTGTGACAGAGTGAAACTCTTTCCACAGTGTGAGCACTTGTAAGGTTTTTCTGCAGTATGGATTCTCTCGTGACTTTTCAGTTGTTGTGACTGAGTGAAACTCTTTTCACAGTGTGAGCACTTGTAAGGTTTTTCTCCAGTATGGATTCTCTTGTGTGTTTTCAGGTTTTGTGACAGAGTGAAACTCTTTCCACAGTGTGAGCACTTATAAGGTTTTTCTCCAGTATGAATTCTCTTGTGTGTTTTCAGGTGTTGTGACCGAGTGAAACTCTTTCCACAGTGTGAGCACTTGTAAGGTTTTTCTCCAGTATGGATTCTCTCATGTTTCTTCAGGTCTTGTGACAGAGTGAAACTCTTTTCACAGTGTGAGCACTTGTATGGTTTTTCTCCAGTATGAATTCTCTCGTGTCTTTTCAGTCGTTGTGACAGAGTGAAACTCTTTTCACAGTGTGAGCACTTGTATGGTTTTTCTCCAGTATGAATTCTCTCGTGTCTTTTCAGTCGTTGTGACAGAGTGAAACTCTTTTCACAGTGTGAGCACTTGTATGGTTTTTCTCCAGTATGAATTCTCTCATGTGTTTTCAGGTTTTGTGACTGAGTGAAACTCTTTTCACAGTGTGAGCACTTGTAAGGTTTTTCTCCAGTATGGATTCTCTCGTGCTCTTTCAGGTTTTGTGACTGATTGAAACTCTTTTCACAGTGTGAGCACTTGTAAGGTTTTTCTGCAGTGTGGATTCTCTCGTGTCTTTTCAGTTGTTGTGACTGAGTGAAACTCTTTTCACAGTGTAAGCACTTGTAAGGTTTTTCTCCAGTATGGATTCTCTTGTGTCTTTTCAGGTCTTGTGACAGAGTGAAACTTTTTCCACAGTGTGAGCACTTGTAAGGTTTTTCTCCAGTATGGATTCTCTCATGTTCTTTTAGGCGTACTGACCAAGTGAAACTCTTTCCACAGTGTGAGCACTTGTAAGGTTTTTCTGCAGTATGGATTCTCTTGTGTGTTTTCAAGCTTTGTGACAGAGTGAAACTCTTTCCACAGAGTGAACACTTGTCAGTACAGATTCTCTCATGCTCTTTCAGGTTTTGTGACAGAGTGAAACTCTTTCCACAGTGTGAGCACTTGTAAGGTTTTTCTCCAGTATGGATTCTCTTGTGTGTTTTCAGGTGTTGTGACCGAATGAAACACTTTCCACAGTGTGAGCACTTGTAAGGTTTTTCTCCAGTATGGATTCTCTCGTGTGTTTTCAGGTTTTGAGACTGAGTGAAACTCTTTTCACAGTGTGAGCACTTGTAAGGTTTTTCTCCAGTATGGATTCTCTCATGTTTCTTCAGGTCTTGTGACAGAGTGAAACTTTTTCCACAGTGTGAGCACTTGTAAGGTTTTTCTCCAGTATGGATTCTCTCGTGCTCTTTCAGGCTTTGTGACTGAGTGAAACTCTTTTCACAGTGTGAGCACTTGTAAGGTTTTTCTGCAGTATGGATTCTCTCATGTGTTTTCAAGCTTTGTGATAGAGTGAAACTCTTTCCACAGTGTGAACACTTGTAAGGTTTTTCTCCAGTATGGATTCTCTCATGTTCTTTTAGGCATACTGACCAAGTGAAACTCTTTCCACAGTTTGAGAACTTGTATGGTTTTTCTCCAGCATGAATTCTTTGGTGCTGTATCATGCTGCCGGCTGTAATAAAGGCCTTCCCACATTCAAAGCACATATGAGCCCCCACACCGGTATGTATTTTCTGGTGCATTTTCAAATAGGACAGGTGAGGAAAACGGTTTCCACAAAAATAACACTTGTAAGGCTTCTCATCTGTGTGAGTTTTCAGATGTTTTCTTAGGCTTAAATTCAAAACAAATGTTTTACCACACTTGTCACATTCAAATGGTCTCTCTCCAGAGTGACAACGGAGATGACCTTTGAGACAAACTGTATATGCAAAATGTTTCCCACACTGATGGCACATGTAAGGTTTCTCTCCAATATGAACTTTCATGTGTTTATTAAGCCGGCTTTTATTTGAGAAAATCTTTTCACATTGTGAGCAGGTGACAGTATTATTGGCTGCTCTTCTTTTATGCTTTTTTGGTGATAAATTCTTCTTAGTCTTTGAGTAACTCAAAGATTTTTCTCCAGTTGTGAGATCATGATGTTTCTGACAATTAAGTTTCTCCTCCACTTCATTCAGTTCTTGACATTTCTCTTTCACTTCCATCAGCTCTACAATAAACACAGGAAATGGACAAAAATCACTTAAAGAGGGAGAAATGTAAAAAGAAATCAAATTGAACCTTAATTAAATGGAAATGTCCAGTATTAATTTGTGATGTTTGCTGTGCAAGCGGTATTTATGTATACCGTTTATTCCACCTAATAACTGCATTTAATGATTATAGTCATCAGTGTTTGAAATTAACACCCGCCCACCCTAGAAATCAGCAGTAGCGGGTATTTCTTTCACTCTTACTAGCTACTTTGGCAAGTGACGTTTTCAGGGTTTTTCCTGCATTGAAAATTGTGTGAAAGTTGGGCCACTGCCGAAGCAAATTTTACTTATTCATCTCACGTTCAGCACTTTATATACTTTAAATATGCTGCTCATACCACATATGCAAATCTGCGAGGGCCCAATGAAGCATGGTTTTGCATGAGGAATGCAAACTACACACCTTTTAGCTAAAGTCACTGTTTTTTAAAGCAAAAGATAAATTGGGTACTTTTAAACACTTTAAAGAAGCTTTAAATACAATAAACAAATCAACTTAAAATACACCCCTGAAACTTTAAACAGCACTGATGAGGTAAAGAGGAGACAAACATCAATTACAAAGCTTTTTAAAATACACATAATAATCCTTACTAAACTGCAGTAACACAAACTGGTAACTAGAATAGATTAATATTAAATCTATTAGAGTGAATATACTGTATACGACATCACTTTTATAACAACTGTAAAAGTTATAATTAAATGTTTTTAAATGTGCTTAGACTTTACGTTTATTTTATTTTTTTAAAGAAATAAGGAGCCATCCATTGGTCTCACCTGTGGACAAGGCTGCCCACGTGATGTAAAAGAAAACAGGTTCAGTTCCAACGCTTGTAGGTGCTTTCGACAACCATGAGTCAGTTTAGACCAGATGGGATATCCTTCATTGCCCTCACGCATTGATGAGCCTTGGCTGCCCAACACCTGGTTTGTGGTTTGTCCCTCTTCGGACCACTGTCGGTAGATACTCACCACTGCTGACTGGGAGCACCCAACAAGTCTTGCTGTTTCAGAGATACTCTGATCCAGTCATCTGGCCATAACAATTTGGCCCTTGTCAAGTTGCTCCGGTCTTTACTCCTGCCCATTTCTCCTGCATTCAACATGTTGACCACAAGAACTAATTGTTCACTTACCATCTAATCTACCCAGACCTTGTCATGTGGCCTTGTTATTTACATTTACATTTTACATTTATGCATTTGGCAGACGCTTTTATCCAAAGCAACTTACAGTGTACTTATTACAGGGACAATACCCCGGAGCAACCTGGAGTTAAGTGCCTTGCTCAAGGACACAATGGTGGTGGCTGCGGTGATCGAACCGGCAACCTTCTGATTACCAGTTATGTGCTTTAGCCCACTACGCCACCACCACTCCATTTGCTTCAACTGTGAGTGGTCATAATGTTTTGGCTCATCTGTGTACATATCTGTTAACATCTCAGAAATTGTAGTTTAATGTTTCATGACCTTTTAAATACAGGTTATGTTCTTTACTATGGTGGGTCGCCACTTGATGTCCATTGTAAAATCTGGGTCTCGAGGTAAAACCAGTTGAACCACTGGGCTAGAAATCTAACCAACACAGGACAACGAAATAGAATAATAAAATGTGCTTTATTCATTATTTGCAGCTTTCTTTGGCAAGCGCACATCATCACTTTTTCTTTTCTTTTTCCCCCGCTGCTACACTGTAGATCCATAAATGTGCAGCACCGCTGGTAAAAAGCAGTACAAAAAACACTGTAGTACATGCACCTTTTTAAACTGAGCACTTAAAAATAAAAACAGCAGGGAACTGTTTTGAGTGCTAAAACGACTTGTAAAATTACAGTCGATTGACATGAAAATGTAAATCATTAAAGGAAGAAACATACCTGAAGAAATGTAATCATCTTTATCTCCCTGTTGTTCCTCTGCTGTGTTTTCTTCTTTTATCTCCTCCTGTTTCACTTCAATCTTCACTGGTGTCTGCAGCATCTGCTGTTCTCCAGCATTACAGACAGAAGTCAGAGAGTCTGTGGAGGTTTGATCATCATCATCATCTTCATTACTCTGTTGTTCCTCTACTTTGATTTCTCCTCTCATCTTCATCAGGTTCCTGCAGTCCAGCAGCTTCACTGAGCACATCTTCACTGGTATTTGCAGCATCTGCTGTTCTCCAGCATTACAGACAGAAGTCAGAGACTCTATGGAGGTTTGATCATCATCATCATCATCTTCATTACTCTGTTGTTCCTCTACTTTTATCTCCTCTTGCTTCACTTCGATCTTCACTGGTGTCTGCAGCATCTGCTGTTCTCCAGTGTTACAGACAGAAGTCAGAGACTCTGTGGAGGTTTGATCATCATCATCATTTTTATTACTCTGTTGTTCCTCTACTTTTATCTCCTCCAGCTTCACTTCGATCTTCACTGGTGTCTGCAGCATCTGCTGTTCTCCAGTGTTACAGACAGAAGTCAGAGACTCTGTGGAGGTTTGATCATCATCATCATTTTTATTACTCTGTTGTTCCTCTACTTTTATCTCCTCCTGCTCCACTTCGATCTTCACTGGTGTCTGCAGCATCTGCTGTTCTCCAGCATTACAGACAGAAGTCAGAGACTCTGTGGAGGTTTGATCATCATCATCATTTTTATTACTCTGTTGTTCCTCTACTTTTATCTCCTCCTGCTCCACTTTGATCTTCACTGGTGTCTGCAGCATCTGCTGTTCTCCAGTGTTACAGACAGAAGTCAGAGACTCTGTGGAGGTTTGATCATCATCATCATTTTTATTACTCTGTTGTTCCTCTACTTTTATCTCCTCCTGCTTCACTTCAATCTTCACTGGTGTCTGCAGCATCTGCTGTTCTCCAGCATTACAGACAGAAGCCAGAGACTCTGTGGAGGATTGATCATCATCTTCATTACTCTGTTGTTCCTCTTCTTTTATCACCTCTTTCTTCAGCGGAGAGATTTCTGTGATGAAATCATTAATATCCAGCATGGACAGATCAGTTCTTACTGATTTACAGCAGATCACATCCACCTGCTCTCTCATGATGAACATCTAAACACAAAAACATAATTATAATGGACTGACATTCATCAAACTCAAAAAGATTATTATAGGATTATAAACAGCTCTGTTAAATAACTTTGTTTCTGATATGGTAGCCTATAAATATAAATGTGTGCATGGAGTTTGGTTTCATTTTCCTGACAGCAGGAATATTACCAGATATTATAACAGGCTTTAACATATACTCACATTCATTTAACTAATTTACAATCAGCTGATGAATTTAACGAGCTCATTTATCAGAAATTAAACATATTCTCACATTTCTGCTTGTTTCCCTGAAACTGAATATTTTAAAGCGTCCGTCACAAAACCACCACATACAATGATAATACGATTCTTTTATGATCATTAAAAATGAACATGCACAGAAAATTCACATCAAAGCAAATAAAAATCCCACAAATCAAGTTAAACACACTGAACACGTACCGAAATTAGTTCTTTCATCTTCTTGGTTTTAAAGGGGCTTTTCTGTTTTTTCTACACCATTTTCTAGTACTCTTGTGTAGCACTAATGTAAATACAGATTGTTTCAAGTTCAGTTTTATATTTGAATTTATTAAAGACATTGTAACAATTGCCAAAATAAGCTTTTTTCATTATATATCAAAAATGGTTGTTTGGTTGATGCCATTAACTACGTTTCCATCCAAGGGTTTTTTTTGCAAAAAAGAGTGTAGCGCATCAAAAAGTTTACCGATACAGCTGATGGAAATGCAAATTATCACTAAAATTTCACAAGTGTCGACATGATATTTTTCCATTTAACTCTACCGCATAAACTCAATGTCGAAAACTTCAAATGTTGCTATAAACTGGTTTGAAAACGCTTTTTGTCAAGAAAATAGGCATTAACGCAAAATTATAGTGTCACATGACAGAGTTTACCCCAATCATTAGCCTGTGTTAATCGTGACGACAAGGTATAAATCCTTGAAAGCCAATTTATTGTACGTGAAGCATTACTCGCACCGTTATGGATTGGTCTTAATGGCATACCTGCATGGATCCAATAATGCAAACACATCTGCGTCATGACACTTCCAGGAGTGCCAACACAAATATCTCGTATCATGCACCTGTTATCGATAAGTGCAAGGAGAACAAATGAATGGCCACTCTGCGATTAATTTAATCGCGGTAGCCATCCGTTCATTTATTAAAGTTGCTTTTCCACATCATTCAAATAGACAGCAGTCATAGAATTAGCCCACAATACAAAAAAACATATCATTTCTGTGCACAAAGATGTTTTAAATGAAAAATAAATACACAATACTAGGAGAAAAGCTTCAGTGTGCTTTATTGAAACACTAACAGCCCAATTCTATAAAATTAATGTTTAGCTCACTTTTGAAAAAATGCCGGCAAAATTCCCTGTATGAAATTAAATAAATTACCAAATGAATAAAGCATTAAATTAAACAAATAATTTACCAAATGAAAAAATAATATTGTTAGGTCTATATAATTGTCTTTTCTTTACACAAACGTAAATTAGCCTTACCCAGTTCTGTAGATGAATAAAGTCGGCTGAATGACATTCTCAGAATGTTCTACACTTTTTTCAAGACTCACTTTCACTTTCAGAAAACTAGCTTTTGAACATTTTAAAACGTTTAAATATTTTAAATCTAACCCTCTTTACCTCGTATCGTGTTTGCTGAGCTTCTTCAGAAAATGTAAACTGCATTATGATGCAAAAATTAAATTTAGATGACAATCAAGTTCAGGTGGTCGTTAAATGTTGCTGGACAAATATGCAGGAAATAATGCAGTTGTGATGGCAATGCTTTAGATTAGATGATTGTTTAAAATAGCCTATTGAATATGAGGAATATATCATATGTAAACCCTGATATTACACCGCATCAGTTTTTCTTTTATGGCTGTGCACACCGCATATACACATCGATAGATGATCCTTATACTAAGACCGAAAGTTTCCCCCACTACTTGGTGCAGGTTGCCAGCTTGAACAGGGCCATGGCAATTCGCTTTCGGGTCGGAACCGGTGGCAACCTGCGATAGGCGCAACATCAGGACCAATATTACAGTCCCATCAGAAGGGCAACTGTTCACTTTTGATTGCAATTCCTCGTCTTCTGATTGCATTTATTTGTGAAATTAAAATGACAGTAAGCTGGCTAATTTCAATGAATTGTCTCAATACTCTCCTCATTTTACCAAAACTTCGGGGGGAAAATTAGGGACATCTGGGAGGCGAAAGGTACACAATTAGCGATATACACACATTTCTGTATGGAAACGGCTTAAGGGCAGATTTATTTTGCGATTTGTCAACTTATGTAACAAAGTGTTTTTTTAAGCATGACGTCATCATGTAAACCATTTTTATCGCTAAAAGGCCATTTGAATGGAAACAGGCAGAAGACGGCAAATTTCGCAAATTTTTTTTTTTTACACATTTTCACTTTGTCGATAACAAAACAGCGTGAAAAGTGGATGGAAACTAGATTATTGACAAACTTTGTATTTTAATACATTGGAACGCTGTTTTAAAATGGCATAATTTTAAAATACATTAAATTATGTTAAAGCGTTCATGAAATGCTCTTTATATAGTTTTATTATCTTCCGTCAGGTCCACCGATAACGTTTATTGCATTAAAACATTTTTCACCCTCTCTCTAGTCTGACATTGATCAAGTTTTGTGTTCCCTCGCAATAAATGTACCATGATTTTACTACAGTATCCATATTTTAACCATGATATTCAAAGTGTCACCATAGACTAATAATAAATGAAAACTGTGGTTAATTTTATGTTATTATGGTTTGACCACAAATACCATAGTTTAACTGTGGTTACTGTAGTAGTTTAATCACGGTATTTGAAGTAAAACCATAGTAACCACAAGATTAACCATGATAAATCTATAATAAAATAAAAACATACAATAGAAAAATCACGGCTTTACTATAGTAGTTACCATGACAGTGTAATGTTTTTGTTTTTTGGTCTGAAACATGGTTTTACTATAGTAATATTGTAGTAAACATGACTGAGGTGGGCCATGTTTGTTTTAGTTTCTTTGGGACCAAAACCATGTTTTAATATAGATTATCCATGGTTAATCTTGTGATTACTTTGATTTAATTACAAATACAATGGTTAAACTACCACAGTAATCATAGTTAAACTATAGTTATTGTAGTAAATCCATAATAATCACAAAATTATGTTTTTTAAAGCACTGTATTCGTTTTCCTGTAGTATTATAGTTTCACTACGAATATCATGGTTAAATATGGTTACTGTAGTAAAATCATGGTAAATTTATTGCGATGGAAAGTAAAACTATTTCAGAAAACAAATTCCCCCTGAAGAGGCTCCGAAGTTTTTTGTTTGTTTCTCCTGAAACTGAATATTTTAAAGAGTCACAAAACCGCCACAAACGACGATAATAATCTTCTATTACGATCATTAAAACGCCAAAGACAGAAAAACACAAACATAAACTCACAAATGAAGTTAAACACATTCAAACACTTACAGACAAATTCTTCTTCTTCTTGTGTTTAATGGCGCTTTTCTGTCTCCTACTGGACTGGAGTGTGCACGCGTTTGAGAAAACTCATTTTGGGTTTTATTGTTCAGTTCTGGTGACTTTGGGAGCTGATTTCTCAACACTGTTTTCTTGTATTATTGTGTAGCATTAATGTAAATACAAATTGTTTTATACAGATTGATACTATACATTTATAACTGCATTTATTAAAGGCATTGTTACAATTGCCAAAATATATTTTTTTATTTTTTTTATTATTATTATAAATAAAAAATAGTTACTGTTTGGTTGATGCTGAACTCTATATTTTAATGGCATAAAAATGGCATAATATTAAAACAATAAGAAGTTATGTTCAAAGTAATTATTGTAGTTTTGTTGCAGTCTTCTCTGTAATCTCCTCTTCACCATGCTTCTCCCATTCTGATTTTGTCCCATAACAAATATAAAAAATAAAAAATAGAGAATTTTCTTTATTTAATAACATTTGTATAATTTTTTTGTCACTATTTCCTTAACCCTACGAGGCATATTACATGTGTAGCACCCTATTCCATAGGATTATGCGGAATGGGCCCTGGGTTCTTTAAAAGTGGGATCTCTCCAAATAAAGTTATTTGAATGTATTACTGTATGTATGTTAATAAATAAACCTTTGTTTCTGTGTATGTATGTCTAATTAACTCTGTTTCAATTCCCTATAATATGAAATATCCACAACAACAGGACAGTATAAAGTAGAAAATACAAAATCTTCTTTAATTTGAAAAAGAAATATGAAATGCAATCATTAAATGTTCTTTAAGTTATTAAAAATTATCTTCTTTCACTTTAAATACTCACAAAAGACACTTGTCTCTTAAACCTTTAGTAAAACGCACAAAATTACTCTTCAAAAAAACTTTACAGGTGAAAACTGCAAAACGGTTCGCTTTCACATTTAAATCATTAGAAATCAGACCTCAGTTGAGGTGTAAATTGGAATCAAATCTTTTCAATAGGGAAAAAGTATAACGTTAAACATCCGAAAATCACTCAGATGTAATAAAACTCTTGGTAAACCCTTGTTAACTTTTTTAGATATGAGGCGCCTTTTGATTAAACTTGAATATCACAGTTCACTTTAAACACGAACAAAACCCCCTTTTTAAAGATGCAATATGTAAAAATTTTCATGTAATATTTGCCTTTTTTTTGCCATGTGTGAACGGCTTGTAACACAACTTAAAAAATGAACCCTTCCCAGACTTCCTAGGTTGCCTATTAAAGCCTGTAGACTGATTTTCATGGGAAGGGAGCGGGTCGGTTTTGCTGGTTAAATCCAAAGGATGTGACGTTTATGCTCGCTCCCGAGAGCCTTGCCTCAGACAGTAGCGTCTCTTCCGCTATTCAACAGCGACAACAAACTGCAACACTAGGTAACGTTATCTTAGAGATGGAATCCAGCAAATGTCTGGCTCCCAGCACAACACCGACTCCTACACAAACTCCGAGTAAGCCAAAAACACAAAAAAACATTTATCTACTGAATCCCGTCTGGCTAAGTGGAAACGTGATCATGGTCGAGCGAAAACTAGAGTGAACATCGGCAGGGCATTTGATTCCTGGAGGGACCTTCATTTGGTTTTGGGGATCAAAACTGACCCTGAATTGGCGTTCTTCTTATTGGACAGGTAAGCTCACATAACTGTAAAGCATGTGAAATATAGTGCCATAATGATTGATCTGTGTCATTTTAGCTAACTTGATCTTGCCTGCTAACGCTGACGAATTGCAAGCTACCTTGCTTCATAACTTTCAAATAAAAGGTGTAACGATTCGATTATAAAACGATTCTCGATTCATCACGATGCATAAATAATATTGCTTCTCCATCAAAACACACTGAATCCTATTACTTCAAATGATTATATTATTATTTTTGTTTAAGCATTTTAAATCATTTAATAGTATTTAATTATTATTTAAAATTAATCTATGCCATCCTATTCATTTTAATTTTTAACCACAACTGGAAGCTGCTGGTCCAGGATGAGAGATATATCTGCTTCTATGAGAGTGCAGCTGTCAGCTTCTCCTCTCCTCTCCTCACCTGCACAGGTGATAGTAAAGCGGTTTAAATTGCGCAGTTGTTGCTTCAGAAATGTATCAAGCGTCTCACAGTATGCACTGTTCCATCTGTTTGCTCTGTGAGTAGAAGATCGCACGACCCTGTCGCAAAAGCTATGATTGATTTCAAACCTTTATCATCAGGTGTGCACACTGTCCTAACAAGCGAGTGACCGGCAATAATTAAATGAAAACATTACCAACATCTCACGAACCGCTGCCTCGTCATTATTTTCTTCTGTGTTTCCCCATCGTTGTGTGCAAATCAGTGCAATAATGGGTGCGAGCTCGTCTTTTATGTTGTTTGTTGGCATGTTATCACGAATAAACTCTCCCGTTGCTATGTGCGTGTGTTTGTGAAAGAATTTTGGGATTGTAGTTTCATTCGGGCACAAAAGGTCATGTGTTTGATACAGCTGGTCTGCAAACAGTCGTGTTTGTGCACTTGACTTTAGTGTATGCACTTAACTCGCGTCATTGTTTCTACATCTGTCTTTGGAGTGTGCCCAGTGTTGCCAACTAGTTTCAAAGGAAAGTAGCTAAAGCCTGCTCGAAAAGTCGCTAAATGTCACTAGATGACGTCATACGCTAATTAGCATATTTGTGACGTCATCGCGTCTCATTTGAATTTTGCATAGTGTCCGCTTCTCTGTGCTTACCGTACATACTGTAATACCCTATTAATTCCCTATATCTATCAATCACTCAGAGAGAAAGTTAGAAGCAACAGAAACTTATCTTTTCTCTCACACAGCGCTCAGCCATAACAAACCACTATGTGCATATTTACAAAAAAAAAAAACTATGTGCATGTTTACAAAAAACAATACAGATTCGTGACTGGTCCTTAACAACGCTGTTTGCACATGCGCAGCTCATTCACGTCTATGTCAGCTGCCATGCGGACAACTGATTGTGCTGCTCCATCTTCTCATCTCTCTCTCTCTCTCTCTCAGTCTCACTGAACAGAGTAGACGTAGAGAGAGGTGTGCCTCCGAGTCCGGGCAGGAAAGCAAGACCACGTGCTCGCGGGGCAGTACTGGTGACTTTCTTCAACGGATGGTAGCTAAGGTTTGTCCAAAAAGTCGCTAGATTTGTCGCTAGGCGCTTTTTTGAATAAAAGTCGCTAAAGAGGTGTGAAAAAGTCGCTAAGTTGGCAACACTGCACGCGCCACTGCTCTGCCATGATTTAAACTGAACTCAGAATCGATTCTGATTCTTTTGAGAATCGATTCAGAATCGTTTGAGTATGAATCGCGATGCATCGCTGAAACGATCTTTCCCCCGCCTCTACTATATCCACACTTTGTTTTAGCCCTGTTCCAGCACTGGAGAATCAAATATAATATACAGTCTCAAAGTTTGTAGTAAAACAATCATAACTGTCTAATTTGAATTGTGCTACCTCATCTGTCAGCATGATGCCGGTGGATCACGTTCAGTCTCTTTTTACGTTACGTCATTGTTTTGCTCGATGCTCGCTCGCGTCCCTATGGAGCGTGTGCGCGAGCACGAGCAACAGGTAGCTGGCTGCAGTTCACTTAACGGCCACAGGTGTCATTAATAACAAGGGTTTCTGAATCTTACATAATGCACCTTTAAAAGAAAATAAAACGTGGCAGGCCTGAATCGCTGCTTGTGGGCGTGAACAACTGCCGCTTCACTCAATAAGCACATCAAACAACATGTCTACCTCTCTGCACAAAGTTCGGGTCGCTCCTCCATGCATCGCTCCCGAGGCGAGTGAATAATCAGTCTGATTGGCGATGGACATCGGATCAGCAGAGGTGCCAGAGGAACCACAAAGCGTCTCCGGTAGCTCTGGGTGATATCTGGGTTGTCCCTGCATCTCCTGCGATGTAAATATCGTTAATATAACGTCTAAAAATTCAATACATTGACGTTTACCACAACAGTGAACTTAACCGTCTCTCTCACCAATGTTTTCCCTCGGATCCGTCTCGTTTAAAAACAGCCGAGAATACAAAGACCTCGAAGCTCTGACTGGAACTTTCTATCACCTCACGCTTCATTGACACTTCACCAATTCTTAAACAGTTCTCTTCTGGACAACTTACAAGAACGGCATGACTTTTACCCTGTTAAACACACTGCAACTCTGTTTCACCGCAGCCGTCTCGCCTCTGGTCTCCCTCGGATTTGCACACACTTTGCCCCGCCCCCATCACACCATTCAACCAATCCTGGACTTCAGAAGCAGGTAAGTATATTAAACAATACACATATGAAATATCATAAAATGAGATCATATTAATGAAATAAATGAACTTTTCTTTCTCTTTACCCCAAATAACTTTTATTTTACACATGCCATCCCATTTGCCTCATCCATTGTTTTTAGATTACTCCCACATTTATACCATTCCTCAAGCTTTCTTGTATAAATAGTGTAACATGCAAAAGGAAATTGCCAAAAATGTCTACCTGCCTTAAAAAGGTGTAAATGATTACTCCTGCTGACCTGAGACATGTAATATTATAGTAATACTGTATATTTCCACTTCCATAAATCATTTTTTACCATCTATTACTAGACTAAGTTTACTATCACAGTATATATAGCGCTTTATTACTCTATTGGTTTTTATAAGGTTATAAAGGATGTATTAAGTTTATAAAAATTCGTAATTTTGCTCATTCATTCAGGAAATGTTAAGCCTAAAATATGCATAAATCTTTGACATTACTTGTGTCACATAATTGAGTCATAAACAATTAAGCTTAAGTACACAAGGCCAATGTAACACTCATTCCACCTAGTCTGTATAATTGTAATGGTCATATGTGATAACTTTACAGTAAATGGAAAAAAATTGACAATGTAAATATATACAGTACTGTGCAAAAATTTTAGGCACTTGTGAAAAAAGTTGCGTAGTGAGGGTGTCTTCAAAAACAATGTCATAAATAATTTTCATTTATCAATTAACATCATACAAAGTTCAGTAAGCTTAAAAAAGCTAAATCAGTATAAATCAATATGACACAGTTTTTCTTGGTTGTTGGCAGATAGGATGTTTCAAGCTTCTTGGAGAATTCGCCACAGTTCTTCTATCTATTTCGGCTGTCTCAGCTGCTTCTGTCTCTTCATGTAATCTCAGACTGACACGATGTTCAGTGGGGGGCTCTGTGGGGGCCATGACATCTGTTGCAGGGCTCCCTGTTCTTCTATTCTATTCTATTTGCAAAAGGAATGTTTAGAAGTCTAAAATGTATTTTTCCTATTGACACACTAAAGCCGAAGATATAAATAACCATCTTAAGACAAACATTGTTGTGAAACATCTTATGTTCCTAAGACTTCTGCACGGTACTTCTGTGGACATTCATGAAGGAAAAAGCAGATTGCAACTTGAACAAACAGCATGATAATGACATTTTATACTTTTCTTTGCTCATATGGTATATTAATATGCATAAACAATTATATGTAATTTAAATACATTATTTTTACACACACTGCCTTGGAAAAAGCTATCCATCAGTTCTTTTGGATAAGTCTCTATCAACTTTGCACATGATGGAGCAATATTAGCCCAATCCTCCTTGCATAATTGCTCAAACTGTACCAAGTTAGTGGGGGATCGGCCATGGACAGCAATTTCGAGGCCTCTCCAAAGATGTTCAATAGGGTTGAGGTCAGGACTCTGACTGGGCCACTCAAGGACATACATTTTCTTCATTTTAAGCCACTCCAGTGTTGCTCTGGCTTTGGGTCATTGTCCTGCTGAAATACAAACTTCCCAATTTTACACTTTCTGGCAGAGGAACGAAGGTTCTTATCCAAACTCTCTGTGTCTTTTGCAGCATTAATAATCCCATCAGTCTTCACAAGACTGCCAGTCCCTGCTGTTGAAAAGCACCCCATAACATGATGCTGCTACCAGCGTGTTTCACTGTGGGGATGGGGTATTATTCATGTGCAGTGTTGACTTTGCACCACACAATACCGTTAAGTGTTTAAGCCAAAAAGTTTCACTTTAGTCTCATCAGATCACAAGGCCTTCAGCACATATTTGAAGTATCCAAGTGACGTACTGCAAAGTCTTTACGGGAAAGCATGGGCTTTTTTGCCTGCCAAGGCTTCTTCCTAGCCACTCTGACATACAATTGTTTTGAGATTGTTGAGCCATGGACATCATTTTCAGTCACAACCAGTAATTAACCTAGTAATTACGAAGGGTATGAACACTAAAAAATAAAATAAAAGTTTAGTTTTACATGACATTTTTTCAATTGCATGAGGTTTTGGACATTTTTTTAATTTTGGCATACTGTAACAGCTGGGGAAACGTCAAACTTTAATATTTTCTAAACTTGAAATCTGACACCAAATATTTTGAAAACTGCACTGGGAGCGGAGTACTTTTTCAATGCACTGTATATTAGAACTCATCACTGACACATTTTTCTTTGAAATTTTAAGGGAAGCCTGCTCCCTGTAAAGGATTCAAAAGAATACAATTCCGGGTTCAATACAAGTTAAGCTCAATCGATCACATTTGTGGCATAATGTTACATTCATTTTGACTCATCCCTCCTTTTCTTTAAAAAAAAGCCCACAAAAAAAAAAAATCACTTGAAATGGAAGTGATAGGGCCAACCCGTAAACGTTAAAATACTCACTGTTTCAAAAGTACAGCCACAAGATGTAAATAATACGCTTGATAAAGTTGCTTACTAACCTTTTTTGTGTACAGTTCTGTCCAATTTTACACCGGCGTAATGCCATAAACCCTAAAACGACCGCAAAAACAATGTTTTAAACAACTCCACATCTCAAATAATACAAAACAATTAAAAAAAGTACTTTTCTAAAATTATAAGCTTCACATTTTTCTGAAAATTGTGCCCATTCATTTTGATTGCAAATGCCTCTCTGTAACCGCAACTTTTGCCTTTTTTTTTTAAGAAAAGGAGGGATGAGACAAAATGGTTTTATTGTAATCAACATTATGTCACAAATGCTTTCGATTGAGCTATAACTTGTATTGATCCTGGAATATTCACATCGCCAATTCAAAGTTTGCATGTAGAAGCAAATGAACTTTCTCTGGAGAACAGACGCCTCAACTAGCCCTACAGTATACAACAAAGCTGAAGACCAACAAAGAAAACCCAGCCTACCATCCTGTTTTCTCAACCCCTTTGTCAAGCCTATACGAACAAAAACCAAGACATATCTGTCCTTTTGGACTACGGATCAAACCACATTTACTAAATCTCAAAGTAGATCTGAGCATACTGGATCAGACACATTTCAGTACAGTTCCCCCCTGGAACTTTAAAAAACCAAAAATAATCTTAGACTTAACAAGAAACAAAAAATCTGAAACCCACCCAAATTACTTTCAACAACAACTCCTTTTCATTAGAGAAATATTCCCATCACATATCCCTATATATACAGATGGATCAAAATCTGAGGATCATGTATCATCTGCATTTGTGATCAACCATAAAAAGGAATATCCATCCCCAATCACAGATCAATTTTTACAGCAGAGGCAAATGCTATTGTCTTAGCACTGGACTTCATAAAGACTATGCAGCAGAGAAACTTTCTGATAATTTCAGATTCAAAATCATGTCTTCAGGCAATGTCATCTTTAAAAAATGATCACCCAATGCTTGAAAAGATTCTATGCAAGCTGCTGGATTTGGAGGCCCAAAATTTCAATAGCTGCTTCTGCTGGGTACCTGGACACTGTGGAATCCCAGGAAATGAGGAAGCAGATACTGCTGCAAAAGAGGCCTTATCAGCGGATTTCAAAAAGTGTCCAATACCTCCCAGTGACTAAAAACAAATGGCAAACTGAGTGGGATCAATGCACCATGAACAAACTCCATGAAATCAGCCCTATTGTTGGCAAAAGAAGTTCCTCTCTGTTTTCAAATCGCTGGGACCAGATCATCTACACCCGCTGTTGAATAGGTCACTCCAGGATGACACACAAGTTTTTAATATTGGGAAAAGATTCACCAACATGTACCTTCTGCCAGAATCCATTATCCCTGAAACATGTTTTATTAGACTGTACTGGTCTTAACCCCGTGAGAAACCTTTTTTATTCAGTTAGCACTCTGGAAAGAAATTTTTAACAAAGTCAAACCGAATGCAATTTTAGAGTTTTTAGGAAAAATAGATTTTAAAAACCTTTTATAGAATTACACATTTCTCTCCAAGGAAATAGCCATAGAAGCTGGCACGGCATTAAAAACAAACAAACAAACAATCCTGGAATATTCCTTTAACGCAATTGCCATTGTTCAGAATAGAAAACTACACTCACTGCACTTTATTGGCAACACCTGCACACTTACATATTCATGTGATTATCTAATCAGCCAATCCTGTGGTAGCAGTGCAGTGCATAAAATCATGAAGATATGGGTCAGGAGCACTGACATATATATATATATATAACTGGATTGCTCATGATGTCACAACAGTGAAGCTACTGCGCCGCCATCTTTGTATTCCCTAACATTCTGTACTCCCTATGGGTCTTAATGGGAAATCATCAGTTTTTGGTGAGTCATTTTTACCCATCCAGTCACTTAAAAAAAAAAGTCTGCATAAACAGCATCACAATGCAATCTTCCTATACATGTAATTAGTTATTTATTTGGATTCTCATGGACATGCGAGCATATTATATTATTCTTTATCGCAGCATCATTTCCTTCAGCGGTGCACGTGTTATCTCAATAGAAACAAGTTTAAGAAACTGAGGTAAGATATCAGTAGACATTTTCAAACATATGATTTGCAGGCTTTAAAGTGTTTTTTCTGAATACGTTTATGCGGTGTAACTTGTTTACGTTGAACCATCATTGTGGTTATTTTCTTAGGCTAAATTAATATTAGTTATGTAGCTGATGTTAGCTTAGGAAAATAACCACAATGAATAACAATATAGCTCACCAAGTTAGCTTTTCTGGTCAAGTTGTTGATCTACTTACAGATCAACGCTGGTGATACCACTGATGAATATATTGTGGGCTCGCATTAATTCTCCATGTGTGATATGTACTTTTTGCAGTGTAGGCCTGAACACGGCCCAGCTCATGGGCATCATTTCTAAAGTGGTCAATTGGAATTCACGAGGAGCACATAGATATTGTGGAAATTAAACAAGTTAAGTTTGCAGTTTGGATTTCAATAATCATCCCATTGTATGTTCGTTAAAACCAGAATTGGTTTGCAGCAGGAGGAAAAAGCTGTATGAGGAGACAACTGTCAGCCTGGCTTCACTGAAGAGCTGTTTTAACAGGTAAGAGAATAGACAACAATAGCTGAGTAAAAAAGATTATACTCTGTTTTTATTTGCAATGTAGATACTTTTGCAATATGCGGTATAACAAAAGTCTCATAAAAGTACTGTTTCTGATAGTTATATCTTTTAATGTTAATAGAAAATTTGACCCAAAAATGTAAATTCTGTCATCAGCTTGACCTCATGTCCTTCCAAATCCATGTGACTTTCTTTTGCAGAACCCCAAATAAGGTATTTTGTATTCCATATAAGTAAATGGTGAGCAAAATAGCTTGTTTTGGTCATCAATGACTTTCGTTATATGGTCAAAAACATTCTTTAAAATATAATCTTTTGTGTTCCACAGAATGTCATACAGGTTTGGAAGGACATGAGGTTGAGTAAATGATGACTGTAATGTTTTGTCTGAAGCTCCTTGATTTCACCACTAGATGGCGATATTTCAACCCATATTACTTCTCCTTTGTTAAAAGGTTGTAATGCTCTCACCTGTGTTGAATCACTCATAATGATAAACCCTATTTAAGGCCTCACTGCCTTTTTGTTTTTGTTCAGTCCTGATGTTTGCCTAAGTGTTGCCATTCCTAAGGATTTTTGGGTTTGAGATTTTTTTTTTCCTGTCTGCTGTTTTGTTCTTGGATTATTTGTTTTTTGTTACCTTTCTTGTGGATTGTGGACATCTGGATTTATCTTTTGCATTGCCTCTCAAGGAGAGATGTTTGAGTTACCCTGGGGCACTTTCATCTAAAGTGATGCCCAAGACTATAGTTAATGTTTTGTTTTTCCCTCTGAAGTAAAGAGCAAAAGATAAAACTCAAGATTTTTGGGGTCTCATTGTTCCTTATTCCTCTGTATTTGATTTCAACCTGGTGGAGTGGTCAGCATCAAGGACACACACACTGTAGCCCTGAGTTCAATCCCCAGCTGGATCATAACAGATGACAATTTACATTTTGGGTGAACTATCCCTTTTAATGCATGTATAATACACTTATCTCTAATCTTTGTTACATATTTTTATATAAAAGATGATGATTTTAAAAATGTAACTTCTAGAGATGGGTTTGGCTCTTGCAGAGAGGGTTGCTGGAAGTAGGAACTGATCTTTATATGTTACTGTTGTTTTTGTTTTTCAGTACACGCTTTCCTAAGCTGTTTGGAGTGTGATGCAGCACATGTTTCCTTGGCAAGGAAGTGGAGCCTGGTGTTTGTGTAGCTTTGTGCAATGCACTGAGTATGAAGATATGGTTGTTGTATAGTACTAGGTTGAAAGTGTGCCTCAAGTTCCTTGAATGCAGAACCACCATGGAGTTCCAGAACCTTTGTGGAGACCCTGGATTTATATTTGGTGTCAAATTCAGAGATGGGCATTGTGTGTATGTGCTGATGAACACTGTCTGATGGTCTAATAAGTCCACCACGGGACTTCGTGTCGATCAGTGTGTGTCCAAGTTCATCTTGGGAAGAGCTCTCGACACTGAGTGCTGATAAACAGGCAGTGCACTGAATCATCATAGTTTTTTTTTTTTTTAACTACAGAGCCTGCTATATACCCCACCACAGCCTCTTTGAACATGGACAAGCTAGGAAGACTTGCAGTGATGTTTTTCTCTGTGTCTTTTGTTTCAGGCTGAACGTCACTTTGCCGAAATGCCAGCATATCAGAAAGTGTTGCCTCCAGTACCCCTGTGCTATCCAGTGGAGAACAGTTGCCACTAGCTCTGATGGCATGTCTTGCTGCCATTCTTTGGAAAGCTTAAGACTTAAATTGCCTTGCTGTGGGATTGTTGTTAAAATCCATTATCAGATTTGTCCCCACATATCTTCATGTTTGTCTTATTGTTCAGTTTAAAAGTCTGTTTTTGTGTACTCTGAAGCTTCTGTTATTGAACATATGTATGTTTTCATTGAGTGTGCATAAATGTCAAACCTCTTTCTGATTATGATTTAGTGGATCAGGGGTTTGTTGAAATATTGATTTATTAATTGGCCAGTGATTAAATGCTCACAAGCTGGTATGTAAATATTCCAAAAATGAATGTTAATGCATGGGATAATTCCATTAAGGTAAATTCATGTATATACTGCATATGAACCTGTGTGTATACTACATTTTTATATTTTGTTTTTCTGGGTTTATTCTGAAGATGTACTGTCTAGTTACAATATCAACACAAAGCTAGTCGTTTTTATTAATCACTGATCTCCGTGATTATAACTTTTTTTTAAACTCTATGAAGGCAGAGAAATGTTGCATCCTGTAACAATCTGCTTATGTTGCTATTGGATACTTTTGCTTAAAAAAATGGGTAATTTATACACTTTGTTGTAATTTTACTGTTGATTATGATCGTTATGCCCACTCTACATGGGGATAATGACTCATTTGTGCATAATAGGTACATAGTCTGTATAAATTACAACCTGTGGGCACTTTTACCACATCCTTTAGTGAACGTTGTTTCGCAGCTAAAACCAGGACATTGGGTTATCTTATAAGTTTTGTCCATTGGTGGTTGATGCCCTCGGTCAGTAGGGAATAGTAAAGTGGCTGCTAGAGCACTTCCGGTGGCTTCACCTACTGCTGGCAGTTTAGAATTCTATGAGAAATCCAGTTATTATATATATATATATATATATATATATATATATATAGATCAGTGGTCAGGAGTTTCAGTTAATGTTCACATCAACCATCAGAATGGGGAAAAATGTGATCTCAGTGATTTGGAGCATGGCATGATTTTTGGTGCCAGATGGGCTGGTTTGAGTGTTTCTGTAACTGCTGATCTCCTGGGATTTTCACACACAACAGTCTCTAGAATTTACTCCTAATGGTGCCAAAAACATCTAGTGAGTGGCAGTTCTTGGGTTGGAAATGACTTTTTGATGAGAGAGGTCAACAGAGAATGGCCAGACTGGTTCGAACTGACAAAGTCTACATTAACGCAGATAACCACCTTGTACAATTGTGGTGGGGAGAATATAATTCCAGAATGCTATTCTGAGATGCAGGTTGGCGCTGTTTTGGCAGCACGAGGAGGACCTACACAATATTAGGCAGGTGGTTTTAATGTTGTGGCTGATCGGTGTATATCGTTATCTGTCTTAGCTGACAAACAGCGGTTCCCTGTCTACCACTGAGGGCGATTTAAAATAGCGTGCTAATAAAATGTGACGTCATTCATAGCAACAATGTCAACTCCGCCTTACTCTTATTTTAAGATTTCCTGATTATAACTTGCTCTTAGCAGTTTTGTGAATAGGTTTTAAGCAAAACCTCCTAAATAGGAACTCTTTGGAGAACTTCTAGTGGTTAGATAAAAATCTTTGTAAATACGGGCCCTGGTTGACAAATCATTTAATTTACCCTACTTCCAAATTATTATGAGAAGCTGAGAATGGTGTTAGATGAAATGGAAGAAAAGGGCATCATCAGGAAGTCGAACAGCGAGTATGCATCCCCACTTATCCTGGTGTGTGTGTAAATGCGGACAGTTAAAGACGCCCACCCTCTGCCACATCAGTCTGACAACCTTGCAGACCTTGGGGGAAATGCTTTCTTTTTGACAATGGACCTTATCTCTGGCTTCTATAATGTTCTGATAAATGAGGAAGACTAAAATATACAGCATTTTCATCACCTTTTGGCCTGCATGAATATAAGAGTATGCCACAGGGCCTTTCAAATAGTCCAACTACGTTCATGCTCATAATGATGTCAATCTCTGGTGATCAAAACTTCACAAGCTTGTTCTGTTACCTTGTTGACCTTATGGTCTTTTCCCCCAATGAGCAGCTTCCACTCAAAAGGCTAGATATAGTGTTTTCAAGACTCAAAGCTAAATCTTAAGCATCACCTAAAAATGCCATTTCCTAAGAAAATCAGTCAATTGTTTTAGGTATAGTCTTTTACTATTAGCATTTAATAGAAAGCTGTTCAACCTTATTGCACAAACAGACACACAGTGCTCCAAAGTCAGAAAAAGGTGTAAAGCAAAGGTTATGTGTGTCAAAGCATCATCATCGGACTGGACTGATGAGTTCCAGAAGGCATTTCAGACCTTAAAGCAGGACCTGTTTACAAGTGTAACTCTAGCACACCCAGAATTCTGTGACCACTTCATATTAACTGTGGATGCATCGTTTGATGGATTCTGTGCCATTCTTTCCCAAATCCCCAAAGGTAGTGTGATGGCTTGGCCAGTAGCTTTTGCCAGCAAAATATTGTCGCGCTCTTAGATGAACTATTCTGCTCATAGACTGGAATTTCTTGCATTAATTGGGAAACGTGACAAGATACATTAAGTCAAGTCATTTTTATTTATTTGTGTAGAGCTTTTCACAACACACATCTTTTCAAAGTAGCTTTACAGATAATTATGCTATAACAGAAAATGAAGCTGTAATGATTTAGAGTCATCATTGTGTGAATACTGGTTAAAGGGCCATCACTTTACTGCCTGGATGAATAAAAATCCATTAAAGGTGCAGTATGTAAGATTCAGAAACCCTTGTTATTAATGACACCTGTGGCTGTTAAGTTTACTGCAGCCAGCTACCTGTTGCTCGTGCTCGCACTTGTGCACACACTCCATAGGGACGCGAGCGAGTGAGCATTGGCCAAAACAATGACATTACGTACAAAGAGACTGAACGTGATTCACCAGCATCATGCTGACAGATGAGGTAGCATAATTAATATTACACAGTTATGATTGTTTTACTACAAACTTTGAGACTGTATATTATATTTGCAGGGTTAGGGAGTAACGAAATACTTGTAACGGGATTACATATTTAAAATAGAAAATATAAGTAACTGTATTACACTACAGTTACAATTTAAATAATTGGTAATTAGAATACAGTTCCATTCAAAAGTATTTTGATTACTGACGAGATTTCTTTGCAATTTATTGTCATTTGTTTCATTTAATATTTAATCCTTTCAGATGGAAAACATTTATACATATAAATGATGCAATCTAAAGTGCATTTGAACAGCGGTGAAACATTTTCTTATGATGTGTTACATTCAAACGAGCAAACAGAGAATTAAGTTTGAAGTAAGTTTGGAGCAGAAGAAATAGAAATAAACCTTGTGTAAATTGTCAGCTTTACGTTAAGTTGAAATGCTATTTCTAGCCATTTTACATGCACGTTACCAGGCACGATCATATTTTTTTTATCAAGAAAATTCACGTTGGATCATAATTTCGTTTTTTCTAGTAAGACCTTTGATATTAGGGAAAAATCATATTCTTGATGATAATTTTTGTATTGTTTTCCTGTAAAAATATCTAAAAATCCTTAAAACAAGATCAATTTGATTTATCTTGTTTTAGAAACAACACTGCATTAGATATTTAGGTTTTTCAGAGAATGTATTTTTAATGTGTATTTTGTCTTACTGTACTGGCAGAGTTTTTCTAGTCAAAACAAGTGAAAAAAAATCTACCAGTGCTGAAGAAATAATCCAAAGTATTTAGAATACATTACTGACCTTGAGTAATCTAACGGAATATGTTACAAATTACATTTTACAGCATGTATTCTGTAATCTGTAGTGGAATACATTTCAAAAGTAACCCTCCCAACCCTGTATATTTGACTCTCCAGTGCTGTAACGGCTAAAACAAAGTGTGGATATATGTCTGGCTATGCGAGACTAGTATGAAGTAATCACTTTTCTTTGCATGATACATTGACTGCATTTATACAATAGCCTATGTCGGCATTGTCGTGCCAGATTCCCCAAAACAGCCATCAAAGCTCAGTCGAGTCAAAGAGGTGCAAAGTTCTGATTTCAAAAATAGACTTTATTATAAAAATAACAAAGCCGTGATGGTTCATGAAACATCTGAATTGATATTTTAGAACATGCCATTTTTATACAGTTTCTGTTCTCTTTGAAGATGGCCTCTTCATCCAAAAATTACCTTATGATGTCATCCAATAATATCAGCCAATAAAATCTTATGCCTTGATTATTTACGTCATCACTCCTTCTAACAGGACATCCTGGCTTAACTTACTTCAGTGGTGGCAAAAGCATAACTATTTTATTTTAGATGCATAAAACACACTGTAATCACCTCATATGGTTGCAAATTTTATATTAACTAACAATCATTACTTTCTGCATTAATTTCCTAAGTATATTTCAGTTTATTGGTCACAAACAACACACCCCTTTGAGAAGAAGTGTGTGTGTGTGATGCCACAGGTGGTGTTTTTTATCCTTGAGACTTCCTCTTGACACATGCTTCTCTATTCACCCCAGTACTCTGTTCCACAAATTGTCTGCATCAAATCATGCATTGTCGGACTCTGTTCTATTAAAAGCATTAACTCATTATTCCTTGACAGATAAATCATGCACTGTCTGACTCTATTCTTTAAAAAAATATTAACAGAAAGGGCCTTACAAAGAGACACAGAGAGTTCCCTATCTGTCACTCACTCGACATTGTGTCGACCATTCACATTGATCAATATCATCTGCTTCATTGTTGCTCGGATCAAGAATGATTTGATCAATGGTAACACACAACAGAATATTATTCCTCCCACAAGGATTGTTATCCCAATCATTATATCAGTTTTAGCCAACCATGCACCCCATTTCTTAAACAGTTCTATTTAAATTGCTATAAACAAACAAGACAAGAAATCTTAATCTTTAGTCACCACCATGTTTTCTTTTTCCATTCTTCATTAATATTAAAATGTACATGAGTTCAATAAAAGCATAAGTTAAAGTAATAAATCATCTTTCAATCTTAATAATTCATATAAGCATTCCCAGGTTTGTTTAATACTTCTTTAATAAGTTAGGCACTCCTTTGTCTGCAAACGGTTCTCAAAACTTTACCCCCAAAACCAACCTATAAATAATCTTCTACACAGGGTATGATCCCCTGATGGCACAGTGACAGAATGCTTAGTATTTAAAACTGTGATAAGCTATTTTAGTAAACGGTTATTAAAATGCAATCGAGTTGAGTGGAACTCACAATGTTTGGGCAGGCTTCTTCTAGACCTCCCTTTTGATGCTTCCTGCCTAAGAGCATCCATCCACTTCCTCAACCCATATAACACCTTCCTTTTGAGGCAAATTTCCAGGGCAGTGATGCCCTGACTTAGTGATGCCCTTTTTTGGCCATTGGAGAGTCTTACCCGCCATTGGGTCATCACCTCTTGTCACTGGTCTCGATACATCTCAGTCCTGTTAGCCAATCCTTAATAATTTGGTATCAATAAACAGATATTTTCTTTTGTTTCAGGGAGTATCACCTGAGAACCGTCACAGTCAGTGGAATCATGTACAACTGCTTAAATATGGAGACAGTTCAAAACATCGTTAAATTCACAAAGCATTATTCAAAATTCAACAATCTATTAAAATTATCCAAATTAAAAGTAAAAGTAAGAATGCTAAAATTGAACTCATTTACAGATCATTAATTTCCATTCAGGTTGTATTTCTGCTCATGTAGCAAACGTCACAAAAGACCATGTATCATGGTGGGGACTAACATCAGAACTAAAAAAAAAATAAAGGGTATCCTCTTTCAAGCATCTAGGGAGCTTAATTTAAAAACATCACCTTAATTCAATTATACTCTCCAGATAGTTTTGAACCTACATTAAGTGTCAAATCAACTTTCAACTGAAACCCTTATCTTTAGTATAAACACTTAACTTCAAATTGTCCTCTGAATATATAAAATCTTTAATCATGATGAGGAAAACTGTTTGAACCTCTACTTCATATCACTTTATCAAACATTATTGTCAAGTCACATCATTTTACATATAAAAGAAAAGAAAATTAAAAGAAAATAAAACAATTTAGAGATTTTCACTGCTCTTGTTTTTCAAGCAGACGCTTATCAAACTTAGACTGAGAGAGAGAGAGAGTAGGGTGGGGGAGAAATTCAGAGGGGGACATTCCACTCTCTCACACTGTTTCTAACCTTGTTACAGTTATTCCTTCATTTTCATTTTAGAATCTCACAATAATATATTTAAGTTATTCTTCAACAGTGAAAATAGTAATAATTATAATAATTCATTATATTAACTTCTTTTCTCAAAAAGCATCTCCAAAGATTTCTTTCAAACTTTCCCATCTTAAACCATCTTCAAGAAAACCTCTTCCAGAACTTTCAACCTACTTCTATCATTCCTTACATTCTGTTGTCCATTCAAACAACATACATGAAAACTTTTTTTGGCTTACTCGGTGTTTGTATAGGAATCGGTGTTGTGCTGGGAGCTGGCTGTTTGCTAGATTCCATTTCTAAGATAACGATACCTAGTGTTGCATGCTGTTTGTTGTCGCTGTTGAATAGCGGAAGAGAAGCATAGAGGCAAGGCTCTCAGGAGCGCGCATAAACGTCACATCCTTTGGATTTTCCCAGCAAAACCAACCTGTTCCCTTCGCATGAAAATCAGTCTACAGGCTTTAATAGGCAACCTAGGAAGTCCGGGATGGGCTAATTTTTTAAGTTGCGTTACAAGCCGTTCACACATTGGCAAAAAAGGGTGAATACTACATGAAAATTGTTACATACTGCACCTTTAACTTATATACTCACCAAGGCTAAACCCGACACTAATTCAGTCCACTGTTAGCCACCACCTTGTAACAGAGCCATACCATTCTGTGCTGAATTAAGTTAATTGAATTGTAGACAGTACTGTCCAACTTGATTGTCAGGTTGTGGACTCTAATGCTGATTTAGCCAAGGTGCCATCAGATAACAAAAGATGCTTTAAGCTCACAGGAGATTGCTACAGTCTTTGATGCACACTGTTCAGGTGGTGTGGGACAGATGATTGGTATAGTTACCACCCAGCAGCTGATGAAAGAGGATCAGACCAAGGCCTTCCCTAAGAGCACACTCTTGGCTATGCAGGAAGCAAGACTGGACTGTGAATAGAGCACTCTTCTATGTTCAGAGACATCATTGCCGTAATAAGCGTGAGTGTGCTATTGGACCTCATAATATTCTAAAGCTCCTTAAGCACTGGAACATACTTAGCATTCAAGATGGCATGTTGTTCCAAGTAAAACGAGACTGTCACATGAATAAGAAGCTTTACAAATTCATTGTTCTGAATGCACTGAAACAACAAGTGCTTCATGGTTTGCATAATGCAACTGTTTACCAAGGCCAAGTTCACCAGAACATTTTAGCTGGCCAGACATAGATTCTTTTGGACAGGAATGGAGCAAGATATTGTGAATTATGTAAAGACTTGTCACCGCTGTACTGTAAGGAAGACCCCTGATCCAAAAGATCATGCCCCTCTTGTAAATATACACACCACTGAGCCAATGGAACTCATTTGCATTACATTTTGGACAGCAGAGCAAGGAGATAATAGAACAGTAGATGTTCTTGTAGCAACGGACCACTTTACTAAAATGGACTATGCCTTTCCGAGTAAAAACCAGCCTGCAAAGCAGGTTGCCATTGCTTGTGGAATAGCCTTTTCTGTGTATATGGTTTCCCAAAAAGGGTGCATTCAGACCAGGGCTCTAATTTTGATAGTAGATTTGTGAAGGAATTGTTAAACATGGTGGGTGTCAAGGGTAGAGTATAAGGGTAGAGGAGACAAAGAGCTCTTTGCTTGGCACCTGTGGAGACCTCTTGCAAGTATTATTAAATACTTGCGAAATTTCCACTACAATCCTGGCGTTGTCGGACAGAAACGTTGGCTGATTTGGTAATGCGCTCAGCACTGAAGGATGAAAACTGTGCATAGTCTGGGTTAGAATCGCTGTAGCCCGAACTTCTCCTACAAAAGAGGGTGAGACGCGGGAACATGAGGGCGGAGCTGGATCAACGCACGATCCGCGGAGTAGAAGGATAAAGAACCAGCAAACAGACTGAAGCAGCAATTCTCAATCTGGTAAGAAAATTTCAGTGTGATTCTCAATAAATAATAATTTTTATCATTGTTATTTAGTTGAGGAAAGACCAGGGTTGGAATACCCGGTCTTGGACTGCAACAGAAATTCCGCTGCGATTCTTAAAATCTTTAATTAAGGAAAGACCAGGGCTGGAATAAAAATGATTCTAAATAATTGATAAAATTATTTTAATCGACGGTTACTAGGGCAGGTCTGGAACTGCTAGAGAATCACCTAAAATGGGTTTGAACAACAGTAAAAAAAAGAAAATTAAGGGGTAATAGATGAACCAGATCTGGGATCTCCAAATAGCAAATTCATGATAAATAATTATGGCAAAGTCTGCTGTGATCAACTGTGAGTCTGGGAAGTTGAATGCAGATTTCCAAAAACAGGAAGTTTCAGCACACAACAATTGAAACAATGAAGAGAAGGGTTAGAGGAGAAGGAAAAAAAGAGTAGGGAAGAACATGAAGGAATGTCAAAAAGGAGGCAGAAAAAGCATGCAGTGTTTCAGGCAGACTGGAAAGCATATGCAGACTGGCTCACAGAAGCAAACATCAGGGAAAGAAAATGTCAGGCAGGGACAGATAAAACTAACAACTTGTCTCAGTGTCTGAAGTATGCCGATGATCCTGACCTGAACTCAGCTCCCACTGGGCGAGCCAGAGTTCAGCAGAACGAACGATAAGATGAAGCAGAACAAGATTAGGCAACCCTGGGGTTGACAACAAAGCCCCAATCAGCTAGCATCTCACAATCAGCACTGCCGCCACTGCCACCATCATATACAGTAAGCGTGAAGGAAGGCACTCAATTACCATATACAGAGAAACCACAGCTGACTTCACCATCACATACGCACCAGTGAAAGGTGTACAGTGGGCTGCAAGACAGTTTGTCAAAGTTAGTGTCATTATCAACATCACCTTGAACCTTCTCCGACACAGCTGTCATTTACATGCCGCAGATCCAAGTGGTTAATGGGAGGGTGGAACTCAGTTTGTGCGCAGGCTCATTAACCAAATAAGGACTACGTTTCAGAGACGTATGGATTTTAGGAAAATTTTAGCCAGCAAGGAGGGCCCAAATGAATGTGTTTATGACTATCTGGCATGACTTACGGAAATGCATATCACACACAGTGGTATAGACAGGCCGGCAAACAAGAACAATATGTCTCCTTGGGAGGTACATTTGCGGGATCAGTTTGTGGAAGGACGAAGACTGGATATCAGGGCTCATGTTAGAGACCACTGTGTGGATTGCGACACAGGATGATTGGCTGATGTTGAGAAGTATGCTGTGCATGCTGAAAAGGCCCTGAATGAGAAGTCAATAAAAAAGGAAAAGACTATGGCGGCTAGGCTGCAGATGGCTCAACTGAATGCCCTCAAGGCTCAGGTGAAAAAAGGAACATAAGGACATGGGCAAAGTTGATGGCGAGGCCGGGGACGCGGCCAAGAGCACAGTGACGGCTGTTTCATTTGCAAGGCGATGGACCACTGGGCTAGAGACTGTCCAAAAACAAACCTAAGAAAGGATTATCGAAGAACAATGATACTGAAGCTAATTGACTCTTGGGGGTGCAGGGGACAGATCAGGTGACTTCTGAGGAAACCCAGCAAGAGACTTCGACACGTGAGCAAACTCTTACACTCACATGCATGACACGCTATGCACCATGTTTTCTGATGGGGCCTATAGGGCAATGCCAAAACTCACATTGACAGTAAGGAACATAGCAATCACATTTTTGGTAGAATCTGGTGCCACAGAGTCAGTCATAATGACAAAGGAATTAAACCCAAAGCCAAAGTTAAGTGGCAGATTTGTAAAAACAACTGGGGTTACGGGGAATGTTGCAAAAGAATACTATACAACACATTTGTCTGTGACTGATAATTTAAAGGGCAATATCAAACATTCCTTCTTGCTGTCTGACTGCTGTCCAATAAATTTGCTGGGCCGCGATTTAATGTGCGCTTTGGGCATCAGTTTGGTTGCAGGCTCCTCAGGGGTAGTTGTGTCTAGGAAGGAAATTGTTGATCCATCAGAAAACATGATGGTAAAATGCAACATGAACACACTGTTGCTTATGAATGGCAACTAGATGATGACAATAAGAGCACAGTAGGAATTGAGCAAATAAAACTGGCACATATGCACATGAAACAAGAAAGAACTGACATTATGGAGATTGGTTCATCACATTGTACAGCATTTGTATAAGATGGGCCAGACGAGCTGTATGAGGAAGGTTGGTTTGAAAAGCGAGTGAGGTCTCATTGGTTGAAAACAGATTGGTTGTTTTGGAATAAGGATAAGTGTGCTGTTGGAGTCTGGCTGCCCAGCCTCACAGAAGAGAAACAGTATAGGGTACCCAATGCCAGAACACAAATATCATTGGCCAAATGGAAAATGCCTGAATGGGAAAATATAGGCCCATGGGTGAAACAATGTACATTTGCGGATGACTAGACTAAAGTGGGTGTCTTAAATGTGTGGCATAGTGTACAGAAGGATAGTTTTAAAACAGACTGTAAGCATAACCTATAGGGGTTCAGATAGTTCAGCAGACATGTGACAAACTCTTTCCGTCATTCGTCACGCTGGGGGAACTGCCTCCTGAGCTAGCTGAATTATCAAGTGATTTGTGGGCCCAAAGCAGATATGATGTGGGACAACTGAAAAATATTGAACTGGATGTGATCACTCCTAAATCATCATATATGCCGTGCAAAGAACAATTCCCCCTCATATTGGAAGCAAAGGAGGGGATACATCCCATTTTTTAATCATTCTTTTTTTGTAATTAACATTTTTTATAAAATCATACAATAACAATGAAATGCAAAACATATATATATATATATATATATATATATATATATATATATATATATATAAAATCAACATTTAAACCCCATAACCCCCTCCCCTCCCCAACCCTGAAAAAAAACCAACCCTGTGGTCAAACATAAGTAAATATATAGAAATAAAAATGACACACATATATACATATATATAAAAAAAATATACATATATATATATACATATACAAACATACATATATACACATATATATATATATATATATATATACACATACATACATACATACATACACATGCGATGACACCTCCTCATAAGCTGCCACCCTCCCCACCTCCGTGCACCACTCCGGATATGGGGGCACACCAGCTGACCTCCAGCCCCTCAAACTAACCTGCCTGGCAGTCATCACACAGGTCAGAACCCAGTTCTCTATATGGCCATCCCCCACATCGATGACCACCCCATCGCCCAGAACACAAAATCTGGGGCAAAACAAAACCCGAGTTCCCACCACGTCGCACACAAAATTCTGAACCTTCCACCAGAATTTCTGGATCTCGACACACCACCAAAAAACATGGGCGATGCCTCTATCCTCCAATTGGCATCTCCAGCAGGTGGGTGTGTCTTTAAGACCAAGCCTATGCAGTCTAGAGGGGGTCCAATAAAATCTATGCAAAATTTTGAATTGTATAAGACGCACCCCTGCATCCCTTGATGCAGACTTAACGTTTTTAAGAATCTTAGCCCACACTCCTTCCTCCAAAGCCAAGTTGAAATATTTCTCCCATACTCTCTTGAGAGAAGTTAAGGCTCCATCCCCCAGACTCTGAATTAACAGGAAGTAGTACACTGATGCTTCATGACCTTTTCCAAAAGCCGCAATCACCTCTCCCATAGCATCTGCCTCCTTAGGGGGGTGTGTGCTACTCCCAAAAATAGTACAAAGCAGGTGGTGCAGTTGTAAATACCTATAAAACTGAGGTCTGGGGATCCCAAAATGTTGGACCAAGTTTTCAAACGATCTCAACATGACCACATGATACTGATGAGACACCTGATGTTATCAGAAGAGCTGCAGCCCCAAATAAACCCCACCTGATCTATATGTATAATAGATGTCATAACCTCACTTAATCGGTTAGCCAAGTTGGATCTAGTTGGATCAGGGAGATTGGATGGTAACTTTTACACTCGCTTGGATCTTTGTCCTTTTTAAGAATCAGACTGATCCGGGCTTGTGTCATGGTTGGAGGAAGCTTTCCATTCTTTAATGATTCAGTATAAACTTCTAACAAAAGTGGAGCCAATTCTGTAGCATAGGATCTAAAAAATTCTGCGGCAAAACCATCTGGCCCCAGAGCCTTGCCAGTAGGTAGGGACTTAATTACCTCATCAAGCTCCTCCAAGGTTATCTCAGAATCAAGAGAGTTTTCTTGCTCAGTCTTCAGTTTAGGAAGATCTAATGGTTCCACAAAGTTAATAATATCTTCATCAGTAGATGAAGACGTGGAACTATAAAGATCAAGATCAAGATAGAGGTAAAAATTTCACTTGTAAATAGAAAGGGAATGATAGAAAGAGACTTTCTCTGCTTTATATATCTAGCCAAAAGCTTCCCTGCTTTGTCCCCCGACTCAAAGTTTTACTGTCTTGCCCTGACTAACCAAAACTCCACTTTCTGCGACAAAATAGTATTATATCTATATTTCAATCGGGTTAATTCTCTGAGGCCATCAGATGGCATACGGCACTTCAGCTCTGCCTCTGCACTTTTAATATTTCCTTCCAACTCCACGAGTTCTCGTGCTTTGGATTTTTTGATGAACGAGGCATATTGTATGATCCGACCCCTAAGGACCGCCTAAAGTGCCTCCCAAGCCATGCCCACAGAGGATACCGAGGACCAGTTGGTCTCCATATAAACACTAATTACAGTCTTTAACATTTGTTGGAAATCAGGATTTTGTAAAAGGGATACATTAAGGCGCCAACTATATGATTTACTTTTCTCCATATGTGGCAACACCTGTAAACTCACCAGGGCATGATCCAAGACTAAAATGTTTCCAATTGAGCAATCAACAACAGATGTAATGAGGTATTTGGATGTTAAAAAAAAAAAAATCTATTCTTGAATAAATCTTATGGACTAGTAAAAAAAATGTATAGTCTCTACTAGATGGGTTCAAAAGTCTCCAAATATCTGTAAGACCAAGATTTTTACACATCCTATGAAGCATCAATGTTGCTCTAGGGGGCTTACACACTTTTGTTTCACTATGATCAAGGACTGAGTCCATCAAAAGATTAAAGTCTCCTCCCAAAATTATATCATGAGGGGTGCCAGCGGCTTGCAACATCCCTTCAAGATCTATAAAAAAAGCCCTGATCATCAGTGTTAGGTGCGTAAATATTAGCCAAAATCAGACTCTGCCCCTGAATTTCTGCTAAAACAATAATGACTCTTCCTAATTTATCTTTAATCTGTTTGAGACATTTGAATTGTAGATGTTTATTTACCAATATAATGACTCCCTTGATCTTACTTGAGCCAGCACTAAAGAAAACATGTCCACCCCATATCTTCCCAAATGTTTCAGCTTCCTGCGGAGAAAGATGCGTTTCTTCAAGAAACACTATATCATATTTCTTATGCTTCAGAAAAGAAATAACCTTCCTTCTTTTTATGGGGTGCCCCAACCCATTCACATTCCATGTGAGAGAGATAATCTACTCATATTAATATTTGACATTTTGATATAATAGAAAAAATAATTGTGTGCCAAAAACAAAATTATGAAGACCACATTTCAACATTAATGCAACAATAAAACCCTGAACAAAACAAACAGAAAAAAGAAAAATGTGCGCATTAACCCCGTGCATGAAAGTGCCAACCGGCGTCAATCCCTTTAAACTCAAAGAGTCCATGTACGCCTACGAGAGCACCCGCAACAACTTTGCCATCGGATTGCTCAATTTTGCCTCACAAATTTGTAAGACAAAATTATGTAACAACAAATATTTTGTAAAACAAACCCCCGCCAATAGGCAGAATAAACACAAAGAACATGTAGACTCATTCATAGAACTGTCTCGAAGGTGTGTTCCTTCACAAAACAAATTCCAGCCAAAATAAAGCTGTTCAGTTTCCTCAGTCAGACAAATGAATCTTCAGTGAGCCAGCTGATGAGTGCAGCAGATGATGTAATCATTCCAATGTTCCACGAAAATACTCCACAAATCAAACTCCAGCCAACAGGAGGCATAAGCACAAGGAACTGACAGATTCATCCATAACTGTCCCAAAGTAGTGTTATTTAACAAAACAAGCTCCAACGCTAGGTGGAACCAGCACAAAAGGAAACGAAACACGCATCCCGGTTCCTCGGATGGTCGAGTAATTTCACTCGGAGGCCGCATAAAAGTATATCCCATGATTTACACAGTCCACCAACTTTATAAAAGACATCCTTTGTGTGGGCATGTAGATATTTTGCGGTCATCCATAGTGTCTATTCTCAATCACCATGGAGTGGTGGTGGCATAGTGGACTAAAACACTGAACTGGTAAGCAGAAAATTGTTGGTTCAATCCCCACAGCCACCACCATTGTGTCCTTGAGCAAGGCACTTAACTCCAGGTTGCTCCAGAGGGATTGTCCCTGTGATAAGGGCACTGTAAGTTGCTTTGGATAAAAGTGTCTACCAAATGCATAAATGTAAATCTGCCTGGGAACTTCATTGTACAAGTGATCTTCCGTCTATGCAAAAGTTTCTTTAAGGAAAAGTATTAATCCACAAAACAAAACAAACTCCAGCCACTCAGCAGAGCCAACGCAAAAAGAAACAAAAATGGCACCCAGTTTCCTCAGAAAGTATGTACAGTGAGTCAATCCACTCACAAGAAAAACACCCAATGGTTACTCACCCATTGTTTCAATATAAGACATTGCCTGATTGGGACATGTAAATACTTTGCTGCCATCCTTGATGTTTATTCTCAGTCTGGCCGGAAACATCAGAGCAAAAGTGATCTTCTGCTGATTTAAGAGTTTCTTGCATTCCTTAAACCGATCGCATTTCACTCTTGTCGAGTTCGCAAAGTCCGGGAACAAGAAAATATTGTAATTCTTCCAAGAAAGCTTTCCTTTGCTCCTCACCTGGTGCAACATGAGATCTTTATTGGATGATCTCAAAGATTTGGCCAGAATCGATCGGGGCCTTTCTCCCTCAGCAGATCTGTGAGCTCGCTCGATTTCCAGCTTGTGGCCTGTTATGTCGAGCAGACTCGGGAAAAGCTTGTCCAGGAATTTAACCATATCTCTGCCCTCATGCTCAGGAATTCCAACAATTCAAATGTTATTCCTGCGGCTTCTATTCTCAAGAACTTCAAGCTTTTCAAGAACACGTTCCAAATCAACTTTGGTCGCGGGCAGATTAGCGACTAATTCCCTCTCTGATGACTCCAAGTAATCGATTCATCTTTCAACATCTATCACTCTTGTGACTAACTCAAAGAATTTTTTCTCCATCGCCATAATCGATCGACGTATTACAGCGAGATCCTCCAAGTCCACAAGTACCTTCGTCAACATCACCGACATGTTGGACAGTTGACGCTGGATTCCTTCTCCCGCCACGCCATCAAAATCGAGTCCCCAGTCCACAGGCCTGTCTGGACTTTCATTTTGGACCTGTAAGTGTCTTTTAATGTCTCCAGAGCCCGAGGATTTTGACTTCTTTGCCATGTTTACCTCAAACAGCAAATGTGTAACAGGGTGTATAAAATTTCACCGGATTATATCATGAAAATAATTTTAAAAATTAGCAAAGTGCGCAGAGTTGTCTCTCACATGTCTGCCCTTCGCATGGCGACATGTCAATTCTCCCGTTTTTTCATCATTATTAAAGTCTGGCATAATTGTGCCATGTCCAACATCTCCAGTACGAACTCCAATTTTTGTGATGTTGGCCAGCTGACAGAATGGAGATTTGTACAAGATTTGAAAGCAGTTAATGCAGCTGTACACACTCGAGCTCCAAATGTTCCAAATCAACACACCATATTATCACAAGTGCCGGAAAATAGCAAATGGTTTTCTGTTGTAAACATATCTAATGCTTTTTTCAGCATTCCAGTTAATAAAGGTTTGCAATACTGGTTTGCTATCTCATTTGAGGGAAAAACATTCACATGGACCCGATTAGCTCAAGGGTACTGTGAAAATCCAGCAATATATAATGCAGCATTGAAAGACAGTCTTGACAGCCTCACATTAAAAGGAAGTTCACTTCTGCAATATGTGGATGATTTGATGATCTGTTCTCCCTCAGAATAAGCATGTAAATAGGAAACTCTAGCTCTATTAAAACATTTAGCTGAAAATGGGCATAAAGCAAGCCTAGCAAAATTGCAGTGGGTGAAAAGCAAAGTGACATTTTTGGGTCATGTGATCACAGCTGAGGGCAAATCCCTCTCACACAAGCACATTGAAGCAATACAACTTGTGCCAAAACCACTGACAAAGAAACAAGTGATAAGCTTTTTGGGATGACATCATATTGTAGACAGTGTTTTCTAAATTATGCAGAAAAAGAGGCCCCATTGTCTAATATCATACATGGTAAGGGCCTGGCTGCAAATGATAGAGTTAGCTGGACAGAGGAAGCCTTCATTCAGTTAAAATTAGCTCTGCAATCAACTCCCACATTGGGCCTACCAGAAATGACAAAACCATTCACTTAGACAGTGGATGAAACAGTGGGCTACATCATTTCAGTGCTATTGCAAGAGCATGGAGGGAAAATGAGACCTGTAGCATATTTCTCATCAAAAGTAGATATTTCGTTATTTACTCTACCTGCTGACAAAATTAATATCATCAAGGAAAAGAAAATCAACAACATGCTAAGAGAAGCAAATGGAGAGTTAATTTTGACCCTTTAATAAAAAGGTTTTCGAGCGATGTGGGCAGGTGGGCAAGTGAATTCCAAAATTTAACTACCTTCTACAATCTCTCCCTATCGATATCCCCGTCTCTTATTTCGAGCAATTTGAAAGCATAGCGAAGTCTTTCATTTGGAATGGTAAATGTCCCAGATTACACTTCAGTAAGTTACACAGGCTGATTGACAAAGGTGAGCTAGGCCTACCCAAGATTATGCATTCAGTCTCAGACATTTGGCTCATTGGTCACTTCCACCTGAGAAAGCCCCTCCCTGGTTTTGTATTGAACAGGATGTTCTTGCCCCTATCTCGCCATTGCAAAGCCTTTCTATCAAACAAACAGGAGAAGTTAAGTTACACCCCGTTATCTCGCATTTGCATGCGGTATGGACAAAAGTGTCCAGAATGTTTAATTCAGACATTTATTTAAATATTGCTTCGAGCATATGGCTGAACCCCAAATTATGTATTAATAAATCCCGTTTCTGCTGGACAGAGTGGATTGTGAGGGAGATTAATATGCTCAGTGACCTATATGAGAGTGGAGAGTGTTGAGATCCTTTGAAAATATGGTTCAACATTTTGGGATTCCCAGGTCTCAATTTTTTAGGTATTTACAACTGTGCCACCTGCTCTGTACTATTTTTGGGAGTAGCATACACCCCCTTAAAGCAGGAAATACTCTGAGAGTGGTGATTACTGCCTTTGGAAAAGGTCATGAGGTATCAGTGTATTACTCCCTGCTAATTCAGAGTCTGGGAGATGGAGCTTCAACTTCTCTTATGAGATTATGGGAGAAAGATTTAAACTCTGCATTGGAGGAAGGAATGCAGGCTAGGATTCTAAAAAAAACGTCAAGTCTGCATCTAGAGATGCAAGGGTGCGCCTTATGCAATTTAAGATTTTACATCGATTCTATTGGACCCCCTCTAGATTGTATAGGCTTGGTCTTAAAGACACACCCACCTGCTGGCGATGCCAATCAGAAGATGGGGACACAACCCATATTTTTTGATGGTGTGTTAAGATCCAAGAAGTTTTGGTTGAGGGTTCAGAGTTTTTTATGTGACATATTGGGCACTCAAATTTCATTTTGCCCCAGACTCTGTATTTTAGGCGATGGGGCGGTTATTAATATAGGGGATAAATGCATAAGAAATTGGGTTCTAGCCTGTGTTATGATTGGCAGACAGATCATTCTTAGGGGATGGAGGTCGGCTGGAGCACCCTCATTTCAGGATTGGCGTAGTAAAGGCATCTTTCTGGCAACTCGACCATGCAGCTCATATTTGTTCAAGTATCGTCATATTGTGCTCCTTGAAACAACCACACCGTCTTTTTCCAGAGCAGCCTGTATTTCTCCTGAGGTTACCTGAGGGTTTTTCTTTGTATCCTGAACAATTGTTCTGGCAGTTGTGGCTGAAATCTTTCTTGGTCTACCTGACCTTGGCTTGGTATCAAGAGATCCCTGAATCTGCCACTTCTTAATAAGTGATTGAACAGAACTGACTGGCATTTTCAAGGCTTTGGATATCTTTTTATATCTTTTACAATCTTTATAAAGTTCCATTACGTTGTTACGCAGGTCTTTTGACAGTTCTTTTCTGCTCCCCATGGCTCAGTATCTAGCCTGCTCAGTGCATCCACGTGAGAGCTAACAAGCTCATTGACTATTTATACACAGGCACTAATTGCAATTTAAAAAGCTACAGGTGTGGGAAATTAAACTTTAATTGCCATTTAAACCTGTATGCGTCACCTTGTGTGTGTGTAACATGGCCAAACAGTCAAAAAAGCTTGATCAGGGCCATTTGGGTGATTTCTATTATCATTATGATTTAAAAAGGAGCCAAACAACTATGTGATGATAAACGGCTTCATATGATCACTATCCTTAAGATGTTTTTTTGCATGATCAGTCATATTTTCAAAATCAATGCCACAATTTCACAATTTCTGCCAGGGTATTGGCACATAAACTGTATATAAAAAACTGACCTACAATTAAACATGAATGGCTAGGTAAACAAACAGTGGATGTGCCATCAGCCCTTTGAGAGATGTTTATTATATTATTTATGTTTATTATGGTCCGAAATGTTGGGCCGTTGCGTGTGTTGCATGCTTTCAAATCTGGTGTACGGTGGCTTGTCTTAGTGGCGGCGCGATTACACGCTTCCCCATCCTATACTTGCGGGGACACAGGACAGAGTCGGGTCTCTTGAGAAGCGAGAGTAGAGTGTAATTTCGGCATTTAACAAGAGCAGTTACAAGCGACAGATCATTATTGCTCCACTCCTCTCTTATACTCGTTTCAGTCAGCAGCCTGGGCTTTTAATTTATGGCATTGACAAGAGGAGGTGATCGACATGAGACTCGTGTGGTCCCTCTTTCTTAAATTATGATGCCATTTTCTTTTTTTCTCCCCTCTTTCTCCCCAATTTGGAATGCCCAATTCCCAATGTGCTCTAGGTCCTCGTGGTGACGTAGTGACTCGCCTCACTCTGGGTGGTGGAGGACGAATCCCAGCTGCCTCCAAATCTGAGATCGTCAACCCACGCATCTTATCACGTGGAGACATAGCACATGTTGAGGCTTCACGCCATCCACCACGGCATCCACGCGCAACTCACCACACGCCCCACCGAGAACAAACCAAATTATAGCGACCATGAGGAGGTTACCTACCCTCTACCCTCTGTAGAAACTGGGCCAATTTTGGTTGCTTAGGAGACCTGGCTGGAGTCACTCAGCATGCCCTGGGATTCGAACTCGCGAACTCCAGGAGTGGTAATGATGCCATATTTTAAAACTTGTGACATTGTACATGCTGCTGTGACATTTTCTTAACCTCAATGATCTGCCCTGTGTACTAATCTACAGCTAAATTCAGAATCTACAACCCCAATTCTGAAACAGTTGGGACAGTATGAAAAATGCTAATAAAAACAATAATTAGTGATTTGTAAAATCTAATTGCTATATTGAATGCTCTACAACTACACATTATATGATGTTTTACCCTGTGAATTTCATTTTTTTAATTTTTTTTTTACGTACAGTAATTTCAAATCAGATGATTGCAACACGCTCCAAAAAAGTTGGGACAGTCGAGTGTTTACCACTGTGAAACATCACCATTTCTTCTAATATCACTTATTAAGCATTTGGGCACTGAAGACACAAGTTTGTTAAGTTTATAAAGTGGAATTTTTCCCCATTCATCCATTATGTAAGTCTTTAGCTACACAAATGTACGGGGTCTTAATTGCCGTCTAATGCGCTTAATAATGCGCCACACATTCTCAAATGGAGACAGGTCAAAACTGCAGGCAGGCCAATCTAACACCCACACTCTCTGCCAGGCACTTGTAATCCGGGCAGTATGTGGTCTGAAGTTGTCCTGCTGGAAAATGCGGGGACGTCCCTGGAAAAGACGGTGCTGGATGGCAGTATATGTTGCTCCAAAATGTGTACATATCTGTCAGCATTAATGGTGTTCTCACAGATGTGCGAGTTACCCATGCCATGGGCACTGACACACCCCTGGCCCATACAGACACTGGCTTTTGGACCTGACGCTAATTACAGCTTGGATGGTTCTTTTCCTCTTTGGCCCGGATAACACGACAGCTCTGTTTTTCAAAAACTTTTTGAAATGTGGACTCTTCGGACAAAAAAACACTGTTCCACTGTTCTACTTTCCATCTACGATGAGACCGAGCCCAGAGAAGTCAGAAGCGCTTCTGAACAGTGTTGATGTAGGGCTTCTCCTTTGCATAGTAAAGTCATAACTTGCATCTGTGGATGCAGCCGTGAGTGGTCTTAAATAATAAAAGGTTTACTAAAGTTATCCCAAGCCCATGTTCATGATATCCATTCTGAGGAATCAGAAATCACACGCATTCAGAAGTGGTTTTCATCTTGCCCTTTACGCACAGAGATTTGACCAGATTCCTTGAATCTTTTAACTATATCGTGCACTGTAGAGGGTGAAATGCCCAAAATCCTTCCAATTTGTCTTTGGGGAACATTGTTCTCAAAGTGCTGGATTATTTGCTGAAGCATCTTTTGGAAAATTGTCAAATCCCGAATGATACTTGCTTTTGAAGAACTAGGCTGTAGTACTGTAGCACAATTGCCTCACCTGTTTATCTGTTTTATATCGCCTTGTTATTTCAACTCATCAGATTGTTATTTGTCTTAAATTGTCCCGGTCTCAACTTTTTTGGAGAGTGTTGCAATCATCTAATTTGAAATTATTGTACATTTTCAAACAAACAATACAGTTCACAAGGTAAAACATCAGATTATGTGTAGTTGTGGTGCTTTCAAGATAGCAAAGGGTAAATATAATTTACAAATCACTCCTTTTTGTTTTTATTAGCATTTTTCATACTGTCCCAACTTTTTCGGAATTGGGGTTGTATCATGGCGGACAAAATTATTCGCAGGTGAACATTTTAATCACAGGTTAAATGTTTAATCTCTGATTTGTGAAACTGTATATAAAATTAAGTGGTGCAACACAATTCAAATTAAAATAAAACTTAGATCAACAAACCCTGGATTAGCTTTAAACTATGCTTAATTTAATCCTTATTAGTGCAACCCATCCTATGTCGGATTTTGAGGCAACTGATGGCAAAACCCTGGAAGGAACTGTGCAGCATCTTAAAATGTGTTCTTTCTGCTTTTACACACTCTTCACATAATTTTTCAAAAATGTGTATAAGGGTCTAGAAAATGATCTCTTAGTAATAGTAAATGCATCACTTCTTTTAGTCACTTTTCAGAAGTCCCTAAACTGCAGTTGTTAAGCCCCTCCTAAAAAAGAGCAATCTGGATAACTCCATATTAAACTACAGACTAATATCAAATTTCCTGTCATAGGCAGAATCATTGAAAAGGTTGTTTTAAATCAGCTTGAAGAAATTCTTAAACTGGAATGGCTATATTGACAATTTCCAGTCTGGTTTCCGACTACATCACAGCACAGAGATGGCACTCTTAAAGATATTTAATGATATTCACTTAAATACTTATTCAGGCAAAATATCAGTGCTGGTATTAATGGATCTCAGTGCTGCCTTTGACATTATCAACCACAACATTCTCCTAGACAGACAGGAAAATTGGGTAGGGATCTCTGGGACGATCCTAAGCTAGTTCAGGTCATATATAGAAGGGAGGGGTTACAAATTGGACACAAGCAACTATGAATCTGAGTGGACATCCATGATGTACCATTAGGGCTGGGCGATAAAACGATATCGATATTTATCGGGAAAAATTAATTTTCGATATCGATGATAAACTTTTGAGTAATTCTCGATATTTAGCCTATGTTCTACATCTAGACAATCGGATCAGGTACGTGTCGCTAAAAACGCAATTAGTTTGGCAAAGTAATACACAACTATCTAACTGAATCGCTTTGTTGCTGCTCTCTCCAACAACTTCTCCTTCACTCACACCTCTCGACATACCATTACTGGAGAGGGAACAGGTTTGCTCATTCCAAACAACTGGACATTTTCACCACACTTCTCTCTATGTAACAATACTTCTTTTGAATTCCATGCTATTAATACAATACAACCCACAAAAATCCATGTTGTTGTCATCTATCGCCCTCCAGGTCAGCTGGCAAACTTTCTTGAGGAGCTGGATGTCCTGCTGTCATCCTTCCCTGAAGATGGTAGGCCACTTGTGGTTCTTGGAGATTTCAACATACACCAAGACAAGCCCCAGGTCACTGAACCTCATGCTCTTCTGGCCTTGTTTGACTTGGAAAGACTGAGCACTACAGCAACTCATAGATCGGGCAACCAGCTGGAGCTCATTTTTACATGTAACTGTACAACACAAATATTCTTGTTACTCCTTTACATGTCTCTGATCACTACTTTGTTCAATTCAACATGACACTCCCAACTATATTAAAACAGACTCTGCCTTTGGTTTCCTTTCGCCGTAACCTCCGTTTTCTTTCACCCTCACACCTTTCCACTGCTGTCTTCACCTCTCTTCCCACACAAAACTTATTTTCCACCTTGTATGTAAACACTGCCACAGACACACTAAGCTCTACTTTAACAACCTGTCTAGACAGCATCTGTCCTCTCTCCTCTAGGCCAGTGCGTATGACACTGCCCAGCCCCTGGCTCTCTGACGTCCTTCGTGAACATTGGACTGACCTCAGGGCGGCTGAGAGGAGATGGCGGAAACCTAAAGATCCAGCAGATCTGGGTAAGTATAAGTCTGCTTGCAAATTTAAGAGAACGTTAAATCTGCAAAACCTTCCTATTACCAGAACAAGATCAACAGCACCACAGACACTCGCAGCTTGTTTAGAACATTCAACACACTTCTCTGTCCTCCCCCATCTGACACCTCACTGACAGCAGATGTCTTCGTCACATTTTTTACTAATAAGCCATCAGCAATAAATTCTCAGCACCACACCCTCTCAAACACCCGCCTCCTGTATGCAGCTCTTCTGTCTCTATATTCTCTCCTCTGACTGACACTGAGGTCTCTAATCTCCTCCTCTCCAACCACCCCACCACCTGTTCCCTTGACCCTATTCATTCCCACCTTTTCCAAGCCATCTCTCCGTCCATCCTACCTGCACTCACACACATAATTAACACATCTCTACTAACAGGCATTTTTCCTACTACATTAAAGCAGGCTTGAGTAACCCAGCCGCTGAAGAAACCCACACTTATCCCCACACAAGTAGAACACTACAGACCAGTCTCTCTCATCCCATTCATGGCGAAAACACTTGCAAGTGCAATTTTCAATCAGATCTCTGCCTATGAGGTACTGTAGCCTTTCTGTCAGCTCGAACCAGTGTGGCCATTCTCCGTTGACCTCTCTAATCAACAAGGCATTTCCGTCCACAGAACTGCCACTCACTGGACGCTTTTTGTTTCTGGCACCATTCCGAGTAAACTGTAGAGACTGTTGTGCGTGAAAACCTCAAAAGATCAGCAGTTACTGAAAAACTCAAACCAGCCCATCATGCACAAACAATCAGGCCACGGTCACTAAGATCACATTTTTTCCACATTCTGATGGTTGACTTATTTATTAACTGAAGCTCCTGACCAGTATTTGCATAATTTTATGCATTGCACTGATGCCACATGATGAGAACAGTGCTCAGTGGGTGTATATACACTCAAAAAATATTTTAGCCTATTTTTAAAGCTGCACTACATAACTTTGTGCTCTCTAGTGACATCTGTGGTTGAACCCTAAAATTGCAAGCGACTTGCGGATGAACACTTTACATGTGTTGTGTTTCCAGCTGTGAATGATGAATCAGATGAATCTCATGATTTTAGATTACCTGGACAACAACTCTAGTTGAAAAGTTTATTATTTTTATATAATATTGTACAGCCTCATACGATAATGGAAGGTAAACCAAAATACTACAATAGTACATCTATGCACTGCACACAATAAAATTGAAGACTAAAATAAAGTGAGGATTCAATAATGATGGAGATGAAATATACTTTATTAAACATTCAATTAATATGCAGAAATGTGCAATATAATAGTTTCAAGGTAACAGTAAACAAATCAATTCGTACAGTGCTGTGCTATAAAACTGGTACATTATAAACAACTTGAGATGTTAATACATTTCATGGGGAACTACCATCTAGAAACTTTACTTTTGGTGGCTTTTTAACAGACTATCTGCTAAAAGGACAGAGGAAAGTGATAACTTGAGCATTTATGTGACTGAGGTAAAATAAATTAGAAAACCGTGGTGCGCACACACACTTAGGGAACCTCAAAACAACAACAATATTATTAAATTATCAGAAGTCATGAATGTCAGTAAACATGCTACAGGAATTTTCCCTGGAAAACATAGATACATCGGAAGCAGTAAACACATGAGTAATGTTCAATTCATAAAAGCATGAAAAGCAATATAAACTTCAAAAACCCTACCAGAAAATATTTCCAAGCATTTTAGCAAGTAAAAAACTTTGCCAAACAGTTGACAGATAAACGTCCAACCGGACTGCTGCAATGATGTCCTGAACAGCATCGCTTCCCCCGCCAGAACACGCAACAACCTGTACTTTTCTGGGTTTACAGACATGACGTAAAGGCGCAAGGATGAATGACATTAGCCTGCGCTTTCGCACCAAATCCAACACGACAGCTAAAAATACTTATTCTTTCTGTAGGCTTACCATAGTGAATCGGCGTAAGACAAAGATATTGTTTTGAACACTGATTTTATATGTACTCAATCAATAATGGCAACCTCATGTGAAGAAATTTCATACTACGCTGCGTATCAAAAGTTTACGTTTGGTGAACTCTGAACTGCGAATCTGCATAATGAGAGGACGTGTGACCAATATAAGATTTAAATGTCACACACTGACCTTTTGGTTTAATACAAAGACTACATACTGTATTTCAATGACTCAAACAACCGACACAACTGATTCAGTGGTGTATTCGTTCAGCCGGTGAAACCAGTAATTGCTCCAGCACTCGAATCCTATTTGCTTGTACTATAGTCCATCTTTACAGGCATGAAAAATCACCAAACCATTCTCGCACAACAAACTAGAGCTCATTGGCCTTGAAAGGGAGTGAAGTCAATGAACATGAAGTCTAAGTCAGTGTATGGAAGTGAATGAGAACGATTAGTTTACTTAAAAGATTGGTTTAAAAAGTTGGATTCGTTCACAAACGAAACATCACCAATTTTCTTAGAGGATGCTTCTCAATTTGGAAAAATTCCATCTTTGGGTTTATCTTTCTGACTATTTACTTAATCTTGTTGGACCTGAAAATGATTTTTGCTCAGTGTGTCTGTAGATTACTTGCTGCCCTGAAACTTTTCCCACATGAAGAGCAGTTGTATGATTTCTCTCCAATATGGATTCTCTTGTGTGTTTTCAGGCAGTGTGAGCACTTGTAAGGTTTTTCTCCAGTATGAATTCTCTCGTGTGTTTTCAGGTTTCGAGACTCAGTGAAACTCTTTTCACAGTATGAGCACTTGTAAGGTTTTTCTCCAGTATGGATTCTCTCGTGTGTTTTCAGGTTACGGGAGTGAGTGAAACTCTTTTCACAGTGTGAGCACTTGTAAGGTTTTTCTCCAGTATGGATTCTCTCATGTGTTTTCATGTCTTCTGACTGAGTGAAACTCTTTTCACAGTGTGAGCACTTGTAAGGTTTTTCTCCAGTATGAATTCTCCTGTGTGTTTCCAGGTTTTGTGACTGAGTGAAACTCTTTTCACAGTGTGAGCACTTGTAAGGTTTTTCTCCAGTATGGATTCTCTCGTGTGCTTCCAGGTTTTGTGACTGAGTGAAACTCTTTTCACAGTGTGAGCACTTGTATGGTTTTTCTCCAGTATGGATTCTCCTGTGTGTTTTCAGGTTTTGTGACTGAGTGAAACTCTTTTCACACTGTGAGCACTTGTAAGGTTTTTCTCCAGTATGGATTCTCTCGTGTGTTTTCAGTCGTTGTGACTGAGTGAATCTCTTTTCACAGTGTGAGCACTTGTAAGGTTTTTCTCCAGTATGGATTCTCTTGTGTGTTTTCAGGTGTTGTGACTGAGTGAAACTCTTTTCACAGTGTGAGCACTTGTAAGGTCTTTCTCCAGTATGAACTTTCATGTGTTTATTAAATTGGCTTTTATTTGTGAAAATCTTTCCACACTGTAAGCAGGTGAAAGTATTTTTGACTGCTCTTCTTTTATGCTTTTCTGGTGATAAATTCTTCTTAATCTTTGAGCAACACAAAGATATTTCTCCAGTTGAGAAAGCATGATGTTTCTGACAATGAAGTTTGTCCTCCACTTTATTCAGTTCTTGATATTTCTCTTTCACTTCCATCAGCTCTACAATAAACACAGTAAATGGACAAAAATCAATTAAAGAGGGAGAAATGTAAAAATAAATTCAACTGAACCTTAATACAATGTCAGAACACAACAAATGTCCAGTATTAATTTGTATAAATTTGCATTTAATGATTATAGTCATCAGGGTTTGAAATTAACACCTGCCCACCCTAGAAATTAGCAGTAGCGGGTACTTCTTTCAGTCTTACCAGCCACTTTAGCAGGTGACGTTTTCAGGGTTTTTCCTGATTGTGAACTAAAGTTCTTATTGGAAAACAAAGTTTGAGCGAAACCTTAAGAATGAAAAGAACACTCAAGTGGAATGCAATGTCGACTCCCGCATCCTCCTTTCCACCCTGTACTAAGAACTTTACATCCTCCTATAGTATTATAAAATGGCACCTTCCTTTGGTATTCGTATTCATTTTTGACCAGAAGGTTTAGATGTGTAACCCATTTTTTTTTTAATGATGATAATGATACCATTGTTTTCTTCCCTTAAATATGAACAATAAAATTATGCATTTCTTCTGGGATTTTATACTATTTTGATCTTATTTACATGTACATTTCTAAATTTTAAGTTTTAAAAATAAAATTCAGAGCACTTCTGTAAGTTAAAACATGAAGAAAATGAGAATGTGCCATAAATTGGAGACATATTGCTGCCATCTGGTGAACAATATATAAATAACATTACTTGTCATGCAAGTAACAATCAGTAGATTATTTGTCAAAGTTTAGCCTTTTAAAATTTATCTGAAGTGTAATTATGTTGTTTATGTCATTATGCTTGTCATCAAACCTGACCATGGTGTTACAAAGAGAAGACACAGAATAAACTTTTTTCTACAAATAATTTATTTCAAACATAAAAATGTAATAACTCAATGTAAATGCTTAAAAAGTAAATGCATAATAATGTCAAGAAAATGAACATCAAGAAACAGAAATGAACTGCAAAATTAAAAAAAATTCAGCATTAAGAGTGTAAAACAGGATAATCAGAGTAAGCATTTTGCAATTTCAAACTTTCTAAAGTAAACATTTATTTTTCAAATGTGTGTCAGATTGCTGCCATCAAATAGAAAACAACAGATGACTTGTAGTTCCACTTATTGATGCTCTGGTTCTGTGTGTGTTGTGTGTGTGTTATCTCCACCCTTCATTTCGGAGTGTATCTTTAGCATTGTGGTGGATTTATTGGTTTTATTTGACAAATGCATCAAAAAAAGCATTGTGTTAAAGTCTCACCAGTTAATTCTTGTGTGTGTGTGTTTTGCACTGAGGACGTTTTAGTCTCATCCTGTAATTTCTGTCTGTTTTTCTTTCTGCGTTTTGGCTGGTATATTGATTGTATTTGACAGATTGCAAAAAATTTCTTTCCCATTCATTTTCAATGGTCGGTCAATTTTGTTTGTGAATACCAAAGATGTTTTTTTTATTTTTTTTTATTATTATTATTATTATTTTTTACGACCATTTAGACTTAAAGAATTGAGCAACATTTTTTGTTCAGATGAAAAATGGAGGAAAAGTCACCAAGTCTTGTACTGCTCAGATAAAGGAAACAATTTTTATTAAATGTAAAAAATTTATTTCTGTAAAAAAATGGCCAAATACCTTAGGAGGGTTAAGGATGGATGGATCGATAGCATTTGGGTCTGGGACAATCAACCTCTCTGCATATCTTAAAACACTCTCATTAATAAATGCGCATTGTGCAAACATTTAAAATGTTCTGACACTGATTGAAAGCCTTAGTGATGGGAAGATCGGATCATTTTACTGAGTCTCGTTCAGCAAAATGAACGAATCTTTATTCGTCATTTTGTTCATTTAAGCAAAATTAAATAAAAATGTAACATTTTCAATAGCCAAATCCCCCCCAACACATCTACTTATGCAAACTTTGATTATAGTCCCAATAAGGTAAAAATTATAATGCAGCCAAGGACAAATTATGAGAAACAGAAACAATTAGTTCACCGCTGGAATCTTCTTGTCCATGTCGTTCGTTCTCTCTCAAAAGAATGAATGACTCGGACCAAAAGACTCGAGAGGTGAACTAATAATTTCTGTTTCCTGTGTGAGCAATGCATAGCGTATACGGCTGTCACGTGACAAAAGAACGAACGACTCGTTCCAAAAGACTCGAGAGGTGAACTAATCATTTCTGTATCCTGTACAATGCCTATGCGGTTTTCATGTAACAAACAAACAGAGGTTGCGCAATGCACATGCGCGGCCAAAACTAAATGAACAAATCACTCTCTGAGACTACTCGTTCTTCTGAGTCACATAAAAGACTTGTTCAAAATGAACGAATCATTCATGAACGACCAGTCACTAGAAAGCCTGTCCTATCCCTGTGTCAGTATCGCGGGGAGGCTTTGCAGTCTTGAACACTCGCGTGATGCATCCTGGTATCAACTCTCTCAACTGCAGTGGTCACATGGTTTTATGAATAATCATGAGGCAGCACCTTTCTCATAGGACATAGGCATACCATCTCATTAATAATTATGAGACACAGATGGCACGACAATGTGCTATAGTAAATCGAAACGTCACATCAAGTGATTTTAAACCCAGAAGAAAAACAATCCCTAAATGAACCACTTTCCTTTTAAAATTAAAAATGAATGGATACTTACATCGTTTTCTATCATGTGTAAAACATAAAATGATGAGCCAAAACATTGTGACCACCTGCCAGATATGCTGCTGGTCCTCCACGTGCTGCCACAACATCACCGGCCCGTCGAGGCATGAACTCTACAAGACTTCTGAAGTTGTCCTGTGTATCTGGCACCAAGACATTAGCAGCAGATCCTTCAAGTCCTGTAAGTTGCAAGATGGAGCCACTGTGGATCGGACTTGTTGGTCCAGCACATCCCACAGATGCTCAATCAAATTGAGATCTAGGGAATTTGGAGGCCATGTATGTAGAGCGCATTATGCTGCTGAAAGAGGCCACTGCCATCAGGGAATACCATTGCCATAAAGGGGTGTCTCGGGTGGCTGGAGTCTCTGATGATCCTCCAAGCTTTTTTCACACACCGCCTGGTGTAGATGTCCTGGAGGGAGGGAAGCTCACCTCCGATGAGGTTTCTGGCAGTTCGCACCACCCTTTGCAGGGCTTTGTGGATGAGTGTGGTGCTGCAGCCAGTCAGGATGCTCTCTACAGTGCTGGTGTAGAACTGTGTGAGGATGTGGTGGATCATTCCAAACTACCTCAGCCGTCTCAGGAAGAAGAGGCGCTGGTGAGCCTTCTTCACAATGGCCTCAGTGTGGACGGACCATGTGAGTTCCTCAGTGATGTGAACACAGAGGAACTTGAAGCTGCTTACTCTCTACACTGGTGCTCCATTGATGGTGATGGGGCTGTGTTCTCTGTCTTTTCTCCTGAAGTCCAACACAAGCTCCTTGATCTTACTGACGTTGAGGGAGATGCTGTGCAACTCCTCTCTGTAGGCGGTTTCATCATTGTCAGTGATTAGACCTACCACCGTCGTATCAGCAAACGTAATGATGGCATTGGAGCTATGTGTTGCCACACAGTCATGTGTGTACAGGGAATACAGGAGTGGGCTGAGAACACAGCCCTGCGGGGCTCCAGTGTTGAGGGTCAGTGATGAGAAGATGTTGCTGCCCATTCTAACCACCTGGCATCTGCTCGACAGGAAGTCCAGGATCCAGCTGCACAGCGAGCTATTTAAGCCCAGAGCCTGGAGTTTCACATCAAGCTTGGAAATGCTAAGCTGTAGTCTACAAACAGCATTCTCACATATGTGTTCCTTTTTTCCAGGTGGGAGAGAGCGGTGTGTAGTGTAGATGCAATGGCATCATTAGTGGAGTGGTTGTTGCGGTAAGCAAACTGCAGTGAGTACAGTGAGGCAGGCAGCACAGAGCAGATGTAATCTCTGATTAGTCTCTCAAAGCATTTGCTGATGATGGGGGTCAGAGCAACAGGATGCCAGTCATTTAAGCAAGTGATTTTGGATTGCTTTGGTACAGGCACAATGGTGGACATTTTAAAGCATGTGGGGACCACAGACAATGAGAGGGAAAGGTTGAATGTCCACAAAAACACCAGCCAGTTGGTTCACGCACGCTCTGATGATGAGGCCTGGAATGCCATCTGGACCCGCGGCTTTCCAGATATTCACCCGTCGGAAGGATCGGGTTACATCCGCTACAGAGACTGAGACTGAACTAACCTCTGTAGCTTCAGCCGCGTGAGCTCTCTCCGCGAGGGCGGTGTTGTTTCCCTCTAAACGAGCATAAAATTTTTATGTTTGACAGCGTGCACCCATTTTTCGCATCTGTGTTACACAGATTATTGCATCGATCTCAAAGCACCACTTATCAAGAACAACCATAACAACAAACAATTGCATGAGGAATTCACATCGATCTCAAACCCTCACTGCACAGGAACAACCAACAACAACAAACAACTGTGGTAAGTCATGGTATCCACTCATTTGATTTCTTCCTGCATTACATGTCACATGTTTACTATAGCTTCTTCCGTCAGTAGTGAGGGATACACATGTGATAAAAGTTAGGAATTAGTCAGGCTGACGGAGAAGGTTAATGAGTTAGAGACACGCATCCAAACGCTAGTGGAGGTCAGTAAGAAAGAGAAGCCGATACAGTTTCGGATGCGGGTAGTACAGCGAGCAACACACACTTTGTTTCTGGCTCAAGAGCCCCTGCAGCAGGGCGTTTGGGTAACGTCTCGGCGGCATACTCGCTTAGCAAAGCGACACCACTCCCCCATTACTGTTAGGGTTTCCAGTTGATTCTCCTCATTCAGTGATGCACCCACTGAGAAACATGTTGAAAGAGCCCTAATAATTGGCAATTCTATTGTAAGGAACGTTGAAATAGATACTCCAGACACTATCGGTAAATGCATTTCCGGGGATCGAACGTCTGACATCAGATCAAATTTACAAGTGCTGGCTAATGCTAAATGTAGATTTTCTAAAATTGTTATTCATGTCGGCACTAATGATGTCTGGCTTCGCCAGTCGGAGATCACTAGAGATAATGTTAAAGAGGTGTGTGAACTTGCAAAAATGATGTCAGACACTGTAATATGCTCGGGCCCCCTCCCTGCTCATCGTGGTGACGAGGTTTATAGTAGATTAGTGTCACTGAATGGCTGGATGTCTGAGTGGTGTCCGGAGAATAGCATAGGATTTATAGACAATTGGAAAAGTTTTTGGGGTAGACCTGACCTGCTAAAGAGAAACTGACTCCATCCCTCCAGGGAAGATGCTGCTCTCCTCTCAAGTAATTTGGCTCATAGTCTTAATAATGATAGTATCTGGGGGGGCTTGGGTAGCTCAGTGGTAGAATACGCTGGCTACCACCCCTGGAGTTCGCTAGCTCGCTAGTTCGAATCCCAGGGCATGCTGAGTGACTCCAGCCAGGTCTCCTAAGCAACCAAATAGTCCCGGTTGCTAGGGAGGGTAGAGTCACATGGGGTGAACTCCTTGTGGTCGCTATAATGTGGTTCGTTCTTGGTGTGGTGAGTTGAGTTGAATTGGCCATACCAAATTGGGAGAAAAAGGAAAAAAAATAAAATAAAAATAATGATAGTATCTGACTAACTGGGGCCCAGGTCAGGAAGCAGACAAACTGGTTAATCCAAACATCAGCTAGCTGCCTTGAGACGTCACACAGGTCACATAAACTACAACACATAGAGACTGTATCACATAGATATCGTATAGAGACTGTCTGATCCCCGAACTACCAAACGCAAAACTTTCACTAAATAGAAAAAATTTGATTACAGTTAAACTTGGAAAAAATAAAATAAAAAATAAACATCATATGAAGGTAGGGCTACTAAACATTAAATCTCTTTCTACCAAAGCACTAATTGTAAATGAAATTATTACAGATCATAGTTTAGATACGCTCTCTTTGACCGAAACCTGGCTTAAACCGGATTAATATATTAGTTTAAATGAATCTATTCCCCCAGGTTATTGTTATAAACATGAGCCTCGTCTGAAGGGTCGAGGAGGTGATGTTGCTACAATTTACAGTGAAGTTTTTGGTATTACTCAGAGGACAGGATATAAGTTTAAGTCTTTTGAAATAATAATGCTTAATGTGACACCGTCAGATACAAATAAAAAACTCTGTCGTCTTTTGCCTTTGCTACAGTATATAGATCACCCGGGCCTTATTCTGATTTCCTTGGTGAATTTACTAATTTTTTTCTCAGACCTTGTAGTTGCTGTAGATAGAGCTTTAATTGTTGGTGACTTCAACATTCACATAAATAATGAAAATGACACATTGTTATTAGTATTTATCGATATTCTCAACTCTCTTGAAGTCAGACAAAATGTGACAGGACCAACTCATCGCCATAATCATATGCTAGATTTAATTCTCTCATACGGAGTTGATGTTGATACTATAGAAATTCTACCGCAGAGCGATGACATCTCAGATCATTACCTCGTCTCTTGTATGCTGCCATCAGCTAATGTTACTCAATCTACACCACGCTATCGTTCAGATAGAACTATTCTTTCGACCACTAAAGATGGCTTCACTAATAATCTTCCAGATCTATCTCATACACTCAATAATCCCCAAAGTCTAGAAGAACATGATGAAATAACAGAAAATATCTAGCACTCTTGATAGTGTCGCCCCCCTTCGATTAAAGAAAAAAGCCCCGCACCATGGTACAATGATCACACTCATGCTCTCTAGAGTAGCTCAGAAAATGAAGCGCAAGTGGAAGAATATAAAATCAGAGGTATTTCGCGGTGCATGTCAGGATAGTGTCTGTAGCTACAGACAGGCACTAAAAGCTGCCAGGTCAGCATATTTTTGCAAACTCATAGAAAATAACCACAACAATCCTAGGTGTTTATTCCATCACAGCACAATAGTAATGACTTAATGAATTACTTTACTGATCAAATTGAAATAATCAGAAATAAAATTGGAATTATGCAGTCTGTCACAATACCTCAGAAAACAGTGTCTCAAATTTCCTCACGTGCAGCTTCAATGCTTTGCTGTCATAGGTCATGAAGAGCTAACAAAACTTCAAAAGCCACAACATGTATGTTAGATCCAATACCAATTAAGCTCTTAAAAGAAGTATTCCCTGTAATCTCAGAACCTCTTCTTAATATTATGAACTCCTCGCTATCCTTAGGACATGTCCCAAGAAACTTTAAAATGGCAGTTATCAAACCACTTACTAAGAAGCCACAACTTGATCCTGGAGAATTATTGACTGATTTCAAATCTCATGTTTATGTTGAAAATACTAGAAAAGGTAGTGTCCTCCCAACTATGTGCATTTCTATAGAGAAATAATATATATGAACAATTTCAGTCAGGATTTAGGCCCCATCACAGTACAGAGACTGCACTTATCAGAGTTACAAATGACTTGCTCTTATCATCTGATCATGGCTGCATTTCACTTCTTGTGCTTTTAGATCTTAGTGCTGCCTTCGACACGATAGATTACGACATCCTCTTGAATAGGCTAGAGAATTATGTTGGCATTTGTGGACTTGCATTAGCATGGTTTAGGTCCTATTTAGCAGACCGCTACCACTTTGTAAATGAGGAATTGTCAAACCAAACAAAAGTATGGAGTGCCACAGGGATCAGTTTTAGGGCCTCTGCTTTTCTTCTTGTATATGCTTTTCCTGGGAGATATTATCTGGAATCGTGGAATAAGTTTCCACTGTTATGCCGACGATACCCAACTTTATATTTCTTCAAAACCTGACAAAAGTTCACAATTCTCCAAATTAGCAAAGTGTAGCAATTAGAGCCCAACCGATATGGGATTTTTGAGACTGATTTTTAGAAGGGAAAAATTCACAGATTACTGATATGGTGGCCGATATAGTTAACTTTTGAGCTGGAATGAAAACAGACCTTTTGTATGTGGATTGTGCACCAATTTTGCACCAATATGACTATGCAAAGGTACTCTGAAGGCTGCCTTCTTAAATATTTTTATCAAAGAGTATTTGACATTATTATTATACATTGTCAACAAATTCTAGAAATGAACACTGAAAAAATAAAGAATAAATAAAAAAGCAATAAATAGCTAAAAAAACATCAGTAGTGTATGTTCAGTATCAGTCAGTTCCTGAACATTTAAAAATTGCATAAAAATTATTTAGCTCATCCAGGAGAGAGGCAGCGGTGTTCACGGCAGAGTTTTTATTCCCTTTAAAGTCCGTGATGATATTAATTCCCTGCCACATGCTTCTAGAGTTGGTGGTGTTAAACTGTCCTTCAATCCTTTTCCTGTACTGGCGTTTTGTTATGCTCTCCGCGTTCCCGGAATTAAAAGCGGAGGTCCGCGCATTAAGTGCCACGCGAACATCGCTATTAATCCAAGGTTTCTGGTTCGGGTAGATCCGTATTGTTTTGGATGGAACAACATCCTCTACGCACTTTCTGATAAAACACGTTAAGCTATCAGCGTACACCTCGATGTCGTCATCAGAGGCGGACCGGAACATCTCCCAGTCTACGTGATCAAAACAGTCTTGTGGCGTAGAATCTAATTGGTCCGACCAGCACTGGATCGTTCTGAGGGTGGGTGCTTCCTGTTTCAGTTTCTGCCTGTAAGCGGGCAGAAGCAGAATGGAAGAGTGGTCTAATTTGCCAAATGGTGGGCGGGGGAGGGATTTGTAGCCATCCTGGAAGAGAGAGTAGCAATGGTCCAAAACCCGGTCCCCTCGTGTTAAAACTGATGTGTTGGTGGTATTTTGGTGCAACTGATTTAAAATTGGCTTTGTTAAAGTAAATGAACGTGGCCTCAGGTTTCCTGCTTGCTTATAATCCCGTACAGTTCCTTGAGTGCCCGGTCTGTGTCGGCTTGTGGGGGGATGTACACAGCTGTGATAATGACCGCTGTGAATTCCCTCGGTAGCCAGATTGGTCGACACAGAAGCATGAGAAATTCCAGATCAGGAGAGCAGAAAGACTTGATAGAATGTACATTCCTCTGATCACACCAGGATTTGTTGATCATAAAACATATACCTGCTCTGTCCGCTCGGTGCATGGAGAACTCCACGGGTTCGATGGCCGAGTCTGGAATCTCCGCAGACATCCAAGTTTCTGTAAGGCAGTTAATGCAGCAGTCCCTCGTCTCTCATTGGAAAGAGATCCGCACTCTCAGAGCTTGTTGTCCAGAGACTGAACATTTGCCAGTAGAATACTGGGTAGCGGGGGTCGATTTGCACGACGTCTTACTCTGATGAGAACGCCGGCTCTGTTTCCCCTTTTCCTTCTGCGTTTTCGTGGCTGGGCAGCCCAGATAATGGGCTCCGCTGGCGTGTTTGTAAACAGCAGGTCGGCATTTAGGAATTTGAAGTCCGGTTTATGGTGTGTAATTGCAGAACCAATGTCCAAAAGTGTTTGTCTGTCACAGACAATAAGGCAAAAAACATCCAAGACAAAAATCATAAGAATTGTAAACAAAACAAAAAACTACAATGTTGTTTTGGAGCTTGCAACGCAGCAGCCATACTCGGCGCCATCTTGATGCATTAGTTATTAATCTTACAGTTCTTACAAAATCTTTGTTTAAACACTGACCCTTAAAACTTACTTAGTTTAATCATTTTAAACCATGACTTGCATTATATTCATGATGTTAGCCAGAGGGGAACTGGCCCCACAGTGAGCCTGGTCTCTCCCAAGGTTATTTTTCTCCATTAACCAACATCTTATGGAGTTTTGTGTTCCTTGCCACAGTCGCCTTCGGATTGCTCACTGGGTTTCTAAACACAATTCACAATCGTATTTTATGAAAGTACACAATGATGACTCTAAGACATTGTAGATATTACAGTTTCATTTTCTGTTAATGCATGATTTTCTGTAAAGCTGCTTTGAAATGATGTGTGTTGTGAAAGCCGCTAAACAAATAAAAATGACTTGAGGTAGGTGGCACTTGTCAAACTGACGTCCACATGGTTTCCCAGCAAAACATTGCCCAGAGCATCACACTCACTCCACTGGCTTGTCATCTTACCACAGTGCATCCTGTTGCCATCACTTCTCCAGGTAAACGGCGCACACGTACAAGGCCGTCCACATGATGTAAAAGAAAATGGGACTCATTGGACCAGGCGAGCTTCTTCCACTGCTTCAAGGTCCAGTTCCGAAGCTTGCGTGCCCATTGTAGGTGCTATCGATGGTGGACAGGGGTCATCATGGGCACTCTGAATGGTGTGAGGCTACGCAGCCCCATACACAGCAGGGTGCAATGCACTGTGTGTTGTGACACATTCCTCCTGTAACCATCATTAAAATTTTCTGTGAATTTTGCCACAGTAGACCTTCTGTCGGTTCAGACCAGATAGGATAGCCTTCGTTGCCCTCGTGCATCGATGAGCCTTGGCTGCCCAACACCCTGTCGCCGGTTTGTGGTTTGTCCCTCCTCGGACCACTGTCGGTAGGTACTCACCACTGCTGACCGGGAGCACCCCACAAGCCTTGCCGTTTCAGAGATGCTCTGACCCAGTCGTCTGGCCATAACAATTTGGCCCTTGTCAAAGTCGCTTAGGTCTTCACTCCTGCCCATTTCTCCTGCATTCAACACGTTGACAACAAGAACTGATTGTTCGCTTACCATCTAATCTACCCACACCTTGACATGTGGCTTTGTTGGGAAATGATTAACGTTATTTGCTTCAACTGTGAGTGGACATAATGTTTTGGCTCATCATTGTACATATCTGTTAACATCTCAGTAAATGTAGTTTAGTGTTTCATGACCCTTTAAATACAGATTATGTTATTTACTATGGTGGGTCGCTACTTTGTCCATTTTAAAATCTGGGTTTAGAAGCAAAACCAGTTGAGAACCACTGGGCTAGAAATCCAACCAACACAGGACAACGAAACAGAATTATAAAGTGTGCTTTATTATTTGCAGCTTTCTTTTTCTTAAGTTGAATGGCAAGCGCACATCATCACTGTTTCTTTTCTTTTTTTTTCCACTGCTACACTGTAGATCCAAAAAGGTGCAGCGCAACATGTACCTTTTTAAAAGAAAATGAGCACTTAAAAATAAAAACAGTAAGCAACTGTTTTGAGTGATAAATGACTTGTAAAATGACAGTCGATTGACATGAATTTGTAAATCATTAAAGGAAGAAACATACCTGAAGAAATATAATAATCTTCATCTCCCTGTTGTTCCTCTGCTGTGTTTTCTTCTTTTATCTCCTCCTGCTTCACTTCAATCTTCACTGGTGTCTGCAGCATCTGCTGTTCTCCAGCATTACAGACAGAAGCCAGAGACTCTGGGGAGGTTTGATCATCATCATTATCATTACTCTGTTGTTCCTCTACTTTTATCTCCTCCTGCTTCACTTCGATCTTCACTGGTATCTGCAGCATCTGTTGTTCTCCAGCGTCACAGACAGAAGTCAGAGACTCTGTGGAGGTCTGATCACCCTGATTACCATCAGTAGAACAGAGTAAAGTGAGCTGTGACTCCTGTGTGTCTCTGGATCTCTGTTCAGAGAGTTTGTCCAGCAGTCGCTGTGGTGTGGACTGATCTCTGCCGCTCCACACTGAATCCTGACATTCTGTGGAGGTCCTATCAGTCACACACACTGAAGATTGACAGGAAACATTTTCCAGCTCCTGACAAATACAATCACATCTGTACCGTTCATCATATCACATCATTTGAAAGCTTACAATCTCAACTTTAAGGATGAAATGAATGTTTAACCTGTAACCTGTCCTCTCTCTCCATCAGCTTTGTCTTCATTGACGTCACCTCTTTCTTCAGCTGAGAGATTTTTGTGATGAAATCATCAATATTCAGCATGGACAGATCAGATTTACTGCAGATCACATCCACCTGCTCTCTCATGATGAACATCTGAACACAAATATATTATCATTATGATGGACTGACATTCATCAAACTCAAAAAGATTATTATAGGATTATATACAGCTCTGTTAAATAACTTTGTTTCTGATATGGTAGCCTATAAATATAAATGTGTGCGTGGAGTTTGGTTTCATTTTCCTGACAGCAAGAATATTACCAGATATTATAACAGGCTTTAACATATATTTAATTATAAATTAGACATAATAGTTAATTTACAATCAGCTGATGAATTTAACGAGCTCATTTATCAGAAATTAACTAATTTGGGGTTTTGTTGTTACATTTCGGTGACTTTGGGAGCTGTTTTTTCTACACCATTTTCTAGTACTCTTGTGTAGCACTAATGTAAATACAGATTGTTTCAAAAGTTCAATTTTATATTTGAATTTATTAAAGACATTGTAACAATTACCAAAATAAGCTTTTTTCATTACATATCAAAAATGGTTGTTTGGTTGATGCCACTAACAAACTCTATATGACAAAGTGTTTTTTAAGCATGACATCATCATACAAACCATTCTTATCGCTAAAAGGCCATTTGAAAGGAAACAGGCAGAAGACGGCAAATTTCGCAAACATTTTTTTTTACGCATTTTCACTGTCAATAACAGAAACAGCGTGAAAAGTGAATGGAAACTAGATTATTGACAAACTCTATATTTTAGTACATTGTAACTTTGTTTTAAAATGGCAAAATTTTTAAATAAATTTTTTAATTATGTTAAAGCGTTCATGAAATGCTCTTTTTTATATAGTTTTATTGTCTTCCGTCAGGTCCACCGATAACGTTAGTAACTTTTTTGCATTAAAACATTTTTCACCCTCTCTCTGGCCTGACATTGATCAAGTTTTGTGTTCCCTCGCAATAAATGTACCATGATTTTACTACAGTATCCATATTTTAACAATGATATTCAAAGTGACACCATAGACTAATAATAAATGAAAACTGTGGTTAATTTTGTGTTATTATGGTTTGACCACAAATACCATAGTTTAACTGTGGTTACTGTAGTAGTTTAATCATGGTATTTGAAGTAAAACCATAGTAACCACAAGATTAACCATGATAAATCTATAATAAAATAAAAACATACAAT